>NC_081299.1:74362500-74691875 GCF_030435805.1 Mustela lutreola | reverse complement strand
CAACTCTTTGAGGAACTTCCATGCTGTTTTCCAAAGTGGCTGTACCAGCTTGTATTCCCACCAACAGTGGAGGAGGGTTCCCCTTTCTCTGCATCCTTGCCAGCATCTGTCATTCCTGACTTGGGAATTTTAGCCATTCTGACTGGTGTGAGGTGGTATCTCATTGTGATTTTGATTTGTATTTCCCTGATGCCGAGTGATGTGGAGCACTTTTTCATGTGTCTGTTGGCCATCTGGATGTCTTCTTTGCAGAAAAGTCTGTTCATGTCCTCTGCCCTTTTCTTTACTGGATTATTTGTTCTTTGGGTGTTGAGTTTGATAAGTTCTTTATAGATTTTGGTTACTAGCCCTTTATCTGATATATCATTTGCAAATATCTTCTCCCAATCTGTAGGTTGTTTTTTGGTTTTGTTGACTGTTTCTGTTGCTGTGCAAAAGCTTTTGATCTTGATGAAGTCCCAATAGTTCATTTTTGCCCTTGCTTCCCTTGCCTTTGGCTATATTTCTAGGAAAAAGTTGCTGTGGCTGAGGTCAAAGAGGTTGCTGCCTGTGTTCTCCTCAAGGATTTTGATGGATTCCTTTCTCACATTGAGGTCCTTCATCCATTTTGAGTCTATTTTCATGTGTGGTGTAAGGAAATGGTCCAATTTCATTTTTCTGCATGTGGCTGTCCAATGTTCCCAACACCATTTGTTAAAGAGACTGTCTTTTTTCCATTGGACATCCTTTCCTGCTTTGTCAAAGATCAGTTGACCATAGAGTTGAGGGTCTATTTCTGGGCTCTCTATTCTGTTCCATTGGTCTATGTGTCTGTTTTTGTGCCAGTACCATACTGTCTTGATGATGACAGCTTTGTAATAGAGCTTGAAGTCTGGAATTGTAATGCCACCAACTATGGTTTTCTTTTTCAACATTCTTCTGGCTATTCGAGGTCTTTGCTGGTTTCATATAAATTTTAGGATAATTTGTTCCATTTCTTTGAAAAAAATGGATGGTATTTTGATAAGGACTGCATTAAATGTGCAGATTGTTTTAGGTAGCATAGACATTTTCACAATATTTGTTCTTCCAATCCATGAGCATGGAACATTTATCCATTTCTTTGTGTCTTCCTCAGTTTCTCTCATGAGTACTTTATAGTTTTCTGAGTATAGATTCCTTGCCTTTTTGGTTAGGTTTATTCCTAGGTATCTTATGGTTTTGGGTGCAATTGTAAATAGATTGATGCCTTAATTTCTCTTTCTTTTTTCTTGCTTTTGGTGTATAGAAATGCAACTGATTTCTGAGCATTGATTTTATATCCTGACACTTCCCTGAATTCCTGTACAAGTTCTAGCAGATTTGCAGTGGAGTCATTTGGGTTTTCCATATAAAATATCATATCATCTGTAAAGAGTGAGAGTTTGACTTCTTCTTTACTGATTTGGATGTCTTTCATTTCTTTTTGCTGTCTGATTGCTGAGGTTAGGACTTCTAGTACTATGTTGAATAGCAGTGGTGATAATGGACATCCCTGCCATGTTCCTGACCTTAGTGGAAAAGTTCTCAGTTTTTCTCCATTGAGAATGATATTTGCTGAGGGTTTTTCCTAGATGGTTTTGATGATATTGAGGTATGTACCCTCTATGCCTACGCTTTGAAGAGTTTTGATCAAGAAAGGATGCTGTACTTTGTCAAATGCTTTTTCAGAATCTATTGAGAGTATCACATGGTTCTTGTTCTTTCTTTCTTTCTTTCTTTTTTTTTTTTTTTTTAAAGATTTTATTTATTTATTTGACAGAGAGAAATCACAAGTAGACGGAGAGGCAGGCAGAGAGAGAGGAAGGGAAGCAGACTCCCTGCTGAGCAGAGAGCCCGATGCGGGACTCGATCCCAGGACCCTGAGATCATGACCTGAGCCGAAGGCAGTGGCTTAACCCACTGAGCCACCCAGGCGCCCTGTTCTTTCTTTTATTAATGTATTGAATCACATTGATTGCTTTGTGGATGTTGAACCAACCTTGCAGCCCTGGAATAAATCCCACTGGGTCGTGGTGAATAATCCCTTTAATGTACTGTTGGATCCTTTTGGCTAATATTTTGGTGAGAATTTTCACATTTCTGTTCATCAAGGATATTGGTCTGTGAATTCTCTTTTTTGATGGGTCGTTGTCTGGTTTTGGGATCAAGGTAATGCTGACCTCATAAAATGAGTCTGCAAGTTTTCCTTTCGTTTTTATTTTTTTGGAATAATTTCAGGAGAATAGGAATTAATTCTTCTTTAAATGTTTGGTAGAATTTTCCTGGGAAGCCTCTTGACCCTGCACTCTTGTTTGTTGGGAGATTTTTGATGACTGCTTCCATCTCCTTACTGGTTATGGGTCTGTTCAGATTTTCTATTTCTTTCTGGTTCAGTTTTGGTAGTTTATATATCTCTAGGAATGCATCCATTTCTTCCAGATTCTCAAATTTGCTGGCTTATTGTTACTCATAATATGTTGTTATAATTGTATTTCTTTGATGTTGGTTGTGATCTCTCTTCTTTCATTCATGATTTTATTAATTTGAGTCCTTTCTCTTTTCTTTTTGATAAGTCTGGCTGGGGTTTATCCATCTTATTAATTCTTTCAAAGAACTAGCTGCTAGTTTCATTGATTTGTCCTACTGTTCTTTGGTTTCTATTTCATTGATTTCTGCTCTGATCTTTATGATTTCTCTTCTCCTCCTGGTTTCAGGCTTTCTTTGCTATTCTTTCTCCAGCTCCTTTAAGTGAAGGGTTAGATTGTGTACTTGGGACCTTTCTTTTTTTTTTTTTTTTTTTTTAGAAAGGCTTGTATTGCTATATTCTTTCCTCTCAGGACTGCCTTTGCTGTGTCCCAAAGATTTTGAACAGTTGTGTTTTCATTTTCATTGGTTTCCATGAATGTTTTCAATTCTTCTTGAATTTCTTGGTTGACCCATTCATTCTTTAGAAGGATGCTGTTTAGCCTCCATGTATTTGGGTTCTTTCCAGCTTTCCTCTAGCTTCAGAGCATTGTGGTCTGAAAATATGCAGGGAATGATGTCAGTCTTTTGGTACTGGTTGAGACCTGATTTGTGACCCAGGATGTGATCTATTTTGGAGAATGTTCCATGTGCACTCGAGAAGAATGTGTATTCTGTTGCTTTGGGATGGAATGTTCTGAATATATCTGTGATGTCCCACTGATCCAGTGTGTCATTTAAGGCCTTTATTTCCTTGTTGATCTTTTGCTTGGATGATCTGTCCATTTCAGTGAGGGGAGTGTTAAAGTACCCTACTATTATTGTATTATTGTTGATGTGTGTCTTTGATTTTGTTATTAATTGGTTTAAATACTGGGCTGCTCCCATGTTAGGGGCATAGGTATTAAAAATTGTTAGATCTTCTTGTTGGACAGACCCTTTGAGTATGATATAGTGTCCTTCCTCATCTCTTATTATAGTCTTTGGCTTAAAATCTAATTGATCTGATAGAAGGATTGCCACCCCAGCTTTCTTTTGGTGTCCATTAGCATGGTAAGTGGTTTTCCACCTCCTCACTTTAAATCTGGAGGTGACTTTGGGTCTAAATTGAGTTTCTTGTAGACAGCATATTGATTTTTTCTTTTAGTCCATTCTGATACCCTGTGTCTTTTGAATGTGGTATTTAATCCATTTACATTCAGGGTACCTATTGAGAGATATTAGTGCCATTGTATTGCTTGCAAGCTGACTGTTAGTGTATATTGTCTCTTTTCCTTTCTGGTCTACTACTTTTAGGCTCTCTCTTTGCTTAGAGAACCTTTTTCAATATTTCCTGTAGGGTTGGTTTGGTGTTTGCAAATTCTTTTAGTTTTTTTGTTTGTTTGTTTTTTGTTTTTTTGTCCTAGAAGATTTTTATCTCTCCTTCTGTTTTCAATGATAGCTTAGCTAGATATAGTAATCTTGACTGCATGTTTTTTTCATTTAGTGCTCTGAATATATCATGCTAGTCCTTTCTGGTCTGCCAGGTCTCTGTGGATATGTCTGCTGCCAATCTAATATTTTTACCATTGTATGTTATAGACTTTTTGTCCCGGGCTTCTTTCAGGATTTTCTCTTTATCACTAAGACTTGTAAGTTTTACTATTACATGACAGGGTGTGGACCTATTCTTACTGATTTTGAGGGGGATTCTCTGCACCTCCTGGATTTTGATGCTTGTTCCCTTTTGACATATAAGGGAAATTCTCTATTATAATTTGCTCCAATATACCTTCTGCTCCCCTCTCTCTTTCTTCTTCTTTCGGAATCCCAATTATTCTAATATTGTTTCATCTTATGGTATCACTTATCTCTTGAATTCTCTCCTCATAGTCCAGTAGTTAGTTGTCTCTCTTTTGCTTAGCTTCTTTATTCTCCATCATTTGGTTTTCTATGTCACTAATTCTCTCTTCTTCCTCCTTTATCCTAGCAGTAAGAGCCTCCATTTTTTATTGCACCTCATTAATAGCTTTTTAAATTTTAACTCGGTTAGATTTTTCATTCTTTTATTTCTCCAGAAAGGTTCTTATTTCTCCAGACAGCGTTTCTCTAATATCTTCCATGCCTTTTTTGAGCCCAGATAGCATCTTGAGAATTGTCATTCTTAACTCTAGGTCTCACATATTACCAACGTCCATATTGATTAGATCCCTAACCTTTGGTACTGCCTCTTGTTCTTTCTTTTGTGGTGAGTTTTTCTGCCTTATCATTTTATCCAGATAAGAATATATGAATGAGAGAATAAAATATTAAGGATGGCAAAGACCCCAGAAAAATGTATACTAACTAAATCAGAAGAGACCCCAAATTGGGGGGAGAAGAAAGGGGGTTAAAAGAAATTAAAAAAATTTTTTTAAAAAGTATATATATTAGCCTGGGGAATAGAACAGAGCCACCCACTTGATTTTGGGTGTATTTTGGTCTCTTAGATGAAACTACCTCCCAAAATTTTAAAGAAAGAGAAACATATATATACAAAAATAAGGGTAAACATGATAAAGGAATAGAATATAACTGTAAAGATAAAAATTTTAAAAAATTCTAAAAAAGGAATTGATAAGGTAAGTTGGTTGGAAAAAGAAAAAGAAAGTGGAGAGAATTTGCTCAGGCTGGAGACTAGAACAAAGCCCTGTGTTAGATTTAGGGTATATTTTGATCTATTAGAAGAAATTGTATCCCAAAATTTTTTAGAAGTACAAACCCTATATGTATCTAAAAAATAAAGTTAGGTACAATGAAGGATATAGTATGACTATAATAATGAAGGTTTAAAAAAATTTTTTTAGAAAGGTATTGTTAAGATAAACTAGTTAAAAAACATTAAAGGTGGAAAGAGGAAAAGTTAGGAAAATTAGAATAAGAAAAAACTAACATTAAAAAAAATTAATTAACTTTGCAAGACTGAAGAATCATGGGATAAAAGCCATGAATTCCATGCTTTGCTTTCATCTCTTCTGGAATTCTGCTGTTCTTGATCAGTGAGTTTGGTCTTGGCGGGATGTTCTTGCTGATCTTCTGGAAGAGGGGCCTTTTGTAGTGATTCTCAAATGTCTTTGCCCAAGGCAGAATTGTGCCGCCTTTGCCAGGGGCTGGGCTAAGTAATCTGCTCTCGGGAACTTTTGTTTCCTGAATGCTTTCTGTAGAGCTCTGGAGGATGGTAATGAAAATGATGGCCTCCCAGTCTCTGGCCCGGAGGAGCCAAGAGCTCAGGGCCCCATTCCTCAGTGTGACCTCAGACAAAAGCTATCAATCACTCCCATCTCCCTGGTCTCCGGCTGTGCTCTGAGCTCACCTGGCCTGTGACCTCGTGTCTCTGTCTCTGGCAAACAGCCCTGTTTAGAGTCTCCAGACCCAGGAGATTCCTGCTGCTCTGCTCTTCTGGCAGAGGAAGGTGGATCTCCCTGGATCTGCCACTTGTGGGGTCCCTGCTCCAAGAGCAGTGGTCCAGCTGTGCCACAGATCACAGTTTAAGGTCACCTCAAGCTGAGAGCTCACTCCTCTGATCTGTCTCTGTAGTCAGCTTCCTGCTGTGATACCTGTGAGCTGTGCCACATTCAGATACCCCCAGTCCTTCTGTGACCCAATGGGACCTGAGACCACACTTTCCCTGTGGGGACCCCTGAGGGCTCCATCCCCGCTTAGCCTCTGGAGTGATGTCCCTAAATGGAGCAGACTTCTAAAAGTTCAGATTTTGTGCTCAGCTGCTCTGCAGCTTGCCAGGAGCTGGCCTCTCTCTCCACGGTCTATCTTCCTGTCACTTCAGATTCACTTCTCTGCACATCCTACCTTTCAGAAAGTGATCTGTTTTCTGTTTCTAGAATTGCTTCTCTTCTCTTCGATCTCCTGTTGGGTTTGTAGGTGTTTGGAATGGTTTGATAACTATCTAGCTGAACTCCTGCTACTCCTCCACCATCTTGACTCTCTCCCTGATATCGAGAGTTTGTCTTAATTAGGTAGGCAAATATCTCACGAAAAGACCTCATAGCTTGTGATCTTTGAATAGAGATGCACAAAGAAGGCCAAGCTTTAAGCTTCTCAGACACAGATAAAATACAATAACCTTGACTAATCTTACAGCAACAAATATTTTTGCTGTTATAGAGTAATGTTTATCCAATATAGGACATTTGTGTACCATCTTCACAGTGTCTGCCATGACCCAGGACCAACAGTGCTGATATTAGTATTTTTTCTTATGGGCAATTCGGCATGAGGTGTCCAGATCTTAGGACATGGAGGTCAGCCCCTAGTGAAGACATGGATCCACCTTTCATTCTGTTCTGGGGTCTGCTCCTCTTAACTCACTTCATTCAAGGTAGGCTTAGGGAAGTTACTATCTTAGGGATCATGAATCTGCACCTGGAAATTGTCACATAAGCTATTACATCTGAAGCAATGATTCTTCTGCAAGTTCACTGGCAAAAATTCCTTTCATGTACTTTACCAGTTGTGGAGTAGCTTTTCTGATTCAGACCTCCATGGTGGAGCTAAGAACTCCAGAAGAAGTTTCTGTCATGGTGCCTGAATACTGGACTGTACATCTCTACAGACCAATACTAGATGCCACATAGTTCGTGGAGTCCTCATTACAACCTGAGGTAATTTTTTAAGTTGTCATCCTCCTTGTTTTCTGTGATTGAACCAAGTGGTATTGCCCAGTCAAATTTCCCAGCCCTTAGAGCAATAGGCTTTACAAATAGGCCCTGGGTATGAGGACTATAGCCTTTAAACCTCTGATGACTCCCTCTGAAATGGAAAGCAATTCTTTTCTCACATAGTTCAGCTGCCAATGGCCCAGTGTAGGAATTTCTTCTACAGCACCTGACCTTCCTTTGCAGCCCCTGGTTGGACATTCTCAGTGTTGGAGCATTTACCAGTTCTTCAACTCATCCTTTCTGTTTCAGCAGCTTTCATTACTAGAAAGTTTTTCTGTAGAAAACTCAAATCTGCCTCCCTGTCCCTTCAAACTTTTGCCTCACTTCTCTCTGGAGCTACAAAATATAGGTCAATTCCCTCATAAGTTAGAATTTCAAAATATTAAAGAGTTTCTTGTTCTCCCTAGATCTTCACCTTTCCAAGTAAAACTTAACATCATTCATTCTTGAAAAAAAATGTTTATTATGTAGATACAAATGCTGGGTTAGACAGTGGGTGACAGAAAGGTCATTCAGATAATTCTTTCTCATGGACTTTGTTTATGGAACTGGCAACACACCGACCAACTTCATCTAGATGAACATTACTGTCCTTTGTTTCCACATTAAGAGCCCCTTGAGGGAGACCATGGCTTCTCATGAATATCCTTGGAGCCTCCTATTAGACACATAAAAAATGCACAAGAAATGCTTTCTGACTTCCTCCCTTTCTCTAAAATCAAGGCCCCTTATACCTGATCATAGTATCATTCCCTTGGTTTGATCAATACTGAGCACACTAGAGACATGATATTGTTTGACCTGATCCTGACATTATGTGTGGGCTTACAAGACGTCTGCCCACACAGACTGCTATAAGATTTGGTCTCACATGTCATCTCATTTAAACAGCCCAACAATCTCTAGAGGTAGATAGTGTTATGCCTATTTTTTACATGAGAAAACTGATGGAGATAAGGGAGTTAAATTGACTTAAGCCATGGGTGTTCTCTAATTCCGTATTCAGGACTTTTTTGAATACAGACCCTAGTTTCTGGTTTTCTACCATTTTCTGAATTTGCACCTGAGTTCTATATCCCAGTGTAGAACTATTTTTTTTTCTTTTTCTTTGTTTCTCTCTTTTTTTAAAAGTAATATGTTATGTATTATTTGCCCCAGGGGTACAGGTCTGTGAATCATAAGTCCTATACAATTCACAGCACTCACCACAGCACACACCCTCCCTGATGCCCATCACCCACCAACCCCATCCCTCCCCCACCCTCCCCAACAACCCTCGGTTTTTTTCCTGAGATTAGGAGTCTCTTATGTTTTGTCTCCCTCCCTGGTCCCATCTTGTTTCAATTATCCTTATGAATTATATCTTATTAGTTCTGGCCTATACTTCTTGAGACCTTCTGGAGACTTAATATGTTTATTTTATCATCTTTCCTATTCTTTTCAGTTTATGTACTTGTTACCAATGTGCTGGGTTTATTCTTTTATATAATTTATTGATGAGAAATATTATTGGTCCAAAGGCAAGGAGAAACCTTCTACCCAGATGACATTGAGCCATCAATGCTGTTTTGGGTATACGCCTTCAACTCTTCAATCAGGTAGCCCACAGTTTTCCATCTTTGTAAGCTTTATCACGTGTTTCTCTCATGATATTTTCCATTTCCTCCCTGCTGCCACACACCTTTATGTACTATATGTTTTAAAATATGGGGGAGAAGGTGTGTTTAAGAGAAAATGAAAGCCTTGATGCAAACTAATACATTTTCCAGAAGGAAACACTCATTTCAATGTATACATGCAAAACTTTAAAACCTGATTAAAAAATGTATGAAGAAGCTCTATCATGTGGAGGATGTTACTTAGGAGCTGAATTACAGGATTTGCTTGTCTCTCTTTTTCTCTTGCCTTGGGCAATCTAGTCTAATTACAAAACTTGCCTTTCATTCTGTTTAGTGTTTTTCAGCTATGCATGAGAAAAGTTAATCAAAAAATAAAATGAGGGCCGCCTGGGTGGCTCAGTGGGTTAAAGCCTTTGCCTTCGGCTCAGGTCATGATCCCAGGGTTCTGGGATCGAGCCCCACATCAGGCTCTCTCTTCCATGGGGATCCTGCTTCCTCCTCTCTCTCTTTCTGCCTGCCTCTCTGCCTACTTGTGATCTCTGTCTGTCAAATAGATAAATAAAATCTTAAAAAAAAAAAAAATGAAAAACTGTGATAGCTGATCGAAGTCCCATGCATCGATTTCTGTGCTTTTGCCTACCCCATCCATAGGGATGAACTCTAAAGTGTTACTTTAAAGTATCATCAGATATACTGTGCCTGCTGGTCATTGCTTCTCTTAAAGAAAGAGAAAAGATTTCTTTAATTTCAGAAGTTTGAAAAATTAGAAGTGGAAAGAAGATCAGAGATTTTTCTATCTTTATTTATCCTTTACCTGTAATTGTTGGAAGGTTTTGTAATCATAGAAGACACTAGACCAATAACCTTAGCAACGGTTAATCTGCTCTTTAGAGCAGATAAAAGAATGCCACCTACCAGGCAGGTCCTCTTATCCTCTAGTATGCTCTGTAGGAGAGGAAAATAAGTCTCTTTCCCTCTACCCATCTTAGGTTCATTGGTTGAACCTTGCAAATGAGACTCACAAAAGACAGATTAACAAGAAAAAGAAAAAAAAACCCTAAAGAGTTTATTAACAATTTCATCTTATGTACATATGGGAGTACTTAGTAATGAGTAACTTGAAGGAGTGGTTAGAACCTGGGCATATATAACATCTTAACAAAAGAGCAATACATTTTTTGAGAAGGCACAAGACTAAGGAAAAACACTTTGAATGTCTAGGGTAGTAAATTGTTGTAAGGTTAATATATGGGGGAACTAATGACAGATAAGGTCTAGTTAGTGGAGTTTGTTATATAGAATCCTCTGGTGCCCTCTCTGGGCTGGTAAGGGTCTAGAGTTGTCTTCAGTAATGTCTGTCTTTCCTGGTAAAAGTGAACCCTTCTATGAATCCATATCCTGCTTTTAAGCAAATGGAGGGCAGCGAAGTTTTCTTATATCTATTTCTTCTCAGTTGCCTTCAGCTCAAAGTAAACCTATGCCAAAGAGGCACATTTTGGGTTGGCATATTCTGCTCCCCATGACTGTGTGGCCCATCCTCTTTCTGGCTTCCTCATCTAGAATGTAGCTCTGAAAGTCAATCACTAGAACCAATCCTGGCTGTGGCTTTGGTGGGTTTATGTCAAGGGCTGAGATGTCATCTGAGATCATTTCAAATCACCTCTGTGACAACATTAATGCAACCAAAAACAACGTGACCAAGTTAGGTCTTTAATTAAGTTATTTAACCCTGATAACATCACAGAACTGTTTCTTTGTTGTTTGGGAGATGAAAGAAAAGGTATTGGAAAAGGGTGGGAGATTGGTGAAGAATTTGGAGAGCTCTGATATTGTTTTGAAGGGTTGGTGGCAGCAGTAGTAGGTTGATGGTGGACAAAAATAACAGGTTATCAATGCTAGTCTATGGCATTTTGTCAGATAAAAGGAAATTTCTGGATGGTGTGTGTCCATTGGTCCTGTGGCCTAAACAACCCTGTGTTTCTCCATTGTTTGAAGTGAGTGGTATTGAGAAGCAACATATGCTTCTTCCCTTCCATGCAGAGCAATGAAATTTGGAAATATGTGCTAATAGAGAAAACAGTTTTCTATGGCAATTTATCTCCAAGAAAAGACAACTTCCTGGGATAGTACTAATGGTCGCTAAAACCTCACTGAGAAAAATAATTCAATCGCCTAAATTTGGGCTTAGCTCAAAGCTGGCTCAGTAGAGTGGCAAGGGACCATCAGTCTGCTTTGGAGTGAGGTGTGCTTGGGAATCATGTGGATGGAGCCTCCCTTTACTGATACTGGGTAAGATAAAAGAAGCCTGGGGACTTTCAGAGTAATATATACCATTCACATAACACAGCATTGTGGAAGTCTTATGAAGTTTTTTTTTTTTTTTTTTTTTTTTTTTAATGCTCTTTAAACTTGCTTTCCTAACAAGCATAACAGCTTAAATAAAATGGAAAATATGTTAGAGTCCATTGAACAAATCTGTGACTGCTTTATCAATAACAACAATATGACTGAAGTCCTGTGTGCTTTTTTTTTTTTTTCTTTTTGGGTAAATCTTGAAGACCAGGGACCTCAAGGCATTAAACATATGACCTCCTGTTTTAACTTCCTGGCTGACACAAACTTGGTATTCCAAATTTTGGCCAGCAGCTGACTCAACATTTGGAAAGCCAATTGACCAAAAGTTCTATCTTTGACTGTTTCAAGGTCATATATAGGACAGACAAAATAGTTAGAAATGTTTAAGAGAACCACCAATAACATGGAGAGGTAGAGTCTGGAGTTGTTTTGTACACCAAAAAGAGACATTTTTCTTAATTGAGGTATAATTGACATACCACATTATGTTAGTCTCAGGTGCATGACATAATAATTAAATATTTGTATAATTTTCAAAATGATCACCACAATAGGTCTAGTTAATATCTGCCACCATACATATTATAGAATTTTTTCTTATGGTGAGAACTTTTTTTTTTTAAGATTTTATTTATTTGTCAGAGAGAGAGCAAGCAGGAGAGTCAGCACAAGCAGAGGGAGTGGCAGGCAGAGGAAGAAGCAGGCTCCCCGCTGAGCAGGGAGCCCTGTGCAGGACTCTATCCCAGGACCCCATGATCACACCCTGAGCCCAAGGAAGATGCATAACTGACTGAGCCACCCAGGCATTCTGTGATGCAAACTTTTAAGATTTGCTTTCTTAGCAACTTTCAAATGTGCAATACAATATTATTAACCATGTTCACTACACTATACATTATATCCCTAAGATGTACTTATTTTACAACTGGCAGTTTGTACCTTTTGACTCCCTTCACCCATTTTGCCCACCTTCTGCCCTCCACCACCGCCTCTGGTAACCACCAATCTGTTCTCTGTACCTATAAGATCAATTTTGGGTTTTGTTGTTGTTGTTTTTGTTATTGCTCTCTTAGATTCCACATATAAGGGAGACCCTATAGCTTTTGTCTTTCTTTGACTTCTCTTACTTAGCATAATGCCCTCAAGGTCCATCTGGGTTGAAAAGGCAAGATTTCATTCTTTTTTATGGCTAAATAATATTTCACTGTAGACAGTTGACCTTTGGGCAATGCAGGGGTTAGTGGCACTGATCCCACCCCTACCTCATACAGTAAAAATCTATGTGTAGTTTTTGACTCCCTAAAAACTGAACTATTAATAGTCTACTATTGGCTGGAAGCCTTACTTATGTAAGCTGTTGATTAAACATATTTTTGTATGTTAAATTATTATATACTATATTATTACAACAAAGTGAGCTACAGAAAAGAAAATGTTATTAAGAATCATAAGGAAGAAAAAATACATTTACAGTACTGTACTGTATTTATTGAAAAAAAATCTGTATAAGTGGACCCAATCAGTTCAAACCTATGTTGTTCAACTACATATACACTGCAATTTCTTTACCAATTCATCCACCAATGAACACTTAGGTTGTTTCTATGTCTTGGCTATTATAAATAATGCTGTAGTGAACATGAGGGAGCATGTATCTTTCCTGGTTAGTGTTTTTATTTTCTTTGGATAAATACCCAGAAGTGGAATTGCTGGATCATATGGTGGTTCTATTTTTAATTTTTTGAGGAACTTCCATGCTGTTTTAAAGAGGCATAATTTATAACTGAGATCCAGTGAGCTGTCCAGGACTCCACTGAGGTCTCTTGCTTTATTACCGTGAAAGTTTTGGCCACACAAATGGAGGGTAATGCTAAATTGCAAAATCAGCAATGTGGTGTCATGAAAAGATCACTGATTCTGGAATCAGGAGACCTGAGTCTTCGTGCTGTGTGATAATCATTAATCAGAATCTTCCTTTGTGAGCATTACCGTATCACTATATGTAGGCATCTTTGGATAGACTTTCTCTAGCCTGTGTAATCCTGCAGCCTCCAAGATATTATCCCATGTTCAAGTGAAGAAACAATTTTGGGGAGATTAAGTGACCCTCCTAAGGTCACTAAACAAGTAAATAGCAGAGTTAAAATTCAAGGTCAAGACTGTCTCCCGAGGCCCTGTCTCTCCTGAATGTTCCATATTCTTCCCTGTAGCCTTGTCTTCCTTCTGCCATTCCTCCTTCTTGGAGTACCCTTCTCGTTCACCTCAGTCTGTATGACTTTGGGTTATTCTTCAAGCCTGACTCCAGTCTAACATTTTTAGGAAGACTTCTAGGAACACTCCCATCCACTGGTCTCTCCCCATTGTAATGTCACAACCCTGCTTAGTGCTGCTCCCTTCTTGAAGCTAGCTTACACCTCTAGTATGTTCTCTGTAGCCTTTGTCACTTCCTATTTATTGTGATTGGTATTTTAGATGTGATACCTTTCCCTCTCTTTTCTCTTTCATTTATAAATTTGGAAAATATTTTGGGGAAAAGCATTAAAATACAGAAAAATATCATATATCTTACTACCCCAAACTAAGAAAGTTTACCATTTAAAATTCCTGGCTTCAAATATTTTTCTTTAAATAAAGAAATAGCATCTTAGCAATCAAACTGAGGTTCACATCACACATTTTCCAATCCCATTCACCTCCTCCTTCACCAGAAGTAACCACTAATCTGAATTTAGTACCTAACCTCTCAATCTCTTGTTTTTTAATTTTTGGTTACACACTGTTTATTTGTAATAATACATAATGTGATTTTGTAATCTCTTTTGGTAAGGAACATAATGTAATTATTGCATATATCTTTTGAAAATTTGCTTTTTCACTCAATATATTTTAAAAAATAGCCATACTTATATATTTAAATCTAATTTATTCATTTAAATTGTAGTATTCCATGGGGTTATGGACATTGTCGAGGATGTGTGATATGGTGAGTGCTATGAAGTGTGTAAACCTGGCGATTCACAGACCTGTACCCCTGGGGCTAATAATACATTATATGTTTATAAAAAAAATTAAAAAAATTTAAAAAATTGTAGTATTCCACTTCATGAACATAAATGTCTATTTCTCTAATCCTCTGTTAATGAACATTAAGGTTCTTATAGGAAGCTATTTCAGTGTATTGGTTTCTCCATTACTATTTGCTACTAAATTCTCTGATTGAGGGACTGTGGATAATGCCTCTTTGAACTTAACACTGTCATTGCAATTCAGTAAATGAATGCCATATATGTTGATGAAAATATCTGAACAAGTCTTCAACTTTGAGAAGGTTAACATGATTGAAAGCAGGTAGAGAGTGGTCTCAAAGAAGTTAGTTGAAAAAACATTTTTTCCTTGTAGTTATGGAGATGGCAAAGTAGGGTAATACAAAGCCGCTTGAAATAATACTGAGGGGCATGTGGATGGCTCAGTCAGTTAAGCGTCTGAGTCTTGGTTTCTGCTTGGGTCAGGATCTCATGGGTCATGAGGTAGAGTCCCATATCAGGCTCCGTGCTCAGTGTGTGGGGGTGTCTGCTTGAGGGTTCTCTCCCTTTGCCCTTCTCTCCACTCAATGGTGCTCTCTCTCTCTCTCTCTCTCTCAAATTAAAAAAGAAAAAAATAGAAATAATAGCGAGATGAGAAGGGGTAAGTTAGTAAATTTTTTTGGGGGATCCTAATGAAATTTGTAAAAGAGTAGCAACAGAAAATATATCAAATCATTGATGAAGCTACAAGCAAAAATGCTTAGAAATATGCTTAAGTATGTCAGGGCTGATTTATGACTGGACAGCAAAAGTTCTGTATCTACTTCTAAGTAGGCCATCTCTATGATTCACCTTGGAGAAATCTAATTACCCTTGATCATTTGACCTTCAGTGTGTCAACATAAACATTTCTCAACCTGGCTTCATATGGCAGCTGTGCTTAACAGATAACATTTTTCTTTAGAAGTATTAAAGGCCATGGTCTATTTCTTTAGTTTTGCATCTTCCCTTCTGACCTATTGCGCTTTTGTTACTTTCTTTTTTATTTTTAAAGATTTTATTTATGTATTTGACAGACAGAGATTACAAGTACACAGAGAGAGAGAAAGAAGCAGGCTCCCTGCTGAGCAGAGAGCCTGATGTGGAACTCGATCCTAGTACCCTGGGATCTTGACCTGAGCCGAAGGCAGAGGCTTTAACCCACTGAGCCACCCAGGCGCCCCCTTTTGTTACTTTCTGATTGTTGTCCAGATGGATCAGATCCAATAATGGGGAGAAAGATGAGAAGTGAGGAGGTAGGGGTTATTGTAAGGAAGAAATGAGTTTAAACTTGTGAAATCTTAGGATAATATCTGTCACAGGCTTAGATCTCAATACCTGTTAATTACTACTTCTCTCTTTTCTATTTCTTAGAGCAGATATAAAATAGTTATTTTATAGGCTCTCTTCTAAGTCTGCCAGGATGAATACAGAGCTCTTCATGTTTCTTTAGCCCAAGATTATAATTTGTTCTGAGAATTCTGGTGGGTGAAGAGCAAGGGTCTCCACAGTGAGAAGAAGTGAACTTCACATACTCTCCATCCCTCAGGGTTATCAAATGATCAAGCAAGGACAGCAGGCTTGGCTTTGATAATTAGAATGAAGCTGTATTATGCTGATTATCTCCTATGTAGTTTCTCATGTTGACTGTAATCTGATAGCTATAGAACCACTCTCCCTTACTTGCCCATCACTCAGCACTCTATGATTCAACATTTATTTGATGACTATAAAGCACTTATGAGGTGCCTGAGATGATTCTAGGTACTTGAAATACATGGATGAACAAACAGGAAAGAATTCCTGCCCTCCCATGGCTTACATTCTAGCTTGGAAGGACAGGAAATGAACAAAAAATATGATAAGTAAATTTTGTAGGACATGGGAAGGTGGTAAGTGCTGTGGAAAAAGAAAAGGTAGATCCAGATAAGGGAGATCAGGGGGGCCTGATCAGGAGGGCCAAGGTTCATTGAAAAGGTGAGAAAAGAGCAAAGGCTTAAAGGAGGTGAGGAAATTGGCTGTGCAGATGAGTATAGGCATATGAGCTCTCACCAAGTCTGGGACTGTCTGGATTAGGTTTGGGCAATAACATCAAGAATACTTTTTTTTAGAAGTCTATTAGCTATCTGCATATAACAATCTGGAGTTCAGGAAAGAGGTCTTGGTTAAAGATACAAATGTGGAGTTTTGGGCATAGAGGTAAGAGTTTAAAACCAAGGGATTGGAGAAGATCACCAAAGGAGTGAGCGCATGCAGAAGAGATGACCAACAACTCAGGGGTGGGAGCACTCCAGCATTAGGGGTTTAGGGTGCAGAAAAGAAATCAGTCAAGAAAAATGAGGAGTGACCAGTGAGGTAGGGAGAGAGGTAGGTGAGTCACAGATGCCCAACAGAGAAAGTGTTTTAATGAGGGAGTGATCAGATATACCAAATGATGACGATGAGTCAAGTCAGATGAGGAGTAGCAGTTGACTGACTCATGGATCTAACTCTGTGAAAGTCATCTGGTAACATTGATGAGAGCAGTCATGGGATGTGTGGAAGGGAAGGGTTAAGAGAGAATGGCAGGAGATGAGTTGCAGATAGCAAGTAGACTAATAGTCAAGACTAGTCTCCTAAATGGAATCTGAGCACTCTCTCTTCTGGTACTCCTTCATTGGCTCATTAAAGTGCCCAAAATACCAAAGTCAGAATTCCCTTACTTTCCTCTAGGAGAGCCCCTGTATTCAACCACTGAAAATGTAAATGTCTTGAAATTGGTATCTCAATTACTAACATCGTGGTATGGATTTGTCTGTTGGCTCTGATTCCTGGGGTGACAATGATATTGTAGAATTTCAAAGCCATAAGTGATTTCAGTATGACATAGCCCAGCCCCTATTAACAGAGGTCTATATAGTGACTTGCTCAAGGTCACATACTTGACAGATGACGAGCTGACACGAGGATCCAGGATTTCTGTTCTAGTGCCTTATCCATCACATATTTTATCTTGAATTTGATCCAACATGTGTGTAGGACACATGGAGACATTATGCAAATGTCCGTTATATGAAAGAATGAATGAATACACAAATAGAAGATCAAAGACAAGGCAAAGTTGTAACAGTATGGGAAAACCAGTCACGGGTTCATCAGGTTGATGGTAGGAGATCTGCTTCCAGGTTCAAGAGAAAAAAAGCCATAACGGCTAAGGGAGCCAGAAGTGAGATCTGCTCACTGCAGCATAAGTGCTTTATACCTTGAAAGCATCAGAGATGTTTAAAATTATTTAAAAGTAAGTGCAAACTGTTAATGAGGGTTAATGGAAGGGACTGAAGATAGAGCAGCCCTTTAGTAACAAGAATTGGGATGATGGCATTTTTTAAAATTCTTGCTGACAACATAAGAAAACTACTGACTTGGAGGCAGCAAGTTTACAACTGCCTGAAAATAACCAGATGCAAGAGGTTTTCAACTTGCTGGAACTCTTATTATATGCTTGAGTGACTCCTGGAACAAAAGAAAGCTGCACATGATTGTTTAGGAAAGTGTAAGATAAACAAAGCGTATGTTTTCTAACATCTACTGACTGTAATCTGATAGCCGTGTTATATCGGTCTCTGCTCATTTTAAGGATCTGTGATGAAGACGACTTCAGTGGTTCTTAAGTTCAGTACATAAATAAATGATGTTAAGACTCTACTTTAACTTATGCCCCTCAATTTTTCATACGTATTTGCTGCTTTTCTTTCCGAAAGGAAAATGTACATTACTTGTTCTGGAAACATTCCATCCTTTTTTATGCTTTTCCTTTCTCTTTTGAAAGATCCCCCTCACACTGCATAAATAGAAATGTCCCTGAGATTCATTTGATTTCATGGATGGCAGAGTACTCATTTCAAATATCTTTGGGAGAACCAGATAAAATAGCCACACTATACTGCATTACCTGATTTAGTGCCGGGGACCGTTAGAGGCCCAGATGGCTATGGGAAATTGTAATGGGAAACTCAAGTTGGTTTTCACTTTAAGTTCAGCACTTTGAATCCAGTGGAGTTGAGGGTAGTCAAAAGTTATTACTATCTGATTTGACTGTTCACTGTTCCAAGTGAAATAAGCCAGTGGTGGTTCTGTTTTGCCGGTAGGAAGGAAAACGCTCCCATCACCTTGGTATTAAATGGCCGTTCTCGAGCAAGCAGTGTCGGCAGAGAACTGGCTGGGAAAGGTGACTTGTCCTTTCTCTCTCGCAGCCATCACTTTGTCAGGGTGAGGGCGTCCCGGTGAAACAGTTGGGGAAATCTTACACCTCTGTTTATCAGGCTGGATCTATTCTTGGGAGAAAAAGAAGTCATCCGTTTCCAAAGCTGTCAATCTGGTACCCCAACCACCACTAAAAGCCACTTCGATTTATTTCTTCAGTTCTTTACACTTTGTGTAAAGAGTTTATTGTAAAGATGTATTAACCAGTAAGACGCCTTTAAGATAAATTGTGTTCAACTTTGGAAGGAGATAACAACTTTGGCAAAGTTGCCCGCGGTAGTTCAAGTAGGAGAAAAAAGTAGAAGTGCTTGACCCTGCTGGAAGATCACTATGTTTATCTCAACAGTCCGCTCTCTTTGTATCAGCAGGTGGTTTGCTTCGCTTATTCTCTCTTCTCACTGGCTCCCTTCCCTTCGTATTTAACATTCTTTCTGCTCATTCACTCTTGCATCTATTTATTGATTTGTTTGTTTTTATTATATTATATTTGGCTAGTCAATTCCTGTTCCCCTGATTTTTGGCACCTACAAGGAGGAAGTAGACATTCACGTAATAATACTGGATCTTGCCCTCTGTATGTGGTCATAGCCAGAGCAGGCTAGCATTCCCAGAAGAGGGACATAACTCCTGATCTTCTAGTGAGGATTAGGTGATTTCCCTTGGTTTCCAGCTGTTTACATAGAGTTGCAAGGGAAACCAAAGAGGGACAGTTTCCCTTGGCAGCCAACCCTAGGCTTGAGGCAGGGGGATGGAAATGACATTTAGTTCCTTTTTCTCTGCAGACACAGACTCACTCATGGGAAGTCTTAATATATAAGTTTAAATGAGCCTTTAACCGTATTCCAGGCACTGACAGTATTCAGAGGTCTGACTAAGCCATGTCTCCAGCCTAGAGAATTACGAATATAGGACATCCTGGATGGGAATCCCTGGGAAGGTATGACTTGTCCTTAAGAGCTCTGGATAATGTAGTCGATAACCGATTTCTCTTTTTGCCAGGTGGAACAACATAAAATCAGAAGAAAAAAAAATTCCTATGTGCTCTGGCAAGCAATTTTGAGTCTGCTGCTTTAAAAATGATGGTAAAATTTGGGGCGCCTGGGTGGCTCAGTGGATTAAAGCCTCTGCCTTCGGCTCAGGTCATGATCCCAGAGTTCTGGGATCGAGCCCCGCATCGGGCTCTCTGCTCGGCAGAGAGCCTGCTTCCTCCTCTCTCTCTGCCTGCCTCTCTGCCTACTTGTGATCTCTGTCAAATAAATAAACAAAATCTTAAAAAAAAAAAAAAATGATGGTAAAATTAAAAGATGAGAGAAATACATCCAAGTGACTTTAACAGTCGAATGCTGAGCAGTAATTACACATCAAGTCTGGAATCACCAAACTGAAACATAGGCTTGTCTCTTCTTTTTATGTGTAGTCTGAGGTTTGTTGAAATTCTAAAGCCTTTTGTAAATTATTGGGAAATGACAACATGTGAAAAAGCAGAGGAAAACTTAAAATGGGTCTATTTTAGGTTTTTCTTTATTTAGATTTTCTGTAGGTTCTTAGGGAACTTCTGAAGCATTTTGTTTATATTATTATTTCTTCCTATGTCACTAGATATGCTTACTAAGCTTAGAAAATGTCCAAGGGCTACATGACATGGTCATGACATTGAAGTCCTTTTACTACTTTATCTCGTTAGACTCTAAAGCGCCATCTGGTAGACATTAGTTTCTCTAATGCCCCTTGAGCAAGTCTCAACCCTAGGATGTTATCCACTAGCAGAGATCCTTTTCCTACCTTTGCTTCATGGAATGATATCTTCTGATCCTTTAGTCTTCATTCAATACTTGTTTTCTCCAGAGAATACTTAATGAATGAGTGAATAAACTGGGTACCATTTTGTAAATAAATCTCAGCCCAGAATTATGACTAGGTGCCAAGAAACCTCTTTCTCTCCTAAATTTATTCTGTTTTTCCCTTAAATTTGGCTCTTTTTTCTTTTCTTCTTTCATTTTTTCAATTCATGATATTAAGTTTTGACCTATTATTGCAATTGGAATGAGAATGCAAAGCACGTGGAAATAAAAGTATTCAACATCTTTTATTCATTAATGCAGTGTTTTCTGCTTCGTATTTTAAAAACCTCAGTGAATAAATGTAAAGTCTATCTAAAAGACAATCAAGAAATCAAAGACCATTTAAATGAGGCTGCCATGATTTAAGAATGAAAAAAAAAATGCTCAGTTTTAGTGGTGAGGAAGAGGAATAGGAAATTTTCAGAAAACTCCCTTGGTTTGGTGGAAAGAGCATGAGCTTTAGAAGGTAGTGGAGGAAGGTGAATCATATCTGAATATCTATAATATTCAAGGCACTGTATTAGGTAGTGCCTCTACCTGATATCAACCCTTTGATGGAGGTACAATTAATCCTATTCTATAGAAGCAAAACCGAGTCTCATAGACTCAGTACTTTACCTAAGTTTGTACAGCCAATAAAGAGCAGGACTGAGATTTTTTTAAAAGATTTTATTCATTTATTTTATGAGGTGGAGAGAGAGAGAGAGAGAGTGAGAGAGACTTCGAGCCAGTAGAGGGACAGAGGGAGAGAGAGAGAATCTCAAGCAGATTCTGTGCTCAACACGGAGCCCCACACAGGGTTTGATCTCATGACCCTAAGATCATGACAAGCTGAAACCAAGAGTGTGATGCTTAACTGACTGAGCCACCCAGGCACCCCACAGTAGGATGGAGATTTAAACATAAATATGGTCCCCAAACCCATGTTCATTGTAGTATATCATAGTCATAACTGTATCAGAATATCTATAAGAGTGAGGTAGGCACAGGTTTGACTCCAACGTTCAGACTTACTAACTTACACCTGATAGGTTTCTCTGTATATTGATACCGAATGAAGAACAGTTTTAATGTTATGTATTTAATATTACATATATTTTACCAGAGGGAACTCCAGCATATGTCACAATTAGAAATTCTGCCAGCATATGCCACAATTAGAAAATTGAAGAAATTAGATATTAGAGTAATTCTCCATAGTCTCAGCAACAGCTAAAGGCAAAAAATATCATATGAAGTTCTACCCTCTATGATCACTCTGCCTAGAGTTAGGTTTTTGTTGTAGAGGAAGCCTGTGGTCTTTACCACTCAAAGTTGTAATGTGTTAGGTAAGTGATCTGCAGACATATCAGTAACCTCTCTTAGAGAAGAATCTTTTTCTCACGAATGGTTGTGGACTCAAATGAGGATATACCAATGAATATACATAGGAACCACATTTTATTAAGGTTATGGAATGGTATAAATTAAACCTGATACAAACTTTGGAAGTAGGTTACAACACTACATCAGGGACACTACATCATCTCTGTTTGGGCTTGGCTAACGTTTGCTCACTTCCTGACTTTGTATTTAATCTGAGAAATCCTTGAGGGGAGTGTTCTTAGCCAAGGGTCCCATTCTGTGGAACTCTTCTCTGTGAAGTTTAAGAACATCTTAAAAATTCTACCACTTGTGCTGTTCTGGATACTTCAGCTAACTGGTTAAGATACTTACAACCAGTTAACTCAGCTAACTGGTTAAGATTCTGTGGAATTCTTCTCTGTGAAGTTTAAGAACATCTTAAAAATTCTAGCACTTGTGCTGTTCTGGATACTTCAGCTAACTAAGAGAAATCTTCTCTTAGTCAAAAAATGTCAGTCCATTTGGGAGGTCCATTTTTTGGTTTGGGATTTTAATCAGTTTTGTGTAAAAACATATGGGCTGTCATGGGCCTGGTTCTGAGATGTTTTGGAGGGGTGATGAGGAATATATTCTTTTCTGTTTTCATGTTGATCTTCAGTTTCACTGTCTGCAAATTGAAGGATTTAGCCTACATAAATGGTTCTTGACGTTTTTGGAGCCAGAGCCACCTTTTAGAAGCTGATGGAATCTATGGATACTCTTCTCAAAAAAATGTCCATAGCTGCAATTCCAAGGGGCTGACTTACTATTTAAAGGACTCCCAAGAATCCAAGGACCCCTGGTTGGAGATTCTATGGACTAAATTA
This sequence comes from Mustela lutreola, assembly GCF_030435805.1. Classification (NCBI taxonomy): domain Eukaryota; kingdom Metazoa; phylum Chordata; class Mammalia; order Carnivora; family Mustelidae; genus Mustela; species Mustela lutreola. The sequence continues at coordinate 74,669,389 of NC_081299.1, read as the reverse complement.
TCTCTTGGGTCTCTTCTCATCCAGATATTATATTATTCATATTTTCTCTGATGATTTAGATGATTGTTATGATGTTAGTAAAAATGGGATATGAACTATTTAGGTAGACATAATTTTTATAGCTATAAATGACAAAATGTCATCTGATAATTTCCTTTTTTTAAAATAGGCTGTGTTTTTGCCTGACTTTTTTTTTTTTTTAAAGGATTTTACTTATTAATTTGACAGAGAGAGACACAATGAGAGAGGGAACACAAGGAGGGGGTGTGGGAGAGGGAGAAGCAGGCTTTCCGCCAAGAAGGGAGCCTGATGCAGGGCTTGATCCCAGGACCCTGAGATCATGACCTGAGCCAAAGACAGATGCTTACCGACTAAGTCACCCAGGTTCCCCCATCCTGCCTCCCCCCCCCCCCCCAGCAGAATTTCTGAACCATTTCTGCTCTTTAGAATCACCTGGGAGAGCTTCTAAAAATTCCAGTGCCTGGCCACACCCCAAGTCACTTAAATCAGAGTTTCTGGAGGTAGATTCCAGACATCAGTTTATTAAAGCTCCTCAGTTGGTTTCATTGTGCAGCCGGGTTGCTAGTCAGTGCTCTGGCAGGATTAAAACATCTTCAGAGGTTCCAGATAATAGGAAGATCAACCACCAGCTGAAGATGAAAGGGCATTCCTTTCTATCCCTGCTCGCAAATGTCTGGTATTGAATACTATATTTCCAGCTCAAAATACGGGTTTAAAAACTCTTGTGTGTCATCACACCTCCCAGTGTGTTCCGATCTTGTCTAAGCTGGGCAAGTGTTACAAATACTGAGTGGCCTTCCTGGTCCCATATATAGAGGTGGGAAGGATTATCTTAGGACCTTCTCTGCTCTGCCACAAGCACACATCAGTAGAGATTTGTTTTCAGCAGAAGAACAATTACCATTGTCATATTCTGAACTGTGTGAAAATTGTTTTATTATAAACTCACTGTTGGCCCCTATTTAACTGGGAAATCATTTGTTCTAAATTTATCTACTCTCTCTGCATGGCATTGACATTTGCCGGCAATGCCAGACTTGCTTCACTTATAAGAAAAAAGATTCCATGGAGAACAGGCAGTGCTCTCATCTAACTGATTAATAATCTCTAGAGGATCTTTGGAACTGACATGTTAGACCTTGCCGCTCTCCTGCTAATTTTGACTTTCACTGAACTCAGAAACACAAACAGTGGTTTTCATGAAATGGAGCAGTAAAAGCTTTCTTCATCAGACCAGGTCTCCAAAGAAAGGATGCTTACTGCCAAGGCTTAAAGATGAGAAATGAGATGTGTTGTGAAAAGTTGTTTGTTTTCAAGAGTTTATAAGTCAATTTGGATTACTTCATCAGCCAAATTTTTATCTCTGTATGATGCAACCATTACATGTTTTCAGCTTGAAAAAAAGTCCATCTTTGCTTTCCATGGCATCTGTAGTATGTTGAAACCATTCTGCAATTTAATGCAGACAAAGACTTTCTAAAGTCATGTGGTCTGTTTGAGTAATAGGAGTCCATTAAGAATGAACGGAGACATCTGGTATTACCAGGATTTCTCCCTTTGTGGGTTTCACAATTTTCCTACCAAGCTCTGGTGTTTTAAGATGACGTTTTGCACATTGGATTTAACTACCTGAGAGCCTATGATACAGAATGCTAATAGCCAGTTGATAGCGTGGAAGGACCTTACTTAGTCATGACTATCTGCTTACTACTTCTTTTTTATAAAGACAAACTCTTTCAAGAGGATGTCTTGATTTACAGACATCCTTTTGTTATTTTCTTAGAAATGCTATTCAAATCTAGAACTAAGGGAAAAGTCAGATATGAATCTTCAGAGTCATTAAGCGACACAATCTGAGTGTAAATTTCATGGCACCAGTGAGGGCTCCAGATCTTGATAGTGACTGTTGCTAATCTAAATATTGCCACAGAGGAAAGGACACCCATTAATAATTATTGTTCTAGACACATGGAAGCACCAGGAAAACCTTTGCGTTAGCCATGGTATGTTTGACTGCAAACAACAATGGCATATGTATGTTTGTGTACTTATTTCCTACACTTATTTTATTTGGAAACTGGCTAAAATTTATGTTGCTCATGCTTGATAAAGAAAAGAAATAAACAATGAAACAAAAGGCAAACTGGTTTAACATGGACTTGCCAAAAGGCTTTTGGTATCGTTCACCAGAAAACAAAACTCTGGTTATTATTTGGGCTTTGCTTATAGCTCAGCAGGTAGTAGGCTGTCAATAATAAACATAGACAGAATAAAATGAATGAATGAAAGTGTCTGTAATGTATATTTGAACATAAGAACCACATTTTGAATAGAAGATCATATGTGCTTTCTTTAAAAATCTATAAAATTTATATCAAACCTCACAATTTTTATTACAAGTTTTCATGATTAAATTATTGCCCCATCTACTCAGGCTGCTTTTAATATTGCCTTTATTCATGTAACCATGGCAACAGCTTTGGTATCTATACTTCAGGTTCTGATCTCTCATTCCACAATGGGTCACTTTGCTCTGCATCATTCGTAACAGAAATAATCTGAGGGCACAGGCAGTCTTGGAATGGGATTACATTTTTCATGTCCTTTCTGTTAAGGGTTGAGTTGTGTCCTCCCAATATCCTTACATTGAATCTTAACTCCTAGGACTTTAGTATGTGACTGTTTTTGGAGTTAGGGTCATTAAAGAGGTAATTATATTAAAATCAGAGCCCTACGAGGATAGGCCCTGATCCAGTATGACTAATATCCTTATAAGAAAAGGAAATTCAGACACAGATGTGCACAGATGAAGACCACGTGAAGACACAGGTTGAAGATGGCCATCTACAAGTTAAGGAGAGAGACCTCAGAAGAAACCAACTGCAACATCTTGATTTCAGACTTAGGTCTTTAGAGCTGTGAGGAGATAAATCTCTGTTCTTTAAGTCACCCAATCTGTGTTACTTTGTTACATGGCAACCTTAGCAAACTAATACAACTACCTTCTTTTCTAAATTTTTACTCTTCCTTCCCAAATATCACTAGCCCTTGCAAGTTTGAAATATATTCTGAGCTTCGTGTTTATGCAAACTTTCAGGTTTGTTTGCTTTCCCTGCATCTCCTAGATCACCAATAAATCTGACCATATGATTTTTCCCAGATTATCTCCTTCTCTGATACTAACAGTCACATATTTCCTAGTTTTTGCAACATATCAAATAGGAGATCTTTTCGGAAGTTCCCATAAATCAGAAAGGGTTTGTTTATCATAGAGCTAGGTCATCTGAAGAGGAAGGTTTTCCATCTATGACATGTAGCTGTATCATTTAAAATGGAGCTTGGGGAGAAAATACCAATAGATTCAGATTCATTTAGACTATGAATGTACATAGGTTGCACATTCTTATTTTTCTGTCTTATAAGCTTGCCCATTCTAATATTCTATAGCAATGAAAAAAATAAAAAGACACTAAAACAGATGATTAAAACTTGGTATTTGGCCTGGGATTCATGTCCACTGAGATTCAAGTTTGGGCTGGGGGGGAATCAAGGTCATCCTGGTAGGGCAGGCAATCATCCAAATGCTGTGAAGAAATAAGGAAGCCCAGGGAGGCCTTTGTTTTCCAAATCTTTCCTCAGCTCTCAAGCCAGGGTTAGGCTATTGTCAGAGAATTTATGTTTCAGGTCAGGAAGACTTTCAGTCATTTAAAAATTCTTCAGAAATCCAATATATGATCCGAGGAGCCAAGCAGTATTTGGCTCTATGGTGGTAATGCAATGAAAGTGACTTTATTTAGGGTTATCATTAGTCTGACAAATTAGAAAAAACAAATGAAACAATCCTTTCCTTTGGACGATGTCGGAGGCTACTTGAGATCATTCCCTAATTAGGGATTAAAAGCGGTAGCTCTCTGGGGATTTGGATGATAAGCCTGGACTTCATGTGCCACAAAGTTTAAAGGTCAAGTATGATGATGGGCATGTCATGCTCTGTGCATTGAGTAATTTCTAAAGTCTTCCTATGAGGGCAGTGTGCAAACGGCTCTGTATAATCATGCTTAATGAGAAATCGTATTTTAATGTATAATCATGAAATGGTTACTTAGATAGTCTTAGAAGTCTGAAATTTGTCATGTTCCTATAGGAAGCAGGCACATGTGTGGATATATTCCTTGTCATTCCATTAACCACAAATCTGTTAATAGGCACTTCTGATATATTGATAACGAAAGGATGACTAATGTTTCTAATGATGACCCAAAGGCATGACAAAATTCTTAAATGCTTTTTGAATCTTCAAAGAGAATAAATTATATTTCTCATGACCCAAATTTATTTTTATCATATTCTAATTCCCTGGAAAGTAATAATTTGTATATAGTTTGATACACATATTCAACATGGTAAATGCAAAAGTAGGGGCTCTGGAATCAAACAACTTGATGTATGTCATGGCTCTTCATTTGCTAGCCCAGTGATTTCAGAAGAGTTCTGTAACATTACTCACCCTTGGTCTTTGCATCTGAAAAATGGGCATTTCAATATCTACCTTGCAGGACATTGTGAGAACTAAATGATACAAAATGTAGTGGAACCTGCTTGCCACAGATAGGGGTCAGAAAATGTTTAATTCCTGTCTTCCTTGTCTAACACATTAGTCAAAACACCCCATTTGCTGACCATATCAGATAAGGAATTTGCTCTCCATCTAAACAGATTAGGGGCATGGAAAAAAGCTTGTGATAAGAATAGTAGGAGAATGTGTCCATTGCAGGTGGGGCTGTCTTTTACCTAGGCTTGTTTTCAGGGCGCTGGCTGCTGTGGCTTTAATTTGCAGGCTTATTTTCTTTAGGATAATGAATTTTTATTTAAATTTGGTGAATTTCCTTTGAGCTCCTTTTAAGTCATCTGAACACAGGAAACACTTTTTCATGCTTTTAGAGTTTTTCTGATTGACTTTGTTCTCCAAAAAGGGCTGATTTTAATATTCTAAGTGATAAAAAGTGCCTTTGACACGATTGAAGCAATTTAATTAGTAAATCCGGAAATTATAAAGGATTGGAAATCACACCCTCCATGCTTTTAATAAAACAGAGTAGTGAAACTTCTGATAGGTACGTACCACATGTCGAAAGAATTCTGCACCACACACATTGAAAGAAGCAAAGAAATTGAGATAACTTGGGGAGCAACCTACTAAGGGAATTACATGAGTAGGCCATTATGTGATCAGTATACATCATGGATCAAAACTTTTGTGGTTTCATAATTTAGACAAAGTACATGTTAAGCATTGAATAATACAAAATCATTAAAGCCGCACGTTGAAATTCAACATATCAGGTAGGAAAAGGGGGCTAGCCTAATTGTGAGACAGTCTAATTTTTTAATTAGTTGACCTCAGAGTATCTTAATCCTGGAAAAAGTAATATGCAAAGGATCATTTAATACTATAGCTAATAGGACTTTTAGTATCAGGTTGTCCATCTCATGATGATGGCGTATGAATTATTTTTAGTCAGCTTACTATGAATACTTTCCTGTAGTATGTCATCACTAAACGGGGAACATGGCTATAACTGCTAGGCATAAACATAATAACATGTTCAACTGTAAAACTATCTACAGTATATAAATACTGATGCTGTACTCAAAAGCACCATCATTTTTTATTGCCTTGGTAATGGAATGTTCCAGAGAGACATGTATATGGATGATTAGTGATTGGTGGATTCTGTTCCGGTATTTTCAAATATTAAAGAGCAAACTTCATCACTAGTGGTTGGAGGAATCAAAGAGTAGCTGATTCTTCCTAAGAAAACAAATTAGAGGGTCAAACTCTGATAATGTTTCATTATAAATTGTAGGTAATGGTAGGAATATCAACAAGTACACTTCAAATACAGTAGGTAAAAACATAGGCTGATAACAATAATACTAATAATATTAGGGCATCCTATGAAGAATTATAATGTAGTTTTTACTCATAATAGCAGTTTATAAATAATGGGAAAATTGGGTAATTGGAACTTTTTTCAATGTTATTTTAATGATATTTTAATTCAAGATGATAGGGTACTCTAATTGATAGCAAAGTTTTTGAAATGTGAGATTAGTCAATGGCAGGGTAAGTTTAAGAGACACTTGGAGATTTGGAGAGCTAAAACTTCAACCAGAGGAAGTGAAGAATGTGCATGGGTAGAGAATCAGAAGAGAATCATACTAATGAGCCTAAGACATAGTAGGTTTTGACCTAATTCTTATTCACAATGATGTTTCCATGTTTTTACTTTTGCATTGAACCAGTTTTTGCAAAATGTGAGTATCTGGGGATGGAGGACGTTTCAGAGAAACTCTGAAATGGGTGGATCTGTTCTAAGAGTTGAGTAAGGCTTGTGAGTCATGGTGCAACTCCCTGAAACTTGGTGAGGTCAAGCTGACCTTTCGGACATGCCGGCTGTATATCTTCTTTATCTCTGTTATACACTGATAAAAGCTGGTCATGACTTGTTCATTTGAAGGGTCATTTTTGGTATCATCTGAGCAGAAAATTTCTTTGGACCTTCATTTTTGTTCAGAGATGCCACATTCTCTAGCCAATTTCTCATAACGTATGGAAATTGTGATTCCCGATAAATTATCACTAATATTAGAAGAAGGTAGCTTTTGACCCACTACCAATGTTTCAAGCTTTGGCAACTCTATGGTAATTCCTAAAATCTCAGTTGTAGTCAAGATACATATGCCAACTACTTTGAATATTCTTTGTAGATAATTAAGTTTTCCAATATTGGCAAAATTAAATGTATCATTTCCCCAAATTTCAAAGAGTACACTGAGTTTTGGGCACTGTTTAGAATAAAGTAGAGGTATTTCATACATGTGAATATAAGGTCACTGTAGAAACTGCCTCTAAATCACTGTACAATTTTTGGGTACCTCACCTTGAGAATAGTTACAGTCTATGCAGATCACTGCTGGCATCTTTGCTGTGGGAACTAAATTCCCTTTAACATGTAGTTATATTTCCATTAGTAAAGAATTGGGATGGCACATATGGTTTGCCTAGAGCTGGTTGTTTCATTACTTCCTTCCTGCCTTTCTTTCTTTCTTTTTTTTTTTTTCAATGAGCCTTAAAGCCCTAATTTGCTTCAGCTGCTGTAAATTGGTTTCTGGTAATTTTCACATCTTCGTCTTGCATTGACATCATAAATATAAGGGCACATATTAAATCCTTAGTTATATTTGTGGGAACCCATGACCTGCCAGGACTAAAAGTCTGTGTTAAGGATATCTCTAGGCATATTTCTCCTCGCATTATGCAAAGAAGTCAAGAAGGTCTAAGTAGGAATAAACATTGTCCAATCAGGAGGAGATTAGTTTCAGAGAAATAATTAGACTCTGTCTTATACACTACCATGTGATTATGAAACAAACAATGCACCATGAAATGTCTTTATGTTATTTTCTAGAGTCCTGAGGGTACTAAAATGACATGAAGGTAAAGAGAAGAGAGTAACTTCTTTGTTACTAGGGGGCAGAGTTGACTGTCAGTAAACCTGTGAATTAAGGTAGTATTTATTTTTTGGCATCCTCTTACTTCTTCTTTTAGTGCCCCATTTCTCTTTCAGAGTGTTCTCTTCTTTGCTTACAGCTACAATCAATTAAGTTCCACCAAGAGTAGCTAGGAGTGGTTTATATTGCCTTTTTGGAGGGCTTTTTTCTTGCAATTTAGTGAGAGAGTTTTGATGATAAAAAGTTCAAAATAGAAAAAAGAATGAATTTCTAATGGTGGAATTTCAAACTTCACACTTGACACTTAGATACATTCTGATTACTGCCTACTCCAGATGGGCTCTGCTTGGGTAAAGCTGCCCATGGGAGTGCAGCACACATGCTTTGGAATTGGCATGCCTAAAGAGGGGACTGAAGAGTTTGTTTCTTCCATGCTGATCAGGGCAGATCTTAGGTAGGGCCATCAGGTAACTTATCATGCAATTAATGAAAGCCTGGCTATCTTGGCCCACCTGGAAAAGGCTTTGAGCGCCATTGTAGACCCAGAGCCTCTTTGAGTCTGCTGAGGTAGGTTGGGCCCGCATGACAACTTGACTTCTCCCTCTGCCTATTTGTGCTTGCCATCTTTCTTCTCAGGTGTTGCTACTGTGGGAACTCTGTAATCAACATCCTGCGTGTGAAACTCTATCCCAGAATGTGCTTCCTGTTAGTTTAGTTCTTTGTTAGTTTAGTTCCTGGAGAACTAAACTAACTATGGACAAGAAACTGATTTGCCTCCTTAGAAATCCTGTAGAGTTTGTCCCAGTGGTGGTGGTGATGGCCTTAAAAGGGGACACAGCATGGGACAAAGGGAGGTGCTCAGGGCAGGCTTTCAATGGCTCAGAAAGAGCCCTCAGGAGAAAGAAGTGGGGGTGATATGTAGCTCCTCTAGAAAATCCCCATGCCCTGGAACCACCCTGCCTAGGTTAAAAAAAAAAAAAACTGGCTCTATCACTTATAAGTCTGGTTACCGGGCCAGTTACTTAATCTCTCAGTGCCTCAATTTCCTTATTAGTACAATGGAGATCAGTAATAAAAATGATGATGGTATGAGACGTAGACGACTTAAGATATATATATAAAAGGCTGATAATGGTTCCTCGTATATAGTAAGGGATAAGTAAAAGTGTTGATAATTAAACTTATTTTTCTGTAAGCGTTTGCACCTGGAAGAATTTCACAGGAGAAAAATTTCTATTTTTTAAATTTTCATATTTTTTAAAATTTAAAAAATACTTCACTTATTTATTTGAGAGGGAGAGAGAGAGAGAAAGAGAGAGAGAGAGGGGACACGAGCAGGGGGAGGGAGAAGCAGGCTCCCCACTGAGCAGAGAGCCCAACAGGGGGCTTGATCCCAGGACCTGAGCCAAAGGCAGATGCTTAATTGACTGACCTACCCATGTGCCCAGGAAAGCAATTTCTAGGGGGTAGATGATTTTCCAAGTCTCTTACAAATGTTACCATTGTTATTTAAATCACTAAACTTTTAAAACATCTTATGAAGATACAGTGTTGATAGCTTTGATGTTTTCCTCAAATGCTACCTCTACCTCTCAGTTACTGGTAGTGGTTTTAGGTTGAGTTAGACGGTCACCTGTGCTAGAAAAAGGAAAATTGATGAATGAAAATAGTATATTTTACTTCTAGTTCACTTAAGTCATTTCAAAGGATTTAGGAGACTTGTGAATATACATTATTTTCTTTTTTAAAGCTGAAACCTATATTTTAACCACACTTCCTTAGTTTTTACCCAGTGTCCTTTTTGTGTTCTAGGATCTCATCCAGGACACCATATTACATTTAGTCATTATGTCTCAAGCTCTTGGCTGTGACATTTTCTCAGACTTGTCTTGTTTTCGGTGACTTTGATAGTTTTGAGGAGTACTGTCAGGTATTGTGTAGACTGTCTCTCAGTTGAGATTTGTCTTATGGTTTTCTTATAATTTGATTGGGGTTATGGGTTTTTGGAAAGAAGATTACAAAGGTAAAGTACCAGTCTCAACTCACCATCTCTCAGAGCATCATCTCAAAGATGTGTACTATTAACATAAATCATCATTATTGATGTTGACCTTGATCACCTGGCTGAGGTAGTGTTTATCAGATCTTTCCATTGAAATGTTATTCTTTTGTCCACTTTCTAAACTCTATTCTTTGGCAGGAAGTTACTATGTATAACCCATACTTGAGAACGGTAGAGTTACGCTTCATCTTTCTATGGGTAGAATATCTACATAAATTATTTGGAAATTTTCTGCCTAGGAGATTTGTCTCTTCTCCCTCATTTATTTAGTCATTTATTTTTATCAATACGGATTCATGGGTATCTATTTTACCTTTTGGATTATAATCCAAATGTACTTCATTTATTTTGTTGCCTAAATTTTCTTTATTTTTTGAATATTTATTTGTTTGTTTGTTTGTTTGGAGAGTGTGTGAGGTGGGGAGGAGCAAGAGGGAGAAGGAGAGAGAGAAACTTCAGTAACCTCTGTGCTCAGCACAGAGCCTGACCCGGGGTTCTTTCCCATCACCTTGAGATCATGACCTGAGCTGAAACCAACAGTCTGATGCTTAATTCACTGAGCCACCCAGCTGTCCTTATTTATCTATTTGAGAGAGAGAGAGAGAGAGAGAGAGAGAGAGGAGCTTGCACGAGCAGGGGCGGGGAAGGGCAGAGGGAGAGAGAGAATCCCAAGCAGACTCCTCACTGACTGAGAAGAGCCTGGTGTGGGCTCAAACTTACAACTTACCTGAGCCAAAATTAAGAGTCCAAATTGTAACTGACAGAGCCACCCAGGTGTCCGTGTTTTTGTTTTGTTTTTGGGGTTTTTTTGCATTTTAAGACAAAGTTGTTTAAGTGGAACTGAGATGATTCATTTTCTTTGTGGCCTGTGTGTCTCAAAGAACCTAGATAGAGAAGGTAATGCATATCAGCAAGTTTCTATTTAATCTCTAGACAACTAGCATTTTTAAATAAAGAAGATAGCTTCTTTTAATTGGTAATATTTCTTACTGAATTAGAATTACTCACAGAATTATTTGTTTTCTCTCTTGTACAGCTCCAAGGTGTTGCCTCTTTGACTTCAATTGTATTTGTAAGTAGCTTCCTTTGTATGCAGACATTTTTATTGTTTGGAAGAATTCAGTAGCTTAGGCCTCAGTAAATATTAGGGTAATAATTATGAAGTAGTATGATTGAGTTGGTATCACCCAGGGGTGACTTAAAGTTCAATGTTAAGAGGGATGCTTATGCATTTGATTATGCTTAGTACAATTAACTATGTTAAGCGGCTACTTTAGAAAGTGTATTATGAGGACTTCATTCTAGTCACAGTGGTGCGACAATTCCGACAGTCTCGAACGTTTGCGTATTCATAATAAAGAAAATATGCGTATTTTTAAATGACTCAAGTAGTCACATGACCATTTTATCAATATCAATTTTTACTGCATACCCACAAGATATGTAGAATGCCTTTCAAAGCTGGTATTTATGAAAATATTTTGAACATGGCAGACAAATATCCAAGGGTACTTAAAATGAAAGACATATTCATGGGCTTTTATTTATTTATTTAAAGATTTTGTTTATTTATCTGACAGAGAGAGGGAGTGAGGAAACACAAGCAGAGGGAGCAGAGGGAGAGGGAGAAGCAGACTTGCCCGCTGAGCAGGAAGCCCGATGAGGGGCTGGATCTCAGGGCCCTGGGCTCATGACCTGAGCCGAAGGCAGATGCTTAATGACTGACTTAGGCACCCCTATTCACAGGTATTTAAAATTAAATACAAAGGTCTGCTTCTATGAAGAGATCAAGCCAAACTCAGTTTGGGCACTTTAGATAAGTACAGCTCTCTGGCATTATTTGGAAATTAACCGTAATTCTGCGTAGTGAACTTCTTTTGGTTTTGCAGATATTATATTAGTTACAGGATTTTGGTGCCCCCAAACATCAATGATAATGCTAATCACATTTACGTCTTCTTTTTTTTTTTTTTAAGATTTTATTTATTTATTTGACAGATAGAGATCACAAGTAGGCAGAGAGGCAGGCAGAGAGAGAGAGAGGAAGGGAAACATGCTCCTCGCTGAGCAGAGAGCCGGATGTGGGGCTCGATCCCAGGACCCTGGGATCATGACCTGAGCTGAAGGCAGAGGCTTTAACCCACTGAGCCACCCAGGCGCCCCACATTTCCGTCTTTTGAGTGTCTAAGATATGCTAGGCACTCCTGGGGAACTTTGCAAATAAAATCTCTATGATAATTCTGCCAAATTAGCATCATTGCTATTTCCTTCTCACAACTGAAGGCAGTTGTCACTCAGAGAGCAAGTGCCTGGCCTTATTTCTTTTCTGTCAACACACCAAACTGGCTTCAACTCAGGCCCCCTGGGCTGGTCTCTTTGCTTTGATTAACCTGCTCCATCCCAGCGTTTGCCCTGTGTCGTTCAGATCTGCTTGTTGAGGTCCTCCCTGACTACCCAAATGTGCTATCCCACTGCAGCCTCCCTCCACTCACTCTGTACAGATTTAACGTTATTTAAAATTATTTTCTTCCTTTATTTGATTATTTTCTTCTTGTTTCCCCCCACTGCAGTCCAGAGTAGGTGTATCATACATATTTGTTGGCTGAATTAACAGATAAATCCTATAGATCTAGTGAAGGCTAGAGCTGGGATTTGAATCCAAGTCTGTTTGGCTTCAGGGTCCATGTGCTTTCCGCTCTATTACTTTGTTTTCCAGCTGGGTCTAGTCTTTAATATCTGAATAAATATCAAATATCCAGGCCTGATCCATGATATTTGATCAAAAACACATTTAAGTTTTGGCAAATAATAGATTTTACTAAAAATAAAAGCCGATTGCTTCAAAGATTCCATAATATTATGCTTCTCTCTGCCGGTGAGGAAGTGACCCTAGTTAACAGGCAACTGTCATAATAATGCTAAATAGTTGTTGTATTTTTACAGACTTACCATACATTTCACAGACTCTGAGCACTTCAGAAAGTGACTCTTTGTTGATTAATTTGAAGTGTTGTAGCGATATAAAAATAGAAAAAAAAAACACTACTTTGTATTAAAAAAAAAAAATCTTTCACCATCCAGAGTTTTTCCAAGTTTGGATTATCCTTCCCAATAGTTAGATGGAATTACTGAGGTTTCAATGAATCTCTAAACTCTTTTTCTCACCAACAGATGTGTACAAATGTCTCTTTTTGGGGGGTATGTAAACCATCATGATTTCAGGAAATGAGGCCATGGTTGAGACATTTGAAGGAAAACAAAGTGTTGCAGAACAGCTGACTGCATAACTAAGAAATCAATCATGGCCCAGGCTGCTTTATTGGCATAATTGGCAATGATTTATAGAATGATGGCAGGGGTCCAAATGGGCATGTGTATCCTTAATACCATTATAGCATTCTGGCATGGATCTTCGTCAACACGACATAATTGGACTGGGGAAGAAGTTTTAGAGACACCTATTTAAATTAGCTAATAACCAACAAGAAAATATTACCCAGGAATTTATTTTGTCGAATAGTGGGAACACTTATGAGGTGATTTAATGAAGTCCTCAAACAAAATTGTGCCTGTAACAAATAAAGCAGAAAATATCTCTCAAGTCTTTGTGTAATATCTAGTGTTTTACATCTATCTGGTGTGATAATGCTTTATTAGCCAATATTGTCATATGAAAAAAGTTCTGTACAGAAAATAATTATGTCCATTGATCTCTGAGGACATGGGAAAGAACTTAGAGGCAGTGAGTGTGCCATTGGCCAACTGATAGATTTGGTTCATTTCAAAGGAGTAATGTAAGGTTTATTTACTGTGCTGTATCTTGTAACTTACTTGTTAAATTTATTCAGGAAAGATGGCTTTAGTGATTTTTCTGGAAACTAACTAGTGGGTTGTGAGAGATAATTAACAAAACTTCCTGTTTCTTCTCTTGGAACAGATGGATATTTTTGAAATGCAGCAGAACACTGAGCTCAGTTTGAGGGCATGCATAGTTGAGTTGCTTCTATTTGTATAATGAGGTGCTACTTGCCTGTATTCCAGAGGTCTACAGCCTTTTATCTGCAGAGTCATACAACTGGTTTCCACGGAACTAAGCAGCTAAATGTAGCAGCCAATATTGGCGTCAGAACCAGACTTTTAAGGACACTGCCCCAAAGCAGTGCTTTTTTTTCCTCCTCTTGTTTTTTTTCTACCTGATAAAACACATCTCGTCTACCTTATTATCCTAGCTATATGGATGCCAGCATTTGAAAATGGCCTAGTTCTCTGGGTGGAACTTCCTGAAAGGGCAGATACGAAGAAAAGGTTCATTGCTTAAGTGTCAGGGTTTGGAATCTAGAATCAGTAAAATTGTTAAAAGACAGGGCAAGAGAGAGGGGCGGGGGAAGGACAGCCCATGCACAAAAATTTCCCTGTTGACTGAATATTCAGATGAGAACTGCTCCTAGTGGTTTTGGCAAATGTGGATCATTATAGCAGAAAGCAGGGGCTTTTAATGGCATGTTTGTATTTCTGATATATTTCTTAGACCCAAATGACCAGTGTAGGTGTAAATTCTATTGATAACTCTTGAGAGAACATTGCATGTTTATCTATTTGCTCTTTATGAGGGGAGAATTTACCGTGAAGCTAATAAAGCTTGGCCTTTTATATGCAAGGACCCCTCCCAAATTCTTCCAACGAGGAAAGATAAAAATCTGTATGTAATTTTGTACTCACTTTTCTTAAAGAGTCCCCTCCCTCCCCCAAAATGAATAAGGTTCACATCCATACAACCTAGATCAGCTCCTGTTTGGAAGAAGGAGGTAGAAAGGACTTTCTGGTTTTTAGAAGATAAATGATGTCTCAGTAGTTTCTGTGGGAGAAGGAACAGGGTTTGACTTAGCCCACTGTCTTTTTTTTTTTTTTTTTTAATTTTTTATTTTTTATAAACATATATTTTTTATAAACATATATTTTTATCCCCAGGTCTGTGAATCACCAGGTTTACACACTTCACAGCACTCACCAAATCACATACCCTCCCCAATGTCCATAATCCCACCCCCTTCGACCCAACCCCCTCCCCCCGGCAACCCTCAGTTTGTTTTGTGAGATTAAGAGTCACTTATGGTTTGTCTCCCTCCCAATCCCATCTTGTTTCATTTATTCTTCTACCCATTTAAGCCTCCATGTTGCATCACCACTTCCTCATATCAGGGAGATCATATGATAGTTGTCTTTCTCTGCTTGACTTATTTCGCTAAGCATGATACGCTCTAGTTCCATCCACGTTGTTGCAAATGGCAAGATTTCATTTCTTTTGATGGCTGCATAGTATTCCATTGTGTATATATACCACATCTTCTTGATCCATTCATCTGTTGATGGACATCTAGGTTCTTTCCATAGTTTGGCTATTGTGGACATTGCTGCTATAAACATTCGGGTGCATGTGTCCCTTTGGATCACTACATTTGTATCTTTAGGGTAAATACCCAATAGTGCAATTGCTGGGTCATAGGGCAGTTCTATTTTCAACATTTTGAGGAACCTCCATGCTGTTTTCCAGAGTGGCTGCACCAGCTTGCATTCCCACCAACAGTGTAGGAGGGTTCCCCTTTCTCCGCATCCTCGCCAGCATCTGTCATTTCCTGACTTGTTGATTTTAGCCATTCTGACTGGTGTGAGGTGATATCTCATTGTGGTTTTGATTTGTATTTCCCTGATGCCGAGTGATATGGAGCACTTTTTCATGTGTCTGTTCGCCATCTGGATGTCTTCTTTGCATAAATGTCTGTTCATGTCTTCTGCCCATTTCTTGATTGGATTATTTGTTCTTTGGGTGTTGAGTTTGCTAAGTTCTTTATAGATTCTGGACACTAGTCCTTTATCTGATATGTCGTTTGCAAATATCTTCTCCCATTCTGTCAGTTGTCTTTTGATTTTGTTAACTGTTTCCTTTGCTGTGCAAAAGCTTTTGATCTTGATGAAATCCCAGTAGTTCATTTTTTCCCTTGCTTCCCTTGCCTTTTGCGTTGTTCCTAGGAAGATGTTGCTGCGGCAGAGGTCGAAGAGGTTGCTGCCCGTGTTCTCCTCAAGGATTTTGATGGATTCCTTTCGTACATTGAGGTCCTTCATCCATTTTGAGTCTATTTTTGTGTGTGGTGTAAGGAAATGGTCCAATTTCATTTTTCTGCATGTGGCTGTCCAATTTTCCCAGCACCATTTATTGAAAAGGCTGTCTTTTTTCCATTGGACATTCTTTCCTGTTTTGTCGAAGATTAGTTGACCATAGAGTTGAGGGTCTATTTCTGGGCTCTCTATTCTGTTCCATTGATCTATGTGTCTGTTTTTGTGCCAGTACCATGCTGTCTTGATGATGACAGCTTTGTAATAGAGCTTGAAGTCCGGAATTGTGATGCCACCAACGTTGGCTTTCTTTTTCAATATCCCTTTGGCTATTCGAGGTCTTTTCTGGTTCCATATAAATTTTAGAATTATTTGTTCCATTTCTTTGAAAAAGATGGATGGTACTTTGATAGGAATTGCATTAAATGTGTAGATTGCTTTAGGTAGCATAGACATTTTCACAATATTTATTCTTCCAATCCAGGAGCATGGAACATTTTTCCATTTCTTTGTGTCTTCCTCAATTTCTTTCATGAGTACTTTATAGTTTTCTGAGTATAGATTCTGTGTCTCTTTGGTTAGGTTTATTCCTAGGTATCTTATGGTTTTGGATGCAATTGTAAATGGGATTGACTCCTTAATATCTCTTTCTTCTGTCTTGCTGTTGGTGTAGAGAAATGCAACTGATTTCTGTGCATTGATTTTATATCCTGACACTTTACTGAATTCCTGTATAAGTTCTAGCAGTTTTGGAGTGGAGTCTTTTGGGTTTTCCACATATAGTATCATATCATCTGCGAAGAGTGATAATTTGACTTCTTCTTTGCCGATTTGGATGCCTTTAATTTCCTTTTGTTGTCTGATTGCTGAGGCTAGGACCTCTAGTATGATGTTGAATAGCAGTGGTGATAATGGACATCCCTGCCGTGTTCCTGACCTTAGCGGAAAAGCTTTCAGTTTTTCTCCATTGAGAATGATATTTGCGGTGGGTTTTTCATAGATGGCTTTGATGATATTGAGGTATGTGCCCTCTATCCCTACACTTTGAAGAGTTTTGATCAGGAAGGGATGCTGTACTTTGTCAAATGCTTTTTCAGCATCTATTGAGAGTATCATATGGTTCTTGTTCTTACTTTTATTGATGTGTTGTATCACATTGACTGATTTGCGGATGTTGAACCAACCTTGTAGCCCTGGAATAAATCCCACTTGGTCGTGGTGAATAATCCTTTTAATGTACTGTTGAATCCTATTGGCTAGTATTTTGTTGAGTATTTTCGCATCTGTGTTCATCAAGGATATCGGTCTATAGCTCTCTTTTTTGGTGGGATCCTTGTCTGGTTTTGGGATCAAGGTGATGCTTAGCCCACTGTCTTTAACTAAACTTGATTGCAAATGAGAAACCCAGACAAAAGGATGGAGAAATGTAGAGGGAGCTATGAGACTACCATGAAATTTGATAGCTATTCAATTTTTTACTGTCTCTGAGCAAGAGAGATAAATAATGGGGCTTACGAAAGCTGCTTTTGGTTGTAAATTTGGATGGTGAGCTCCTTGAGGGCAAGTTGAAATAAATGTTCAATTTGCATTTGAAGAGGTTGCTGAGCAGTGGTCTCCAACATCAATATTTAAAAGAAGCCATAGTGGCTCATTTAGATAGCTTGGGTCCTTAATTAACTAAAAGAGAAGTAGAGCTTAAATTGCTTCAAGCCAAGTGATATATTTCCTGACTCGTGCACTATAATGAAGTTTAAGAATACACATTTTGGGTAAAATGCACATATAGTCCATTTTCTTCTTTACTCAAAAAAATGTGGATAGCATATTTATTATTTAAAGTTCATATACTTACTGTGATATTAAGCTCTAATATAACTTCAGTTTTATCTTCTACCACCCAGCATTCCTCCTATCCATGTTCCTTTCTCACCAGAACACATAGCACCTCCAAATATTCTGCTCTGTTGAGGTTGAATGCTTTCACTTCCTACCTGCCAAATACAGTATCTTACATACAGTAATCCTGTAATAAAAGTCTGTTACATTATTACTTCATCTATAGAAAAAAAACAGCACTTGCTCCAGGCGAACATGGAAGGATTTGCTGCTATACTGAGCATAATTTTGTATGCTTGTTTCAGGAAGAAGTCCATATTCTTTGATACACAATACCGGAAATAGTTTTGAACCTAGTCTTTGCTTCCTTCTCCAGTTTCATCTCTTACCATCTTTGTTAGTTGTTCATGACTTATCCTGCCTCCTGGCCTTCACACATATTGCTCAGAACACCTGGAATATTTATTTTACCCCATCTATTTTGACTTCCTTCCCTTGATTAATTTGTTCTGGTCCTTTAAGGATCACTCAGCTCAGGGGTCACCTCCTCCGTCACCACCTCTCACCCAGACTCCCCCCACCCCCCACCTCCCCACACATCCCACCCCCCACCCCCCCACACATGCCACCCCCACCCCCCCACCCCCCCACATCCCATCCCCCACCCCCCACACCCTGCCCTCTGCCTCCATAGGGTTCACTGTTCCTTTTATATGCTTTTATGTCCTCTTATAGTTACTCTACAATAGCAATGATCACATGTTTGAGGGGGAGGAAATTTGCTGTTTATTTAATTGTATTTCCTCATTAGACATTTCCTCATTAGACTGTTTCCTCAATAGTCCCTGAAGAGCATGATGTCTTATTTACTGTGGTATCCCTGGACAAAATATAGTGCTCAGCCCTAATATTTATAGAGTAAATATATTCCAGTTATCTATAGACAACTAGTTATGCGAGTTATGGATATAGAGGAATGCATTTTGCTTACATATCCTTGAGTTCATTAGAAGAAGCTTGCTAAAGTGGAGAAGTGTTACTATATAGCACTTATACTGCCAAAAGTATAAGTTAGATGTCAAGAAAATTCTCATACAAAGTGTAGGCACATATCCCTTCTATCTCTCCTGAGGAAGAAAAAAGCTGTATCCTGCTGTTACAACTCTTATAGTAATACGTTAATATCACAGTGGGTAACATGTCTTAAAAGAATCAGAAATTGGTCCAAGGACACAGGGAAAATTGCTACTGAAAATCATTTAAGTTTTTGTACAGAGAGGCTTTTACGATATCACCTAAATGAAAAAAAAATGTTTTTAAAGCTATATATCAAGAGCTACATTCTACATGAAAATGAAAAATAACAACAGAAGAAGAAGAATAGCACTCTGTTCATTTTATTTTATTTTTTTTTTAAAGAAAAGAAAACCTGGGTGTATTTTGCCCTTTGAATCCTGTTTTCTTGTAATAAAATACTTAAATACTTAAACTTGTGTTCTGGTGTTACTGAA
The DNA here is from genome assembly GCF_030435805.1 of Mustela lutreola. Lineage (NCBI taxonomy): Eukaryota > Metazoa > Chordata > Mammalia > Carnivora > Mustelidae > Mustela > Mustela lutreola. Next base: position 74,650,333 of record NC_081299.1, on the reverse strand, counting down.
GCTGTACAACATATTCTTATATTTTAAAACAGCGTTGCAGAGAAATTGGTGCAGTTGCTGTGTTTCAGCTGTGTCACCCAAGGTCACTTCAAGCATTCTAGCAAGATGGCAGACTGAACACAAACTGTCTGGAAAGAAAACTAAAAAAAGGAAACAACCAAAAGAAAAAGAGGGATGTCATTGATAGATGAATTATTTTGACAAATTTCTGAAAGATAGGAGAATAGAAGCATGTTGATGACTTGTTTCTCTTCTTAAATTGAGAAAATGGTAACCCAGGATAGTGGAGCAGGGACACTGCAATGGAAAGAACTGACCTGCCAGGAGAAACTCTAAAGGAACTTTAGTTCAGAGTTAGCAAATACAGCTCATCCATCCAGATATTTCACCCTCACTCATGGGTGTGCTTGAAAGAACAGAGGGAAGGAAATTATCAAAACAATAGAAGAAAAATATCCACAGCTGAATAGAAAGACACAAGCCTTTGTTCTTCAAAAATCCCAACCAATGTTGAGATGAATGATTGCAAAAAGACCTACACATCTAAACAGCACCATGACACTTCAGATATCAGGAATAGCCAGTATGTCTGAGAAGCTTCCAGAGAGAAAAACTTACGTCAGAAAGAAAGGAACAAGAATCAGGCTGACAGGTGACAATCCTAAGTATATGGGATCTTGAAGACACTAGAGCAATACAAAACCTGCAAAGTTCTAGGGAAAAAATTAGAACCAATGAAAATATGAAGAGGAAAACAGACTTTTTCAAACACCTAAGGACTTGGAACATTTACTTACAGGCACTCTTGCTTAGAAAATTATTGTGTACTCGGGAAAAACGAGGGTAAATATCTAAGAAAGGGAAAAATGATCATAAAAGAACTGTGGAACTAAACCAAGAGTCCAGAGAAAAGACATTGCAGTGACAATTGAGCTAAAAGCTTCTGAATTCCCCTGGGAACATGACTCCAGGAGGAAAGGATTAGATCTTAAAGATTAGATGAATGGGTTAAAACATGATGTCATGAATGACAGGGTGAAACAGGCATGTTTCTTCTCTTTTAAGAAAACGACAATGAGAATTAGAAAAAGGAAAACAAAAACAGAAAAACTGTACAGGAAAATCACAATCCAAATAGGAAGCAAACCAAGGTGTAGATGAGTTTCATTTCTATAGAAATACAAAAAAAAAAAAAAATACATGTGACTTGCATGTTAGAAATATTTTCCCTTGAGTTGCCTGGACATATAATATTGGGTCCTATATCACATAGCGTTTGGTTACAAGTAATAGAAATCTCTGAATATCAGAGGCTTAAGGAAGGTAGATTTATTTTTCTCTTGCATGAAAGAAGGAATGTTAAAGCTGATATGATGGCTTCAAGATGATGGAGGAGCCCAGGATCTTTCTATCTTGTTGCTCTGTCAGCCTCCACCTATGGCTTCCAAATAAAGGTAATTATTAGAAAAACCCACATAATGAACTATTAAAAGAGGATTCTCTGGAAGTAGAGCTAGGATGGAGCAGGTCAGAGCAACAATTGTTTTTACTATATACTGGTTCAGTGTATATATATATATATATTTATGATGTACAAGTATTATTTTGATTAAAAATAATACAAAGAATAAAAAGAGTAAAGGGATTCATTTTATATTCCTTTAGTTCTAATGCCACTTTCTCAAAGAAACCATGCTGATTGCCTTTCTGAAATGTCACAATCACTCTTCTTATCCCTTAAGAAACTCTCTAGTTCATTATCTTGTTTTTACTTTTCTTCATTAGCAGTTGTCAGTATCTGCAATCTTGAAATTCTATTTGTTCATATCTAAATTGACACCTCCTCTAACATAACGTGAATTCTATAAAGAAAGGGGTATTTTAAAAATTGTTCTTTTCTGTGTCTCCCATCCCCACAATAGTCCTTGGACTATAGTAGACATTTCATGCAGATTCATTGAATAAAGAAACACAGAAACAAATATTTAGAAGTCACAAGGATCAAAGGGAGATAAATAAGAAGTTTGGACAGGAGCTTATTTATTTATTTATTTGACAGAGCACTAGTGGAAGCGGGCACAGAGGAAGAAGCAGACTCCCTACTGAGCAGGGAGCCAAATGTGGGGTTTGATCCCAGGGATCATGACCTGAGCTAAAAGGCAGAGGCTTAACCAACTGAGCCACCCAGGTGCCCCTGGACAGGAGCTTTATCTGTAAGAAACCTATAGTTCATAGTGGTATTAAAAAAATATATTATAAGAAATGCTTTAGATCTCTTAAGTTTCACAAGATAGCATTCTAGTTTACTGAGATATTTTTGCAAAATGGTCTCTATGATTGAAACAAATTTGGGGAATGATACATGCTATATATACCCTAGAAGATTTATAATGGTACATTGGTATAGAAAAAGTTCAGATGAGAATTACAATAAATAAATAAATTTGCTCAACTCAACATTGACACGAACTCCTTTATGTCATAATAATTTTATTAGCATCTTGTAGAGCTAGACCTCCATGGAGCACATTTTCAGAAATGCTGCTAAATGTGTTACTTAAAGATCACATAGGGCTCACTGTATGTAAGTTTTAAGGAATTCAGAGAAATAGAAACAATATAGATTCAAATGTGGTGGGACAGTGATCATGGGGTTCTTGTCATAACATGTGAAAAAAAATAAGAAGTGTGAATTTGCCCTTATATTTCTCTCTCTGGACAGATGATTGTGCTTGGAGAGAAGAATGTTGGGATAGAACCGCATGGTTGGGTATAGAAAACGGCTTGTCATCTTCACATGCACTGAGGGCCAGGCTGTTAGCTACTTACTAAACTCGGAAGAGAAGTTCAAGATAGTGAACTTGCACAAATACATCCTTTCATTGTTAAATCACTCTACTTGAAGCACATGAAGTACGACTGAGACTTTATAAAAAGACATGAGAAATTCTAAAGCAATCAGAAATATTTAATGATTCTGATATACTTTGTACTCCTCCAAAACATTCACAAAGGTCTCCTAATCCTATGTTTATTTCTAAAGATTGCCAAATGAAATTACTGTGTTTTTAAATTATATGTCTCTTTAATTTTAATTTTCTTAGCATATGGTGGGGGTTTTTTGGTAACAATGGAAATAGGTAGTTACCTTCTAAACTTTGCCACAGCCTTATCATTATGTTATACTAATCATAATTCCCAATCATTTTGGTCATGTTTTCTGTGAGTATCTATTTTATGGATCATAATTATAGTATTAAGTGCTTATTAAGTATGCTTAAGGATTCTTTTCATTACTTCTAACTTCTGGGGTAAATTAATATTAGTTTGTCTACTTCACTGTTTAGGAAACAAAAATCTTTAACTATTCCAGTTAAATTTGGTCTATTTAAAAAATCCACAAAGGTTTTATCCAATAACATCACATCTATTCTTTTTTTTTTTTTTAATCACACTTATTCTTAGAGACTCTCATATTTAAATTTTATTGACCAATTTGCAGAGTGGTTAGAGAACAGCACAGATAAACAAGGGTTTCTTATTTTTTTCCTACAGTCGGGCCCCCACATATGGAACTCAAGTGGAGTGGTTGACTCATTTAAGAGTCAGTGATACTACTTTGTTGGGCTTTTACATCAAAACATTATGTACATGGAAAAGCCATTTGAATCTTCAGTTAGGGCTCATTCTGGATTGGCTTTGAATCAAATCCCCGACTTGGGTTTTGCCAGGAAATTTCTCAATTTGACCAATGCATACATATCGAGCCTTTTGAAATTCCCATTTTTATTGGCCCAAACTGGTTGATTCTCAGCAATTTAATATGTTCAACCTAGTAGAGCCCAAGAACAATCTTAGCTTCCTCTGTCCCTAGGGCAAACTAATCTTACAAGCCACCTCTAGCTGCTACCCAGTTAGGTAGCATATTTAACTGTTTTAGCAAGAAAGAAGTGGTAGGACTTGCTCTGGTGTTAATTGAGTTAATTTTCCAAATCTGGCCAAAACTAAGAAAACACTATTCTTTTGGTGGATGAGTGAAAACGGAAACCTAATGGTATGACCAACTATCAGATACTTGATGAATATCACTTTTGCCTGTTGGGCTGAAAAATCCCACGTCAAACAACTTAAAGAACTTTAAATATTTTAAAATCTGATTTGATTGATGAGTTACATTGTGTTCGAATTTCTAGAGTATGGCAGAAATACTGCTGTGCGAATTCCTCTGGACTCACCTGGGTTGCTGATATGTCTGCACAGGGGCTTGGCACTAGGTGATATGAAATATGAATGTCCTTTCATGCTATTTTAGCTAACCTCAAGTAGAAAACCATCTGAAACATCAATATTTTGGGTCAGACTTTCCTAACTTTTGGTCGCAGAAGTGAATGTTTCAAGGTTCCTCAATAAATTATTATATACCTTTGACTCCATGAAGACTTGCCCTCTACAGAACAAATCGGTTGTGTGGGGTGAAGACTGGAGAACAATGTTCCTTGTTGTTGAACAAGAGAATGGCATGATCAGATCTCAGTGGGAGCAATAAGAATAATAGATTGGGCAGTGTTGCCAATTGTATTTTACAAATATAGAAGCAACATTATATTCCCACCCAAACTTCTACATCCACGCCATGCCCCCATCAAGAGGTAGAGTACAGGGGCACCTGGGTGGCTCAGTGGGTTAAGCCACTGCCTTCCACTCAGGCCATGATCTCAGGGTCCTGGGATGGAGCCCCACATCCGGCTCTCTGCTCAGTGGGAGCATGCTTCCCTTCCTCTCTCTCTCTCTCTGCCTGCCTCTCTGCCTACTTGTGATCTCTCTGTCAAATAAATTTAAAAAAATCTTAAAAAAAAAAAAGAGGTAGAGTACACATTTCCCTTCCCTAGTTTCCCATCCCCAGCCTTTGAAACTGGGTGGGTCTCTGCAACTGCCTGGACCAATAGAGTTTGGTGAAAATGACAAAATGGCACTCTGTGACTTCTAAGGTTAGGATACAAAAATGATATGCCCTTTCCCCATAGGACTCTCGCTTTTGGAATCCGGATATGATGGCATAAGGGAGTGTCCAAGAAACCCATGGAGAGGCCCACAAAGGGAACTGAGAATCATTGCCCAGGGTCCTGGTCTAGCTCTGGCCAATAGCGAGCACAACTGGCTAGAATGTGAGTGAACTGTTGTGAAAGTGGATCTTCCTGCCCCAGGTGAGCTATTACAGCTGCTGTGACACAGAGACACGAAGAGCTGTCTTCACTGGGGTCCCGGCCAAACTCGAGATTCATAAGCAAAATAATGAGTTACTATTGCTTAAAGCACTATGTTTTAGAGTGGTTTGTTACATGCAATAACCCAAACAGCTAATTTTAGTCGGCCTTAATTGAGGCACAGACAGTACCCAAGGAGCAAACTGTTCCTCCTCCTCAATATATTCCCCCCCCCCCCCAGCTTTCTTCCCCTGGTCTAAATCATCCCAGTTCCCTCTGCCTTTCCTTGTATCACCTACTTCTTCTTCATTGTTTTGATTACTCTTCCCTAAATCCCCTCTCAGGTTTTAAGACCCCAAGCTAGACACATTATGTTAATAAAGGCTTGATTAAAGCTGAGAGTAATTAGAGGATTAAGTGTAATTCCTACATTCTATTATCTTATTTATAGAACTTGATGGCAGCTCTAAATTTTAACAGCAAGTGCTGAATTTAGGACTTAACCTGACACTGCGTTCCTTCCAACTTCAACAGACTTTAACATTTTCTGTTTAAATTAAATATTGCCAGCACCCAGAAAGTTATACGGGAGACCACAACAAACGCCCACCTAGTCTCTCTTGTATCAACTTTTCACCTTCACCATGTTTGCTATAGATTAAAAAGATAATAAAATGCAGATACAACTGACCAGCCCTCTCTGATTCTGTTCCCTCCCCCAGGAAAAAAATACTACTGTCCTCAGGGGTTTGTTCATCATTTCCATAATTGTTTCATACAATTATGATACATGTTTATATACATAAATAGTATATAATATTGCTTTCTTTTAAACATTTATTATAGATGAAATTTTTACATATCCTTCTGCATCTTATTTTTTGGATATGTTTATTTTAGCTCCTATGTGGTATTTTATTGTGTGACTATAGCCATAATTAATCAGATCCTCTGTTGATAAACACATAGGTAGAATCTTTTTTTTTTTTTAAAGATTTTATTTATTTATTTGACAGATAGAGATCACAAGTAGGCAGAGAGGCAGGCAGAGAGAGAGAGAGGAAGGGAAACATGCTCCTTGCTGAGCAGAGAGCCGGATGTAGGGCTCGATCCCAGGACCCTGGGATCATAACCTGAGCTGAAGGCAGAGGCTTTAACCCACTGAGCCACCTAGTGCCCGGTAGAATCATATTTTTATTGTCACAGGTCATGCTGTAATGCACATTCTTGTACATGTCTTCTTCTGTACATGTGAAGAAGTTTCCTTAGGGCTGTACCTAGAGGATGAATTGAGAGTATTAAGGATACACACGACACTGGATTTAGAACATATTGACAAATTTTTTCTTTGAATGTGTTTCTGCCAATTCAATTTCCATCAGAATTGTTGAAAATTCCTGTTCCTTCAAATTCTTACCAAAATGTGGGATTATAAGACTTTCTGATTTTTGGCCATCAAGTGAATATGAAATGCAATTTAATGAGTTTTTCATTTCTTTGTTTACTAATGTTGTAGAGTTCTTTTGTACATTAATACTCTTTTTCTATTTCTCTAATTGATTTCTGTCCTTTTCCTATTCATTTGTAAGATTTACATACAAATCTTGCAGATTAACTTTTTGTTAACTATGTGTGTTGCAGATACTTTCTGTCAGCTTCATATATTGCATTTTAACTTTGTTCAGTGTCTGTTATTGAACTGAAATTTTAAAAACTTAATGTCAACTTTATTTATCTTTTCTTTTATGGTTTGCACTTTTTTCTGTCATTACTAAATGGATCTGTTCCTTCCTGGAAATCGTTAAGTATCTTCTCTGTTTTTTTCCCAAATGCTTAACCATTTACTTTTTACATTTGGATCTTTCATTTTTTTTCCACCCTAATTTATTTTTGATGTGATGTGAAGTAGGAGTCGATCTTTTTTCTACCTGGATAATTCATTGGTTTTGACCATGTTTTCTTTTTTTAAGATTTTATTTATTTATTTAGTTGTCAGAGCGTGTGCGCAAGCGGGTAGTCTGGCAGGCAGAGGTGTAGAGAGAAGCAGGCTCCCTGCGGAGCATGGAGGCTGGGAGCTCGATCCCAGGACCTGGCACCCAAAGGCAGTGGCTTAACTGACTGAGCCACCCAGGAGTCCCTTGACCATGTTTTCTGAATATTTAGTCCATCTTTGCTGCTCTGTAACACCATCTCAGACATAAACAACATTTCTATGTAAGTGTTTGTTGACTCTGGTATCTTTTTTCTGCTTTCCTGTTCTGTCTAGGCTTGTATCAAAGTCACTGTCTTAATTAACATAAGTTTATTGTAATATATGATAGAATAAGTATTTCCACTTTATTTTTCAGGATTATGTTAGTGATTCTTATTTTTTTCTTTTCTCTGTGAATTTTAAGATCAGCTTGTCATGCTCTTCAAAAACACTCTCTGGGATTTTGATGGAATTCATTTGTGGTAAAATTAACATCTTCGTAATTCTGAGTCTCTCCATTCATGACTGTACTGTATTATATCTCCAATTATTTAGGTCTTTTTGTTGTTGTTGTTCCCTTATAAGGTTTAATAATTTTATCCATAAACAGAATTGATTTTCATTATTCATGGATTTCATATTTGTGAATTTGTCTCCTCCCTAAAATTTATTTGTGACCCCTGGTCAATACTCACCGTACTTTCATGGTCGTTCACAAGCATGTGCAGTGTAGCAAAAAATTTGAGTTGACCAAGATACACCCATGTTCCCAGCCAAGTTCTGGCAAAGTGATGTTTTGCTTTCTTGTTTTAATTCTCATATTATAAACATCAGTATTCTTTCTGCAGTTTCATACTTTTTTGCCCTTTTTTGGTGATTTTACTGTTTAAAATGCCTCCCCTACCTTAAACATAGTACTGAAGTATTATCTAGTGTTCTTAAGTACAAGAGGGCTAGGGTGCGCCTTTTGGAGAAAACACATGTGGCATATAAGTTTTGTTCAGACATGAGTCATAGTGCTGTTGACTGTGAGTTTAGAGTTAATGAATCAACAATATATATTTAAATGAGGTCTTTTAAAACAGAAACACACATGAAACAAGGTTATATATTGATCAGTCAGTCAAAATGTGACCAGAAACTTTCAGGAACCCTACCTTGTATTTTCCCTAGGAGCAATGGTTCACTATTTGCTACTTGAGTGTTTGTGGCAATTTTATAGAACATAATTACTATAAATAATGAGAATCAAAAACATCATAAACATTTTTTATTATATTTATTTCAAGATACCTTGTGTTTTATGTAATTGTAAACAGTATCTGCTTTTACATTATATTTTCTGGTTTGTTTTTACTGGTGTTGACGGTATTGATTTTGACATGCTAATCTTGTATCCCAGCTTTGTCATTGTACTACTAACTGTGGGAGTCTTGGTGAGTTTATTAGTTTGCTGGTGCTGCCCTCACGAAGTACCACAAACTGGGTGGTTCAGAACAACAGAAATTTATTGTCTCACTGTTCTGGAAGCTAAACATCTGAAATCAAACTCTTGGCAGGTTCCTGATCCCCCTCAAAAACTGTAAGGGACTCCTTCCTTTCCTCTTCCTAGCTCCTTTTGGTTGCTGGGAGTCTTTGGCATTCCTTGGTTTGTAGCCACATGACTCCAATCTCTGACTTTGTTGCCACCTGGCATTCTTTCTTGTGTGTGTCTATGTCCAAATTCACCTCTTCTTAAAAGGGCATCAGTCACATTGGATTAGGGCCCACCCTACCGAGGTCATCTTAAATTGATTATAGCTGCAAAGATCTGGTTTTCAATAAGGTCATATTCACAGGTTTTAGGAGTTAGGGTTTCACCATATCTTCTGGGGAATGCAATTCAACCTATAACAGAAAGTTATTTTATCTTTCTGTACATCAGTTTTCTTTGGAAATAGTAACTGTGTTATTCTCAACTTAATTGCATTAGATTAGTTAATATTATTAGTTAATAATATATGGAAAATACCTAGAACTGTGCCTGGCCCACAGTAAGAATACAGTATGTATTAGCTAATTAGGGTCACTTGGGTGGCTCAGGTCATCACCTCAGGGTCTTTTGATCCAGCCCTGGATCAGGCTCTCTGCTCAGCAGGGAGTCTGCTTTTTTCCCCTGCCCTTCCCCCTTGTCCTCCCCCTGCTTGTGTGTGCACTCTCTCTCAAATAAATACATAAAATTTAAAAAAAAAATACGTGTCAACTAGTTAAATTACTTTCATCTAATCACTTTTTTGAACACTGTTCCCAGTTTCAATAGTTTGTATGTAGATTATTTTGAATATACTCTGTAGATAATCCTGTTGTATGGAGATGGCAATTTTGTTTTTTCTGGTTTTTATACATTTTATTTTACTCTCTTACCTTATTATTGTAAGATGTCCATGATAATATTGTATAAAATCCGTGATAATAGGATAGTGGACATCTTGTTTTGTTTGTGATTTAAATGGGAGTTATTCTATAATTTTATAGAATTTATTAAATATGATGATTGCTATAGATTTACAATGATGTCATTTCTCAGGTTAAGAAAGTTTATTTCCAGTTATAACTTTTAAAGGGGTTTTTGTTTTTAAAGATTTTATTCATTTATTTGAGAGATAAAGAGCATGTACTCAAGCACAAACAAGCAGCGGGGTGGGGGTGAGGCGGGGGAGGGCAGAGGGAAAGGAAGAAGCAGACTCCCCGCTGAGCAGGGAGCCTGATGTGGAGCTCAATCCCAGGACTCTGAGATTATGACCTGAGCTGAAGGCAGAGGCTTAACCAACTGTGCAAGACAGGAGCCCCTAAAGGGTTTCAAAAATAAATTTTGAATGAGTATTAAATACTTTTAAAAAATGCATTTCTTAAGAAAATTATGGTGTTTTTCTCCCTTCAATATCAAGTCCCAAATTCTAGGAACCAGCAGCAAATGAAAGTTTGGGCTATGGGTTAGGAGGTGAGTGAAAACTAGCTGAAATCAAACTGGATTGAGAACAAAGGAAGAAACACAAATTAAATTTGAATGAATGTCTTGTTTTGCAGGTGCAAAGTGTTTGGATGTGGAGGACTAGCTTAGAGTTGGTAATAATAATTAATCATCATCATAATAATAATAGCCACATAATAAGTAATAATTTACATTAACATTCCTTACCAAATCCTTCCAACACAATGGAAATAAAAGGACATACGTTTCCTTTTGTAGTTTACAAAGTACAGTTATTTTGTGAGCTCATTCTAAAGAAGCACAAGAATTTAAAAAATCTGAAATAATGAAGAAAAAAATGTTTATATTACTTGGACACAGGAGACAATATAATTCCAATTTCATGCTTAGTCACAAAATCATCCTAAATAACTTGTTGAAATTCAGCCTGTAGTGTGGTATAAATTCTGTCGTGGCCAACTCATCCCCAGTGGCTCAGGCTCTATGTGAGTCACGGGGAGGTTAATCATTCCCTCCCACTCCACCCCTGTTCTTTCCTCCTAATCAAATAATTTTTATTGTTATTTGAAAGTTCGTTGCCCTGTGATAGATCATCTTTTCAGTATACGGACAAGGTAAAAACGTGGCTCAGGTCCATATAAAACATTCTGAAACCTATTTGTGATGACCGTTTGGACAGGCTTTGTAGCTAATGTATCTCTTCAGATGACAACTGGGTCCTGGCCTGAACTTCTGTACTCTTCTTCTGTTTATACCATCAATGAGTAATCTCTTGTTGTTTACACCTCAGGGGCTGATTGCCTCCTGACTTCAAATCCTCAGAGTGAAAAAAGCAGAGGGGAAGCAAGGAGCGCATGGTAATCTGGAGTCATTTCAGAGTTTCTGTGAAGTGAGAAAAACTCAGCGTTGTTTACTTCTTTACTTCTGAGCTATTAGTACTAGTTGTCGGCACCAGAGTTGTCCATGATCCAAGGCTGTAAGTGCAAAAATCAAAAGGCAATTCAGGCATCTTTCTCGTTGGGTCTGGGACCTGCTTCAATAAGTTCCAGTGGAAAAAGGAATATTTCTCTCTGCTTACAACTTGTTCTTCGGGTTCCTAAAATGACCTACAAAAAAGTAAACGCTCTGTTAAGAGTTACAAATTATACTGAAATTGTCTTCCCGTTTTCTCCCTTGCCCCTTCCTTCTTTCCTTCTTTCACTTTTCCTCTTTCCCACCAACACACACCTCGCAGGTGTCCATCCTGTATGTCAGAGATGGGTAATATGTACAAAGTACCTAGCACAGTTTCTAGTTTACAACAAGTACTCAGTCAGTGGCCACTAGCCCTAATGAGAACATGGCAAATTGGGACGCCTGGGTGGCTCAGTTGGTTAAGCACCTGCCTTCAGCTCAGGTCATGATCCCAGGGTCCTGGGATCGAGTCCCGCATCGGGCTCCTTGCTCGGCGGGGAGCCTGTTTCTCCCTCTGCCTCTGCCTGCCATTCTGTCTGCCTGTGCTCACTCTCTCCACCCCCCTCTCTGATAAATAAATAAAATCTTAAAAAAAAAAAAAAAAGAAGAGAACATGGCAAATTTTGGTGTGATTCATTATCACATGCAGTGAGCACCTTACCAAGGAGAGGCTTCCTCATGATGCCTTTTTCTGGTTAGAAGTTGATGTTTGTGATAGCACCGTTCACTGGTCAGAAAAAGGACAACGACAAAATTATGCAAAATCCAATTTCTAGTGGATTCCTGAGGGAGGGTGAAACAAAATCTCTCTGCAATTCTTGATCTGAACATTGGGCTAATGAGGACATGTGGCCATAGATGATTGGAAGATTCTAAAAGGTTAGTGGGTGACTCTTTAAAAATATATAAAGACTTTTTTCCCCCCAGTTTGGAGGACTGCTTTTTCTAAGTTCGCACACAAATTCCTTTTTATAGCGGGTAGGCTGCCTTTCTCAGCTGCACACTGTCATTCCTAAACAATCCTAGAGCTAAAAATTTTAAGTGCTGTCACCCCAAATTGCTAGACAGAACTTACTCTTTAATTTGTCTGTCACTCTGTCTGTCACTCCCCTTGCACTTTGTGGCAAGGCATTGGTTCAACTGTCATCACTGGAGTTCCTTTCCAGTAAAAAGAGAGGGCCTGTTTTACTCCTGTGATGACCAGAGTGGTCACCTATGGCTGCCCAGGGCTATTTTGACCTTCAACTTTGGTGGGGCGGGGGAGTCCTGCTGACAAAGTACAAGTAACAAATCTTTATTCTTTTTACATGACTGATCCCTCACCTCAAAACTGTCAATTAGTTGTAAAGACTCAAAAATTGAGAAGCAATGATGGGGATAGATTTAGAAACTGGTCACCCCAACATTTAATTATGGTTGTACTTTAAGCAAATGACTCATCATAGCGCTGAGCTCAGCAATGCTTCAGAGAGGCAGGTAAGAAGTGAATTTGGCTTCCCTAATGGAGGATGTAAGGAACTTACAGACCAATGGGTGGGAAAGACCATTAAATAGCGAATTACTCTTCTTGACTTTCACTGATTTGGTATATCTAACCTGGGGGGAAACACTTGGAGGGGAATAATTTACTGTGTTCGCCTGCCTTTTTCTCACTCTCTGAGCATTGGATTTCTGGAGGCAGAACCTGCTAAAGGATGCTATCGGGCTCCAAGGAGAGGGAGAGACTGTGTCACAATCGAGCCTGAGAGATAGGGTCCCAAGAATAGTCAAAAAATGAACTTTCGTTTAATCTCTACCTCCTGATCCAAATTCTTTCTGATTGCTGCAAGAAGTCTTTGGGTGAGTGTAGTGGTAAAGAAAAAGCATCTCCTACAGTCCAATGTTATGACATTATCTCTTCCTGCTCCCAAATGGGGATCCTTGACCCCTGTCAATGTGGAGGTACATCTTCCTCTCACCTGCATCTGCCCTGGTACTAGGCCACAAAGCATGTTTGGGGTGTGTGTGTGGTTTCTAACAAAGACTTTAATAACACAGGGTTTTGTTCTGTGGACTCTGTATATAGCGTTCTTCTACCTGTGATTTTGGCTTTAGACTCTAGGGGATGGGATGGGGTGCAGGTTGAGGATGATCTTGGTGCTCTTCTCTGTGCTGTTCAAAGACCACACTCTTCTTTAAGTCCCCTCCCTAAGGTTGGCACTTAGTTTGACCTCTGTGCCTCCTTGATCCTCTGTCCACACTGTCCTGTTCTCTACTGAGCTCACATTCTACATCCTGGAGGATGAGGGGAGATAAGGCTGATCTACAGTTCCACTCCTCATCAAACAGAGCCCCAAATGGGTTTGATTTTGCAGTGAATGCACATCTTGGGCCTTTGTTCTGGGACCTCTGCGAAAGTAGTGACAGCTATCTTTTTTTTAGTGTTATAAATGAACGACTTGATTTTTAAAATGAGGGGTGCCTGGTGGCTCAGTGGGTTAAAGCCTCTGCCTTCGGCTTGGGTCGTGATCCCAAGGTCCTGGGATCGAGCCCCGTATCAGGCTCTCTGCTCAGCAGGGAGCCTGCTTCCTCCTCTCTCTCTGCCTGCCTCTCTGCCTACTTATGATCTCCGTCTGTCGAATAAATAAATAAACAAAATCTTAAGAAAAAATGAAATTATTCAAGGAAATAATATGAGGAGAGGTTGGAGGACATAAAACATTTTAAATACTTCACCTACTGATGATTTCATTTTTTTTTTTTTTAACATGTCAAGTTTTGGAAATGTGAACAGGCTAACTTTTTCTGGATCTTTAAAGGAAGGATCAATAGTTGGAGAATACATACCTACCTCTGCAAAAATTATTTTTCAAATAACTCTCTAGGAGGTGGCACTATTAATTTTATGTTAGTCTTCTTGTGTAGAATGTTCTAAAATAATGTGATTCCCATAGCTCAGTTTACATTTGTCCCTTAATCTCCCACCCCTCTTGCCATGTGATGAGCTAATATTTTTCTGACTGGCTTCCTTTCTCTCCTTCTCCTCAAATTTCAGTCAAAGTCCATTTTGGGAACTTGTGCTTATAGTTTAGAAAACTTTATTGATGAGAGGCTTTGCTCTAATTTATAATTAAGGAGCCAGAATTCTATGTCCAAGATGCTTTTTTAAGTGCCAACAAAGTGTTTTAATTTACATACTAAAGTCTTTGTTTTTTTCTTAAACCTTTTGGACTTGCTTGATACATTTATCAAGTATGATTCCAAAAGTTCTTACTTTTGGAAGAACTGGGCAATGTGCAGTGTGTGCTTAATAGATAACGTTAATAAACTCACACTCAATCATAACACTAAAAGCCACTTACATCTGGATTTACTGGCAATGAAAAGAGACATTACAGAACTTTGGGAATTTGATCAAGGCGCCAAATACTAGTCTTAGATTACAAAATTGTAGAATCTAACTACTTGGAAAAACAAAGCAATCAAGGACAGACTTTTGGTAAAAGCTTTGCACTGTAGATTAATAATTAATGTGTTAAATGTACTTTGTAATAAACTCTATCATCATGGATTACTTTTGATAGCTAAATTGGCAATGATACCCCAGTGTGGCTTCATTGACTCAGGCTTTCAATTTTACTTGCTAGATTTATCAGGTTAAATGACAATGAACCTATTATAGGCCTATTTTAACTTGTTTAGAAATCATAATTAATTTAAAAATATTGATGGAGACTGCAAAAATTATACAAAAATTGGCAAAGTAACAAATAACAGGGAAGGTCTTTAAAAGAGAAAGTGGCATAATCTAATTTTAAGGTAAATAAGTAGCATTCAGAAGGGAAAAGCATTTCAAAGGAGATAATTAATGTTTTTCATTCAAGAGAGTGTTGAAGGTAGTGCTATCTGATTATTATATGTGGATAATAAAGATGAAATATTCAGTAAGTTAGTCTAAAAACAGTCAAATGTTTCAGAAACAAAGCAAGTAAATCATATCTTATAATTTGTATGTAATTTAATTTATATATATATGAATTATGTTATACCAACTCTGAGGTCAGAAATTAGAAGTAGCCATAAGAATTAAATGTTTGGAAGACTGAGAAAAATATCCATTGTGATGTGTTTAAATCCAGAACTCTCAGCATTTTTTTCAGAAATTGAATATAAATCCCATCAGAATCCTTTGGAACACACGGAGAATGGCAAACCAAACAGACCATCTCTTAGAAAAGTGAATTTTATTTCCTCAATCTTTGCCTTAACCTTAAGGAAATTGCATTTATTTCTATTTTCATAGGGTACTCCATTTTCAGAAGAGGGATATTCAAGGGTCATGCTGAGTTAAGGTACAGGGTTACTGCAAAAGTCTGTAATTCATCACTTGTTTTGAGAGTCCCTTTTTCCCTACCCCCAAGAACAATAATCTAACACTTAGAACTATACTTGTTGCAAAGGATTTTTGTTTTTCCATTGTATGATGTTGTTCATTATTTTAAAACTCAGGCAAAGCAATACTGTATTTTTATTATGGTATTAATAATACTATATATTTATTATGGGTATATGTAAATAATTATCTGAGAAAAAAAAATTGCCACAGACAACAGTGGGGACTTCCATAGAAGAAATAGAGATTGAAGTCTTTATTTGAAGATCAAAGGGGACTGAAGCCACAGAGCATCCTCACACACACTATTATATTTTAGACTGGAAAGATTTGTTAAGCCTTTCCTCTATGTTCATCTCAACTAACAGCTGAGAACATAATATATGTCAGCTACTTGGAATACATCAGTGAACAAAGTCCATGACCTCACAACTGACACCCTTGTGGGGAGTACAGACTAAAAATAACAGACGTAAAAACCAAGTAGATTAAATAGGATGTTAGAAGATGATAATTAGTATAGAGAAAGAAAAAGAAAAGTTTGGAAGGAGGTGAGGGATTACCTACAGGGATATTTGGGTGAAGAGCTTTCCAAGATGAGAGATCAGTCAAGGCCAGATCCTTCAGGGTGGTGTGCCTGTCCCCTCGAGGAATTGCAAGGTCACTCATGTGGTTAGAGCAGAATGAGGAAGAGATTAAGGAAGTCAGACAGACAATACAAACCATGGTGAAGACTTTGGTTCTTCCTTGAAGGGAAACGTGGAGCTATGACAGGAGTTTGAGCAGAGGAATGACACAATCTCACTTGAGTTTGAAAATCTCCCCACAACTATTGTGTTGAGGTAGACTATAGAGGACAAGGTTCTCTGGGAGGCCAGTCAGGAGCTCAGGCACTAATCTAGGGGAGGGCTGAGGTGGCTCAGACCCAGGAAGGTGCAGTGGAAATAGTGAGAAAAGGACACAGTTTGAACATATTTTGAAGGAACAATGGATAGGATTTCTTGAGATTAGATGAGGGCAAAAGAGAAGAGGAAGGTAAGGTAAGGGTAAAAGTGAAGAGAAACTCCAACATTCTTTGACCTAAACACCCGTAAGGAGGGAGTTGCCATCAATGGAAATAAAGGGAAGACTGAGCTTCCCAGACATCCCCTAATATTGTCTTTAAGAATATCTAGGTCAACGGCCAAGTAGGAAATGAGATGTGAGAATCTTGAGTTTGGAAGATGAGTCTGGAGTGGATATATGTGTCTGTGCTTGGGAATCATCAACAGGATGATGGTGTTTAAGATCCTGAGGTGGATGAGACTGCCAAAGCAGTGAGAGTAGGGAGAGATGAGAAGATCAGGGACCCTGTCTCTCTTCATGCTGCAAGCATGAAACACACACTTAGTGAGATAACTATGTAATTGCAATAATGAGCAAGTGCTATGAAGGAAAACTTCATGGGGTTCTGGGGTGTAAGATGGTCAGGGTGAACCTCCCACAGAATGCAGCCCTTTCAAGGAGACTAGAAGGAGAAGTAGGAAAGAGTCAGCCTGAAAAAGCAAGAGAGGTTGAATGAAGAGAACCAGGGCAGAGCAGTTGCATGAGCAAGCGACCCGCTTGTGGGGGGCCATGGGGGCCAGTGCACCTGGAACAGAGCCGGGGGGTGGGGGGTGGGGGGGACGGGCAAATGTGGCAAGAACTTGGTATGCCAGGGGGTAGGTGACATGAAATGTGGTTGAAGGGGAAGGTAGGAACAGGATTGAGCAAGGGGCTGCAGGCCACATGAGGATTTTGAACTGCTGAGCAAATGCTAAGAAGAAAAAGACTATAAAGCAATGAATTAAAATCTTTTAGCAGAAAAGAGCTGAATAATGAAGAGGACAGTGTAACATCAGTTTCTGCTTAAAATGTGTGTTAAACACGAGGGAGAGCGCAGGATGAATGAATGGCAAAGTGACAAAACAGGCTTTTCAGGTACAATGACTGAAACCAAAACAAGGTGGGATTGTGAGTAATATTTAATTTTACGGCCATTTCATTTAAAAAAACTGAAAACTTCACAAAAACTAGACAGGAATAATAGAAAGCAGGCATGGTGTGGCTGGAGATGTGACCCCCAGATTGAGAGTTGTAAAAGCCTTTTTTTAAATTGGAAAGTAGAATGACACCGGGCGTGTAAAATAATGAATGATACGGAAGCAACCAGGTGGCCGGCCCCGTTTGTCCTCTGTTGTAATGTTAGAACAGGTCATGGTTAACGAGTGGTGACAAGCTGTTTTCCATCTACCCTGAGAATCCAAAAAGAAAAAAAAAAAAAAAAGAGCCTCTACCAAGGATTGAGAAGAGGTTGGAGTAAGAATGTTTTGACATGACAATATGTGATAATAAATTTTGTAGACTTACCTTTCCTGAAAGTCTTTAGGAGCCAGATGGGCTGCAGGTTGACAATGTTTAAAATAAGTTAAATACAGTGAATCTTAGGGTGCTTTGCTACTTGGACTTATTTGTTATAACTGCCCCTAACTAGGAAATCATTCCAGGAGGTGGGAATAAGGAGACTTAGTAGTTAGCACAGAGGGTTAGCAGGAGGAGTTTTGTAGGAAGAGTTACTGGGGCAATGAGGGGTACCTGCAAAAGCTCCGGTGTATCATGCAGGGAGTTCTGTGGGTTCTCCCACAAAATATGCAGTTAAATTTACCAATTTGGTAGGCAGAGTCTCATCTGCTTGGGAAGGTATACAAAAGCAGAAGGACACAATTCTTCTAGCCCCGTGTTTTCGTGACTGCAATGGATAGCTAGTCCTGAATCAGAGGGAAGATCTTAAAAACCTTAAAAAGCGAGTAAGATTCCTTGACAACCAAATACTAAACAATCTTACAGAAATGTCTTAAAGAACAATCTCATTAGCTCCTTCCTTCCTCCTTCCCCCCCTCCCTTCTTCCCTTCCTCCTTTTGTTCAAAAATGGTAATTGAGTTCCTTCTTTGTGCCAGGAGCAGCACTAAGCTTTTGACTGCTCCTTATCCTTAGGGAGTTTCCTCTAGTGGGGAAGACAAATAGTAAACAAGGAAATGAACAAATCTGATGTGTCCTATGAAAGTAACGCACCAGGCAGGGAGGGAACAGTACGGATCAAGCTGGGGCAGGGAAGTCATGTGAGATCAGGGGTTTAGGGAAGTTTTCTCTGGGAGTTTATATTCGAACTAACACCTGAGGATGAGAAGCTGATAGTCTGAGGCTTTAGATCATCCATCCCCATTCACATGCCCTGTGCTAGTTCAAGTGACTTGGATATAATTTTGTTCTTTTAAAAAATCTTACATGGTGAAGCTTTTATGTCAGTTTATGACAACTTCTAGAAACCCTCACAGTCCTATTACTGAAGTTAGAGCTTCCATTTACTTGCAGGCATAATTCTTGATCAACATCTATTTTTCAGCCATCTTAATGCAATGGAAGCCTGGTACTGTAACACTAAGAGTTGCTGGTACAGGCTCAATAGGAAAAGAATTGTTTGTTAAATAAAATGTTCACCAACAGTTTGCACGTTTAACTGTAGGGGGAGTGAATATTCCTAATAGGAAAAAGTCCACTGCAAAAAATGAATCTAATGGTTACTAGGGATTTGGAAATATCATCAAAATATAAATATTGCTATATTACCAAGATTGCATATTACTCTGTATTATTAAATTATAAACAACTCAACTTTTACTGCAAACAGGTTTTGAATGCTCAACGTTCTCATGCCATTTAACTAGAACACATTTCTCTAGATACAAATGGATATATTAACTTCCATAAAAGTGTTATCTTTTTACAGTATATTTAATTCAGATCCAGTTTCTATTTCCACTAAAATAATTGCTTATAATACACACATTCGATTTTATATGACTAATTAGAACAGTGTATGGGAAAAAATAGGTTTGCAGGTAATATTGAAATTAAATATGTTAATCTGTACCTCTGTGTGCACATTTTATATGAGCTTTAATTTGCCAAATAAATTATAGTTCTGTGTTTATAAGGTGCCCTTGAAAGAGTGTCCTATTTTTGAGCACTAATACCATGGGGAAACAAATATACAAAGCTTTTAGCTATAGGCTACACTTGCATAAATTAAGGCAAGAGCTGTTGGTTGGTAAGTAGAGCTATGGTATCCTTAGCTTTTTAAACACTCTGAATTGTTAACACAATTTTTTTTAGTATGGTTACTAATATTAAGATAATAAATAATATTTAGTTTCAATATCGCACCCTTCAGCCAGGGCATAAATTCATTTTGAATGCTGTGTTGAATTAATGTATAATAAACATACCGCAGTTTGCTATCAGGAATGCTCAATGAAATGCAGGAAGTCAGTTCTTTGCTTATGCATTAGCACTGGCAGTCTTGCTCTGTTTAATTTTAGCTATTTATAAAATTGCTCTACTGACAGTCCTCTTTATTTTAATGTGATTGTTTTAAGGTTAACCAGAAATGGTACAGTGTGTTTTCTGAAGTAGGTTATAGTGCTGATGTAGGAATACGGGTCCTTCACAAAAATCCCTTTCACAATTAGCCACCTGCAACCAGGACACCCAGCTGCCTAATTGGGTGAATTGTGGGGTTTCCCGTGGGGCAGGCAGGGCTTGCGAAGATGCTTTTGAGTATCTCAGAAGGGAGCTGGAGCACGGAGGACTTGGGAAAACAGTGTTGCTGATAGAATTAGATTCTGATAGCAGTGGCAGCAATTGCCAACTGCTTCTGAGACAAATGACAGCTGTATTTAAAATGTTATTTATTATTATCTAATAGGTTGGCTCCTTTTTATGACATTTAAATAACTTCTAGGACTTTCTCTTTAAAAGTGGCTCCGGGGCTTCAATCTTGATGGAGTCCAGTGTATTCCCCAATTGGACCCAGGTTTGCAACCCAAGGGAATAGTAAGGAAGTCTTCAAAAAGGATAAAAGCTTATATTACTCTGTATCTGTCAGCTCAGATTACCATGACAAAATACTCTAGATTGGTTGCCTTAAACAACAGAAATTTGTTTTCTCACAGTTGTGTAGGCTGAAAGTCCAAGATCAGGGTGCCAGCATGGGGTGGTTCTGGTACCAGCTCTCTTTTGGGTTTGTAGCTGGCTGCCATCTTGCTGTGTCTTCACTAGCAAGGAGAATGAATGAGCTCTGGTATTTCTTCTTATAAGGATGTTAATGCTCTTGGACCAGGGCTCTTCTCTTATGGCCTCATTTAACCTTAATTACTTCCACAAAGGCCCCATCTGCAGATACAGTCACATTGGGGTTTAGGGTTTCAGCATATGAATTTTGGCGAGACACAATTCAGCCCATAACATATTCTAAATTATTTAATATAGGATTTTTAAAAATAGGGGTTTTAAAATAGGGAATCAAAATGGGGGGTTTTTTGGTGCCAAAGAACCCCTTGGCAGTTTGGTAAGCCTATGGACTCCCTCTCAGAATAAAGTGTTTAAATGTATAAAGTAAGTTACATAGGGTTACAAAGGAGACCAATTATATGGAAAGGCAGTTAGCAAAATATTAAGACTTGATTTAGAAATATGTTTCGTTTTTATTAACACATTAGTTAACATGCTCTAGTAGTTTGTCTAATAACTACCATAATTTTGATGTAGTGTTGGATAAAATGATATTTTGAAATATTTGTAATAACTGTAATTTGAAAATGTTTATGATTTTTATAGGTGACAAAATCACAGTCCTGGTAATAATATCATGAGCGGTTCCTAACATCCATAATGGAAGGAAATGTAACATTATGTAATGTTATCATGTAATATTATCACATAGATAATGTGATAAAAGTAAAATTTTTGTTTTTGTACAAATTCAAATACTTTCTTACTTTTATGTATGGACAACAAGTTAAGAACTCCTGGACAGTTCACTTTTTGAGACGTGTTTGCAATTTTAAAAATTGTTTTTATATTACTAATGCTTATAATCATAAAAAAGTCAGCTATTATTTACTTAATAATGGAATTATTCATAGTTTTTGTTACAGTGTAATGTGGTTTTAAAAGAATATTTTAAAATTTAGGGTTTTCAGCTGGGACTAAAATTGGTGTAAGAAAAGGTTAAAATGGTAAAATTATTTTAATAACTCACTCCATTTATAAAGGAATTTTTACAGTATGAGGATCCATTTTTAAATTCACTTGCCAAATACAGGCATACTTCCTTTTTGTAAGTGACTGATTTAGGAAAGCCATATATTTTGTGGGCATTGCTAAAATTCCCATCAAAGAAAAATAAATCTGGGTTCACTCTCTATGAAATAGTGCATCTATGATTTTATCTCACGGTAGTTTCTCAGCTTGGTCCTTTCAGAAAAGGAAAATATGTAACCAAAAAAGCAAAACTATTTTCCTTACTGAAGACAAAAGACTGCTTCCCCAAAAAGCCCATATAAGAGGAGGCAGTATCTTCAGGAAGCATGATTGGAATGTTGAGAAGTCCTACTTGAGTAGAAGCCCTGGACAAAATTAAGCTCTGGACACAGAATTTGGGGTACTTTAAGAAATTTTGAAATAGCCAGCCCACCTTACGGGGCAGAAGTTTGATAATATAAATCACTTAAGAAATGCTTCAATCTGGGCCTAATGAGGCTGGGCATACCCAGGCTGCTGTTTCCTTTAGTAAGTACCAATTACCAAGATGGGATACGTTATAAGAAAAGGAGCCAGGTATATTTCAAGTCAAGTCTGAGGATATCAGGTATTTTCAGTGAAATGCACATTTAGTATTTATGACTTCCTGTTCTGTGTTCTGTTCCCAGGATCCACAAAAAATATTTAGCTTCCTTATTTGTGTCTGTCTTTTTAGATATTTCATCATCTTACAGAAAACCTTGTAGTTGTCATAATAATAGTTTGTATGATGCCCAAAACTTGCTTAAGAAATGTATCTTTATTATATTTGCTGGCCAGATGATGAAATCTAGATGCCAGAGGTTTAGTGGTTTGTCCAAGACCACAGCACTGGGATACTGCAATATTTGGACTAGAGCCTAAGTTTTTATGTCTGACTCCCATGTTCTTTACATAGATGATGTGGCCTTATTTTAAACCTCTTTAAGGAATGGACAGTGTAACACAGGAAATCACATTTTTAAAAATATCCAGTAGATCTACTTATTAATACTTGGTCAATAAATATAAACATAAATATTTGGTCAATAATGGCTACAGTGTGACAAGGTAATATTCTAGGCACTGACATTACGATGGGACCAAAACAGACGTGGTCTCTAAATGAAGCTTACACACAAGTGAGATGAGATGAAATATAAAATTATAGTAATGACGATGCACTCCATGTGGGAGGGGCTGGGTTTGCTTTAGTGGACGTCAATATCTGAGCATATTGAGTTGTGTCCTTCATGGTGTTCTTTGCACTGCATATACACGTAGCATTGTCACTCAGAATATGGGAATAGGTGTCTTTCTGCCTGTGTTGAATCCTTGTTCCTTCATGTACTTACTCGTATGATCTTGGCCAAGCTTATTACCCTCCATGTCCCTCAGCTGCTTCATCTATAAAGAGTGATAACCACAGTACCTACCTCAAAGAATTATTGTAGAGAGATAAAGCACAGAATAGTCCCTGATACATAGAAGTGCTTCATAAATGATAGCGGTTATGATTTTTGTTGTTTTTTCTTCCCTTAGTGTATGACGAGTATTCCCTTGAACTTGCTCTTACAGCTTGCTCTGGGTTGATGCCTACAATTAATACCTGCTAATCCTGATGCCATCACCACTGATGTGGTCCAGGCCCTGATGTCTTGACTTAGAAGAGTGTCTTTGCAAGTCTTGTATCAATGGGATCTGGTACATTTCATAAACCTCTGCCTAAGGCCTGTGTTAAGACTCAGCTTTTCACCTTTAGTCTTAAAGGAGGCAGAGATGGGCCTCATATCTTTGTTGAAATTCTGCAATATGCAATTTGAAGTTGGATTGACCTTCAAGCTGACGAAGTAAAATAAACAGTTTTATAAATGAAAATGGCTAATCTGAAATAGATCACAGCTAAGAACTTCATTTTTTATTCATTCTCTTCATACAAGGTTGATATCATACAAGTGAAGATCTAATATTGTGCTTCATTGTGGGTCTCACTGAAGATGCAGTTAGAGGAAATTAAGGACACAACAGACTGGCAGAAACCGGAGAATGTGTCTGTAGTCCCTTATACCAAAGAGTTATTGTATTTAAGTGTAGCTGCACTTAATAAAAAAAAAATAATTACTAAAATTTTACTGTTAGATTCTTTTTCTTTTGAACTGTTCTGGGTTCCTAGAAATCAACTTAAACTGACATTTTTAACTTTTTCTTCTTTTTAATGTTGCAGAGTATCACAAAGTTTAGGAAATCTGCCTGAAGGTGTAGACGATTAGGTCCTTCAAACTCACATCTTTTAAAGAGTACTTTGTAGCAATTGAAAATCTATTATTGAGAGGCCAAATATTTACCAGAGAAAATATAATAAAAGAAATTTTAATAGTGGGGAACATAAATCACAGCATCTGAACATCTCCTCATACTTGCCGACAGGTAAACCCTAGTGGCTTTGCACCAAAGAGAAGCTCCAAAATTGGTCTAAGAACTTGCTCTTGAGACTCACTGAGCAGTCTGGGCAACGACCCCACTCGTTCTGGTTTTGAAAGTTAAGTTCAGGAAAGGCAGTGGACCTGGCTGCCTTAGCGGGGACAGGCTGAGGGTAATCAATGAGCACCATGCTTGCGGCTAGCTAGAACCATGGAACCGTGCAGTCCTATTCTGTATGTTAACACCAAGATCGATGGCCTAGAAGAGGTGTCCCCTGCACATTTCCAGAGCAACCTCCAACTTGCTGCAGATCCTCACACATTCACATACACATGTACCTAAAGCTGAGCTTGTGGAAGGGCATTTGCATTTGAACCTTTTAAAGGTCTGAGACCCTGTCTCACTCACATGTTGTCCTCTTGGTTCTTGATTTTTTTTTAAGAGATTTTATTTATTTATTTGACAGAGACAGCAAGAGAGGGAACACAAGCAGAGGGAGTGGAAGAGGGAGAAGCAGGTTTCCCTCTGGTCACGGAGCCTGATGTAGGGCTCAATCCCAGGACCCTGTGAATATGATCTGAGCCCAAGGCAGACACTTAACAACTGAGCCACCCAGGCATGCCTGGTTCTTCATTTTTGGCTCCAGAAACTTACAACCCCGACTGCCCTGGGAAACATTGTTTATCTCTTTATACTATATTTCTTCCCTGTATCTTAGAAATGCAACTCTTCTTGATTTACCCAAGTGGTGCTTATGTCTAATCATTCTATTAAGCTGACCACATCAGCACTTTTAATATGATGGTTCTGTGACTTTACATATAAAACTTACTAAATAAATGTTTATTGAACTTAATTATACATCGTTTAGGGTAAAGTATGTTCAAAGGATGCACCCGTCTAAATCTAGCAGTGTTACAAGTATATCTAACTAAATTAACCCCCAAAATTGTGTAATAATTGAAAAAATGGGGGGGGGAAATTCTAGAAATTGTATCAAATATAGAGACGGATCCAGTTACTGACTTAAATTCTTATCTAAAGTCCTACCTTCTTATATAGTCTTGGTATTCTTGAAACACTGGGTTCCTGTGATGTGTTGTTTTTTCCTTTCACGTTTTGTGTTAATGTTCCAAGAGGGAGACAACCAAAATATCATCGTTGATTTAAATCTCTCCGGAGACACCCAATACCACTGATCGTCTCTTTCCTCTGATTCTCCTCTGCAGAAATTCGGTGTCCAGATGTTTCAGAATCCAGATGGCCTATGAATCCTCTATCACCCAGAAAGGAGGAAAATATGCATGAAAGTGGAACACTGAAAAGAAAAAAAAATAATTTAGTGTTGGCAATGTAATGGTGACATACAGGGCTCAAGGAGAAACTTCCTTTCTGAAAGCAGCAACTTAATAAAATGCATGTTGTAGGCTCTATCAGCAAGCCAGATTTTCATTCCTGCCTCTTCTTTCCATCACCATTAAGAGGCTTGCAGAGAGCCACACTGTTTAAAGGGCAGACAGCATGGAAGAACTATCATGTACAATTTAAAGTAGCAGCTAAAATTGGAATGGTCACAAGAAAGCCTGTTTCTTTGCAATTAAATTGACAAGCTGTCTATGATTACCCTAGGGAACTTGGCAGCTGAGTGATAAAAAGACTGCAGAGTGTTGAAAGGTCTAACGCAACATACTAGGTGGACAAAGACCACATCTGCTTAATATACTGATTGGGAGAGTTCTGGAATGTACTTGGCTAAATTAGCCGAGGAGGGATACTAATGATACTTTTTCTTCTCAAAGATCCTCTGCTCAGACTCATTTTAGAAATTACCCACAAATATTTGGAAGCATGCATTATAAATAGAGTAGTAAAATACCTGATGTTATTTAACATGAACCTATCCTTACAAATCACCAGAAGAGCTGAGCAGAAGTTTAGAAAGAAATAATAATAAAAAACTATTCCATCAAATATTTATGAAATTTATGTATATATACTTCATATAAAAATTGGGTTCCCAGAAGAAGATTTATAGTGATATCAACACCCAAAGAGCTGAATGACCCTGGATGATTTAATGGAATATATTAGGTGAGGATTACATGGTATTTTCATTGTTGGGTGTCCCTTGAGTTGGGAAAGCTGAAAATTAGGTTATAAAGGGGAAAAGAGTAACCAGATTTTCTGTAATAGCAACTTGTGAAACACCCGTTTCAGCAATATCTTCTTCTTAATTTTAGTTAGTGCATTCCTTAAAAGGGAAAATAAAAAGGTATATGTTTCTTCTGATAAATTTCCTCAGTATTAATAACTCTCTATACTAAAGAAGTAAATGATGACCATATCTACTTGCCTATCTGTTTTTTCTGAAGACTGAGGACCATTTATTTCAGCAAACTTGGAAGATAGATTGTGAGTATTTCCAAAGTAGGATTACCCTAACAGGGTTTCTGAAGCAGAAGCATATTATATCCTACCTTGGCATTCACTTCAAAAACCAGAGAATTCCCAATTAGCTAGCTAATGTTGGCTGGTCTTTGAGACTGTGTGATATTTCCACAAAATTATTCAAAGCTCAGTCACTCAAATGTGCAGTGACTTCAACATTAGAAAAAGATCCTTAACATCACTAATTATTAGAAAAATGCAAATCAAAGCCACAGTGAGTATACTTCATGTCTGCTGGAATGAGGAGCAAAAAGATAGGAAATAGCAAGTACTGGAGAGGATGTGCAGAAAAGGGAAACTGTGAGCACCGTTGGTGGGGTCGTAATTGATGCAGCTGCTATGGAAAACAGTATGGAGATTCCTCAAAAAAATTAAGACTAGAAAGACCATATGACCCAGCTATTTGACTTCTAAGTATTTATCTGAAGATTATGAAAACACTGATTTGAAAAGGTTTATGCACCCCCTATGTTCATTGCAGCATTATTTACAAAGCCAAGATATGGAAGCAACCCAAGTATTCATTGACAGACAAATGGATAAAGATGTGATATATATATATATATATATATATACATCTCACAAACATATATATACCATTGTATGTGTATATATATTTTTCCATTGTATATCTGTATACTATATATATATATGATTGTATACCATACATCAATATACATTTTATATAGGTATACAATCATACATACATTGTGTACACACACACACACACACACACAATGGAATATTGCCCAGCCATAAAAAGGATGAAATCTTGCCATCTATGACAACCTGGGTGGACCTTGAGGGTATTATGCTGAACAAAATAAGCCAGAAAGAAAGAGGAGATAGAAAGAGAAAAACATCAGTTGACTTCACTCATAAGTGGAATCTAAAAACAAAAACCAAAAAACCCTAAGAAAACAAATGAATGAACAAAAGAAAACAAAAAGAAACTCGTATATATGGAGAACAGTCCAGTGGTTACCAGAGAGAAAGGCGGTTGGAAGTGGGCAAAATGGATGAAAGAGGTTAACTGTATGGTGGTGGTACCAGACTAGGGGTGGCGATCAGTTTGTAGTATATACAGATGTCGAATTGTAAAGCTGTACACTTAAAACTTATATAATTAGCAAAAAAGAAGAAAAGATGCTACTTATGAACTGGTAAGACTCTGTAGAGCAAATGTCAATACAGGGGAATCCACTCATGAAATTGAATATGATTTGAATACCATATTCAAAGATAACATTATGACATAGATATCCATTTGCTGACATATGGAAGTTGCTACAAATAGTATGTATTGCTTGACTGCATTTTTATCAAGCTTGGTGTGTATTAAAAAAAGATACCTCAATAGGACATTTGGATTAACGAAACAACTCAGTAGGACATTTGGATGTGCAGTGACCGTACATCCAAAGTCACCTTTTCGTTCTTCTCCATAACAACCTCACAGTGTAGATATTGTTGCTCCCATTTTAAAGATGAGGGAAGGGAAACCCAGAAATATTAAGTGACTGATTTTCCTAAGATCACAGAAAAATTGGCAGAGCTGTCTCTTTTTACTGCAAAGGAAGATTGAGACAAGTTCGGATGTGGGACATAGAATGAGACGTTTGAAAAAAGTCTTTCATTTGCAAAACCTAAGTCAACACATTTGTGTAAATTGAACATTCAAACTTCCCTTTTGGGATAACTGGGTGAGATGATACATGTCTGCTGATGCCTTCAGCCAGACTCCTAAGAATCTGAATCTAATTATTGAGGGGAAAAAAAAACTTGTACTCTTTCCTCCCATCGTGTTTAAGGTTATACACTTATAGACTCATCGCTTGCTTTTTCTAAGAAAATGTGCAGGAGGCAAGAGGACTGCTGTAACATTACTTTTTTCAAATGTCCCTGGTACTACCAGTGGTACAATGCCTTATATGAAAGTAGGGTGGAATAAATGTCTTGTGATGTTAATTATGATTTCTAGCAGCAACTAAATCTTGCTCCAAAACAATAGTTTTAGATTCATCCAACTCTTGATTATCCCTGGAAACAGGGACAAGGAATGGCATGGATAATCGAAATCCACAAACATGAACCTCATTTTTACAAATGGCTTCAATCTTCTCCCTCAGCAAACGTTTAACTATGCTTAATAACAAAATTAGGTTGACTGGTTTGAGGTTTATCATTCCCCCCCCCCCCCGTGCTTGTTGATGTACTGCTGAGTGGAAAAAGTATTTCCAGAAAATAGGTAACAGGATTAATAAAATCAAGAGTTGATTGGAGTAAAACATCTTTTTGTTTTGTTTTGACAACTATGATACATGCATGTGGGTGTTTAACAAATGCTTTTTAATGAGAGGGATATATGATGATAAAAATATATCATCCTATCTCTTCCTCTTCTATCACTGACCTAGATCACAATTCCTGGGGTTGCTCAGAAGCCCTCATACCTGTTATTATATATTAAAGCAGCACTTAATGTTATTATGCATTTACTGTAAGCCAGCAAATAAACTTCCAGCAGTAAGGACACAAAGCCTTTAAAAATACAGCATCATGTAAGATTACGATTCAGAATGGAATATATATCTTTGTAGTTTTAGTAATAATGGGTATCTTTAAAAAGGGTCAGGCCACTTGACACATTTACAAAAATGCTTCCTCTGTACCCAAGGAAAATGTACTGAGGAACAGAGATATGAAAATTATTTGATATGTTTATTTTATGACAGTGCTATATTGTATATAAATACAGGGACTTTGCATGCATCAGGATGTGGGGGGACATCTTCCAGATTAGAAACACTAACTGGATCCACAGAGGTTCTCTGCAATATCTGTTTTTCTTTTTTCCTTACCAAGATAACTTGGATTATTAAAATTGGGTAATTTTAATCAGTTGAAGTTTAATATCCAGTTTAACTTGATAATAACTTGGATCAGTTAAAATTTTTTTAAGAGTTAAAATAGACTCTTTTACAGCTATGTTCATGGGACTAGTTCTATCCAATGATAAGTGAGGAAACTCTATGGGGGGCAGGGGGGAAGGAAGCTCTTGACAACCTATTGCTTTCCCATTAAAAGGGGCAAACTCAGCTAGCACCTACCTTTTGCCCTTCCTTCTTTTTGCCTGGCATGCAGACACAATGGCTGGAGATAAAGGGACCATCTTGTGACCATCAAGGTTAAAATAGGTATAAGAATGATAGGAAAGACAGGGGAGATTGAGTCTTTGATGAAATTCGGGGCTGCTGCCTCCCCCGCCAAATGAAAAATTCCTAATTGATTAAGCCAGTTGAGTGAGAATACAAATGGGTGAACAATAGAGTGTAATTCAACACCTTGGTTAGAGTACAGTCTCTGAGAATATAGGCTCCTACTACTCGACTTTAGCAGTTACTTTTATGTTTCCTTGACATTTCCTGACGTCATGATGTGCTCCAGTCACGGTTTTTTCCAGCTAATAGGTCAAACTTTTGTTGGTCAAACTTTTCAGGCTACCATAATGTTTGTAATGTTATTCGTAAGGCTCAAGAACTTCCACCAGTTCCTAATTGTCTGGTAATTTTTATATTTAGTTTCTTAGACTACTGTCTTAATGGTATCTCAAGTCACCATAAAAGTTGAAGTTTAATATCCAGAATGAAAAATGTCCATATTTAGGTGTACACATACACGTATTTAAAATAGATCTTAGAAATCAAGGTCATACAGGTCAATGTGGAACAAGGTATGTTTGGCATGTTCTTAAAAACTTAAGCATTTCAAAAAGGTGCATTCTATGGGCTAATTTAGAATTAGAGCTCTGTTGCCAATAGCCCACTAGAACTAGAAGTAAGTGAACCTTTTTAATACTTGTTAGAGATGGGGAATTACAAAATCATGTCTATGGTTGGAAAAAGAGGATCACAAAGTTAACAAGGGCATCATGAATTAAGCCAGCATATGATTTCCCCCATTTTTTTCAACTTATGAAAATATCCCAGAGTTTGGGGGCTGGACTCAGTGCTTTGGCACTTACAGCATTATGTAAACATTATTCGTGTCCAGGTAGGTATTCCCCAGGTGTCTGTAAGTTCCTGAAGGTCTGAGATCATATTTATTCACTTCAGTTTCCTTAGTGTTGGTTGCAGGCTGAGTGCTAAGCACATGCTGGTTAAATCCAATAGGGTGAGAAAGGAAAAGAGCAGAGTTAAGGTACTTAGAGCTTCAGGCTTTTCCTTGAATTCCATTTTCCTTTTGGCTTTCCAGCTAGAGAGAAGTGTAGAATAAATAGAAATAGGGCAGATGCAGGGTTTTTTTTTTTTTTTTTCTATTTTATTTTATTTCTTTTCAGTGTTCCAGAATTCATTGTTTATACACCACACCCAGTGCTCCATGCAATACATGCCCTCCTTAATACCCACCACCAACCCCTCCCCTCCAAAACCCTCAGTTTATTTCTCAGAGTCCACAGTCTCTCATGCTTTGTCTCCCCCTGCAATTTCCCCCAACTCACTTCTCCTCTCCATCGCCCAATGTCCTCCATGTTATTCCTTATGCTCCACAAGTAAGTGAAACCATATGATAATTGACTCTCTCAGCTTGACTTATTTCACTCAGCATAATCTCTTTCAGTCCCATCCATGTTGATACAAAAGTTGGGTATTCATCCTTTCTGATGGAGGCATAATACTCCATTGTATATATGGACCATATCTTCTTTATCCATTCATCTGTTGAAGAGTGGCTTGACTCTTTCCACAGTTTGGTGACTGTGGCCATTGCTGCAATGAACATTGGGATACAGATGGCTCTCCTTTTCACTACATCTTTGGGGTTATACTTAGTAGTACAATTGTAGGATCATAGGGTAGGTCTATTTATAATTTCTTAAGGAATCTCCACACTGTTTTCCAAAGTGGCTGCACCATCTTGTATTCCCACCAACAGTGTAAGAAGGTTCCCCTTTCTCCACATCCTCTCCAATACTTGTTGTTTACTGTCTTGTTAATTTTGGCCGTTCTAACTGGTGTAAGGTGGTATCTCAATGTGATTTTGATTTGAATCTCCCTGATGGCTAGTGATGATGAACATTTTTCATGTGTCTGTTAGCCATTTGTACATCTTCTTTGGAGAAGTGTCTGTTCATGTCATCTGCCTGTTTTTTGACGTGATTATCTGTTTTGTGTGTGTTGAGTTTGAGGAATTCCTTATAGATCTTGGATATCAGTCCTTTGTCTGTAGTGTCATTGGCGAATATCTTCTCCCATTCCATGGGTTGCGTCTTTGTTTTGTTGACTGTTTCCTTCACTTTGCAGAAGCTTTTGATCCTGATGAAGTCCCAAAAGTTCATTTTTGCTTTTGTTTCCTTTGCCTTTGGAGACATATCTTGAAAGAAGTTGCTGTGGCTGATGTTGAAAAGGTTACTGCTTATGTTCTCCTCTAGGATTTTGATAGATTTCTGCCTCATATTGAAATCTTTTATCCATTTCGAGTTTATTTTTGCGTATGGTGTAAGAGAATGGTCAAGGTTCATTCTTCTGCATATAGCTGTACAATTTTCCTAGCACCATTTGTTGAAGAGACTGTCTTTTTTCCACTGTATATTTTTTCCTGCTTTGTCGAAGATTATTTGACCATAGAGTTGAGGGTCCATATCTGGGCTCTCTACTCTGTTCCACTGGTATGTGTGTCTGTTTTTGTGCCAGTACCATGCTGTCTTGGTGATCACAGCTTTGTAGTAAAGCTTGAAATCAGGCAACGTGATGCCCCCAGTTTTGTTTTTCTTTTTCAACATTTCCTTAGCAATTTGGGGTCTCTTCTGGTTCCATACAAATTTTAAGATTGTTTTTTCCAGCTCTTTGGCAAATACTGGTGGAATTTTGATCGGGATGACATCGAAAGTATAGATGCAGGGGCTTTGACACTTGTTTTGAGGGAACTGTAAATACATCCTCAAAAATCCTTCACACACCAGGAATGATAAACAATGTGTGCTTTTTAGCTTGGGAGGAGCATAGACAGAAAAATTATCATCAAAAAAATTAATAACCAGTGGGGGGAAAAGTCCCTAATTGCTTAAATTGTCTGTATATCCATAAATTATGCTTCCCATGGCTTACGGGTATCCTACTTAAATTTTGCCTTCTTTAGTTTATATGCTAATTTTTAAATAATTTCTGACTATTCTGTTTCTGTAAGAAAAATTTAATTGAATGGGAAAACATTTAATAGTTGTAGATAATCATGACTAGGGACAACTTGCTATTTGGACCCTGGACTCACAACAAAAGACATCATTATTCATTAGAGATAAATTATTTGAAGGAAATAATAATGCTAGATTATGTACAAATTTCAGCATACAAACAAGCAGTAAACATCACACAGTTTGAATTTTTTCATTTGCCCGATTACCACCAATAGCTGCCTATTGCTGCATATAAGGAGAGCTGGTATCTCCTTTAATAACCTTCAAAGTTTCTGCAAATCAGACGCTGGTTTCTAATGTTTGTGGTCACCACCGGTTAACTAGAGTATCCAGGCAACCAGAGCATTACATTTTCTCCCCACATGGAACTCAGCTAGATTCCTGGCCTCATAAGGACAGCTCTCGAAGGTGATGAAGAGCCATAAAGTATCCCAGAGCCCAGGGTTTCAGAGACACTGCTGCCAAGTTCATCTGCTTAAAGTCGCTGGCTCTTGCACAAACTCATCAGTCATTTAAAAAAAAAAGAGAGAGAAAGAAAGAAAGAAAAAGAAAAAGAAGAAGAAGAAGAGAAAGAAAGAAAGAGAAAAAGAAAAGTCTGGGGGGAGAAAAAAGCTGAGGAGTTGGAAGTTGGCTGCAAACCTTACCTAATTTTTCATTGTTTCATGTTAGCCAGGAATAATTAGACTAAGGCATAACTGTTCAATTAACTTCCAAGACCGA
This sequence comes from Mustela lutreola, assembly GCF_030435805.1. Taxonomy (NCBI): domain Eukaryota; kingdom Metazoa; phylum Chordata; class Mammalia; order Carnivora; family Mustelidae; genus Mustela; species Mustela lutreola. The sequence continues at coordinate 74,616,936 of NC_081299.1, read as the reverse complement.
CAAATTGAAATGAATTTTAGGTAGCTTAGACATTTCTAAAATGTGGATGTTTTCGAATGACAATGAGGATCTTTCATTCCTTGTACAGACATTAGTAGGAACTGAGGAACGCCATAAAACACATTCTTATTTTGTACGTTAGGGTGATTTGGAACCAGAAAGCACGAAGACCTATGAGGGCATCTCCTCAGGACCCTTCCAGAGTGCACGATTCCAGATCCCACCCCAGAGAGTGGTATGCTCCACAGGCACCCATGGATGCGGATCCGGAAGCCTGCCTTCTCTCTGCCTGGTAGTGGGCTGCTGGGTGACCCTGGGCCACATGCTTTTCACCCAAGGCCTGATGGTTTTAGGACACTCTGTCTCTGAGCAAATGAAGCACCCTTGCTGTGGGTCAGGCTCTGACATTCTCATCATGCTCCTGTGGGGGCGCGGGGGGACTCTCACAACCGCCTACAATTCACTTTGACTGCGGCCATTCCTCGCGTCTCTCAGCTTCTCCACTAGTTCATTCTCATGAGGCAGTTTGTCACCCTTTCTTCCTCAGAAGCGCAGCACAGAAAGAATCTTTTGGACACCAAAGCACTTATCCTCTTCTGCCTGTCTACAAACATTCCTGTGGACTCTTCCTTTCTTCTCTTGACCTAACTTTGACCCCACGTTTGAGACATCTTAATAACCGCTTACTTTCACTCCACAGCCCTTATTTTGCCCGATTATTTTTTTACACAGTCTCTGCCCCTTCCCGTGGTTCCTCTACTACCATCTGGCTCCTGATTCTTTGAAACTCATTTCATCACTTGGATTTATCATTCCTAACCTTTCCCACATCCCATTAATTCTGTTCCTGCATTCCCTTGGTTTCCCGTACTTCCTGAAATACTGCCCTTGAGTCCCCTTCCAGTTTCCTTCCTTGGGCCTCCCTGTAAGCCTGGAAGTGGGGCTCGAGCCCTGGCCGAGGAGGAGGGAGACCTAGGGAAGGAAGTAGAGGCTGTGTGTGAACGGGCTGTCGCTTCCCTGCTCTCAGCCTTCGTTTCTCCCCCATGTGAAGTGAGGAAGTTTCCTCTCCTTCAAAAGTCCACGATTCTAGGATTTCTTTGTACTTTTAGAGAGGAGGCAGGAAAAATGACAGTGTAGTTTCTGCACTGGAAAAATTAACTGCAATGTAATGAGCTCTTTCCTTAGCAAAATCAAGGGGGTCACAGGCTTATTGGCTGACATGACACTGAGAAAGGCTGAATTTGGGACTCGGGCTGGTATATTGGCTTTTTTGAATGAAAAGCAAGCTCATGGTTTATTAAATTGGATTAAAACTGGTCATGTTAAATAGAGTCAATTGCACCCAGCGAAGGAAGTAAACAAGAGCTCTTCTCTATTTTTCCCAGCTCAGCACTGGATTTTAAAGATGTGTTTCTCGGAAGTCTAGGATTGAAGTTTCCATAGTGTAATAATGGAAAAAAACCAAGGCCTTTATTTTAAACAAAAACCACTGTGGAGGTGGATTCAGTATGCGAAAAGAAATAATACATTATTTTACATCGCTGACATGGTACATTTGAGGGATAAAACACTGCACACACTGTAAACAAATGAAAAGCCCCAGTCAGTCCTGTTAGGCCCAAGCTATGATCGATTGCAAACCGAGGGTTGTAAAGTAAGTAACAGTCTGGAACCATGGTTTATCAACAGTTTTATTTTCCTGAGACAACTTTATCCTAGAGAGGTGGAAAAGTGCGGCGCCTCGGGTTCCAAGAGGATTGTGCGATTTTCAGAGTATTTTCATCTTCTAAGGTTTGCACTCGACAAAGTTGTTTTCACAAAGTCCCGCACACAACGTGTTCGGGCACAACTGCTCTCAGGGGTTTTATTAGCCCCTTGGGTTGGCCCTGAGCAGAATACACTCGAAAACGTAAGCCGCAAACTGGAAAATGTTATTTTGATTAAAAAAAAAAAAAAATCTGCAATGCCCAGCCTACCTTTGTGGGTTGCTTTCTCTTTCTTTCTTTCTTTCTCTCTTCCTTGCCCGGCCCCCCCTCCCTTCTTTAAGGGAAGGGAATTGGCAGGGTGGGAAGCATTTTCTATTGTGCCTCCTGATCTTTTCTGAATAGTAATTTAAAAGTACATAATAAACTCATCCCTTTCAAGGCCCTTTCTTTTTGTGCGTGGTGATGGGCAGAGAGGAGGAGGAGGAGGAGTGCCTGCACATTTACAGCGCCATTCCCGGGTTCTCCGAGAGCGGCTGCCCTCGTGGGCGGCGCCGGCACCTCTCACCTTCGTTTCCAAACAGAAATTCCCACCTGCTCAGCATCCCTAACCCGGCGCGGGGGCGCGGGGGCACGCGGGCCGAGCCGCCCTGGAGTCACCCACGCCTTTCCCCGCGCGGCTAGCTAATGGTTTCTCATTTATTCCGCGTCTAGGTGGTGGGCCGGCGGGAAGCCCCAGAGCTGGAGATCGGGGGTGGGGGCTGGAGGTGTAAGGAAGCTCCCCCCCCCGCGCCAGGGGGGCTAGGCGGCCGGGACAAAAGGCAGCGGCGAGGGGGTTCGGGGAGCTCGCGCGGCTGCGGGGCGCGGGCGGGCCGGGGCGGAGGCGCGCTCCGGCTGAGCGGCGCCCGCGGCAGCCCCAGCGGCAGCTGCGGCGAGAGGAGCGCGGGCGGCGCGGGGAGCAGGCGGGACGCGCCCAGAGACACGCAGAGAAAGGGCAGCGCCGCCGCCTGCTGCCGTCCTCGGCGCGGTTAATCACGCGCTCCCCTCTCGCTGCTGATTTGCAAGAGCAGATTAATCAGAGAGCGCGGCTTGATGAAATTTGCTGTTATTGTGCCCATTTTTAGCAACATCTTTTATTATCTTCATTATTCATTTACAGGGGACCGGCATCAATTATGCAAATGAGTTCACAGACTTTGCAGATTACTTCATTTGCCGCTATTGTTTGTGGAAATTTAATTATTAAATATTATTAAGCTTGCGTTTTCTTCAATTTTCCAAGGCTTAGTTTCATTTGATTTTTCCTCCAGCTGCTCTTCTTTCCTTTCAGTGCCAAAACAGCTCCTCATCAAAGCGGCTCTGGCATGTGAAGACCAAATAAAATCTCCTCAATTTAATAATTTTGATGTTAGTCCCTTGTTCTCAGCTGCTTGCTCAAAGCAATGCAGAGAGGAACGCAGAGCACATTCAATTTAATGAGCAGAAATTGAATTCAAGTTTGTTCGGAATTGACTTCAATTAAGCAGAGTCTTAATGATAAATTAATCTCTTTTCTTTATTCCCTAGAATTTGTTTTTCAAAGTAGGAAATTGGACTACATTGAAAGACCAAATAAAGAATACCAATTTTAACTAGATCATGGAACTGATAGCAAAATTTAATTCTTTATAGTAACGTACTTGGACAAATAGCATTCTTTCTATGGCATGTATTATAATTTATATTCATTGTTACCACTTACACATCCATGGCATGGATAAAATGGCAGTTGAATTAAATATGGGCTTGTAATAGACTTCAGAGTTTTAATCTTTATTAAGAAACTCTAATTGAATGCATAATTAGCTTTTCAGGCTTTAGGAAATTCGGTTTAGTATCTATGTGAACTGGAAACATTGATCAGGAATTTTAAAGCAATTTTTATGAGTTTATTTTTGAGGAGAAACGATCAGGCTGTATATAAAATGTCATTTTAAACTGAAGAGCAAGAATCCGAGAGGCAAAGAATTAGGTTCATCCCGTGTTGTTAAGGACCCCGAGCCAGGGCTTCCTTGGAACCAGGGCCAACACTGGTAATTTTAAGTTCCTTTTATTAAAACCTCTAATGTTCCTTCAGGCCACCAAATCCATTATTCCTGTCCAGACCCTGCTGAAAATCAAACTCACAGCTACTTGGGGATTTTAATGAGGGCGTCCATATTGATTGCGTGCTGATACTGTTTGGGTTTGCTGCCACTGTCAAAAATGTACCTGACATTTTTTTCCATCTGAATCATGGATCATCTTTTCTGGAACATGCAGAGCATAATTCTCCATGCTCCAGTCTGCAAAGCGCTCCATCTACATATGCCAAATGTTATTACTGCAGTTCCTTCAGGAGTGACCTCAGAAGAGAGGATGTTTGTTCCAAAGAACTTCAAGCTGTTCACTGTGGTATATTCATAGGCACAAATTTAAAATACATCAGTGTGAGAAAATACATTTAGGCTGTGTACTGTTCCACAGAGCGTGTGGGTCCCCTCCCCTCTGCTTCCTGCTCCTTCCATGTGCGCGTTTTATTACTCCTGGCCACTCAGACATGGTGCGTGCAAATTTGACTTTGCCGTGAATTTTAAATTGAACGGCGTGTGATGGAGATTATCTTCTTTGTGTGACAGTACAGTAGCATCATTTCCAGTACTTTTCAGGGCCCACCTGCTCTATGTCGGAATGAAAGATTTATAAAATAATAGAATTTTAAAACTGAAATAGAATTTTAAAGCTTAAAAATCGCCTGGTCCCACTCCCATGTTTTATAGATGAGGAAACTGAGGCCCGTAAATGTTATGTAATTTTCCCAAGGCCACAGAGTCAGCCAGAGGCCGAGAAAGGACTAAACCTTGGAGGTTTAACTAACTTCTGGGCCAGAGAGATTCTTTTTTCACTATTCAAGTCTGCTTCCAAGTGGTATAGTGACATCTTTGAGAAAGTGGAAACTAGTTTAAAAAAGACAGGAATTAATTTATTGTCTTGTTCAAACTGGGAAATATATTGATTAAAGTGCATAAAAGCACACACAAACCCGGTAAGCCTATTTGTCTGGAACTTAGACCATTGGGAAGCTGAAATAACGGGATTGCTTAGTGCTCTACTTTAGCGGGAAGGGAACAAATGAAAAGTTAATAAGGTAGAATCAGGGATTTTTTTTTTTTTTTTTTTAAACAAAAACCCGGGAAGCTTTATAGTGTGCCGGGCTCTGTGCATATTAAGTCCTATATTCTACAGTAGGGGTTGACAACATTTTCAATTAGTATTTCCAGCATTTATTTATTCCATCCCCCACGAAGCAGTGGTATCTCAGACCTCCTTCATTTCAATGTAATGTTTCATTTGTTCAACCTTAATGAGCTGTGAGTACCGGGCAATTTGCTAGATGTTGAAAATATGAAGAATGATAAGGCTGTAGGAAGTTACAGGATAGCTGGTGGGGAAAACAGAAAGGAACCAATAATTATTGTATGAAACAGTGACTGTTCTAATTTGCACAGAACACTGGGAGCCCATGGAGGAGGGGCGTGGGTGGTAGGGGCTGGGGGGTGGGGGCACAGGAGGTTTTACCAGGTGGAAGGAAGAGCATGTGGTGTGGCAAGGCATAGGCTGGAATGAGAGGTGGCTCTAAGTTTGTGCCAAGACGTGCCTGGAGATTGAACTACAAAGCCAGGGTTAAAACCAGTAAGTGCTTTTTGTATTAAGGATCAATCATTTCTTCGTTTATTCTGGACGTCAACTGTTTATGCAGCTTCTGTGGGAGTATGAATATCCCTGGGACTGTGGTAATCTCATCTGCATCTCTTTTTAACTAATATCTTAGTTATTACTTCAGCAGTGATTAGCTGTAGCAAAGAGCAGGTTAGAAGAATTTGGAGGATGGAGAGGGGGCAGGAATTGGGAGGAGGAAAGAAGAAAAGAAGGGACACGTTAATGAGATTGGGAAGGAGGCACCTGAAATGAACTTTTTCTATTCACGGCTTTGTCTACGACCCAGGTAGGTCTCTTTCCCCAGCCGTGGGCCTTAAAAGCATCTGTGCACCTTCTGCCCGTGGACAATGGCTAGAATTTTACAACTTCTCCCTCGGTAAAGCTGCATAACGAGCACTTGTAGTGATGATTCGTAATGTCTCTAATAATGATTTTCTAAGAATTCAACACCCAGTAAAATTAAAACAGATAAAATCTTATTAAGTCTCGTGAGACTGTTGTAGCAAGTTTTTAAGAATCAGTCTCCAACTTACGGTGACTAGGGGTAGTTCAATTAATTAAAGCACTGAGTTTACCAGAGCACCACATTTTCCCCACCATTCTAATAAATTACCTTCTAAGAGTCCATTTTATTTTCAGATCTATAAAATTGGGTTTTCAATCTTCTATATGAGAAAACTAACATAAATATAAACGTACCCTACACAAAAGCAGTTCAGATAAAATCAATGATATTTTCTTCCAAATTAAAAGAAAAAAACCTCAGGCAGAATTATATAGAATTACATAATTTCAATAATTTCATCACCATGTGTTGAAAAACATTTTTGAAAACTATTTTAAAGTAGCATGGAATCCAAACAAAAGCTGGAAGAGAAGTGATGGCATCATAGTGACACAGTGAAGGTTATATTCTTTATCTACAGTTGATTGAATTTGAAGAAAGCTTTATTTGAATATCTGCTCAAACTTCAGTTAAGAGTGGAAAGGGTGAGGGCTTTGCTCTAAACCTCTCAGCAGAAGCTGAAATAAATAAAATAAATATATATATTTAAAATTTAAAAAAAAAAAACACTGGCTAAAATCATTCACAATCGCCAAGATATGGAAATGAACTAAATGTCCTTCGATGGATAGCTGGATAAAGAAGATGGATATTCTTTATACACACACACACAGAGAGAGAGAGAGAGAGAGAGAGTCTAAGTGCAAGTACAGCGTACTATTTTTCAGCCTTAAGAAGGAAATTCTGCCATTTGCAACCACATGGATAGACTTTGAGGGCATTATGCTAAGCGAAATAAGCCAGACAGAAAAAGACAAATATTATATGGTATCACTTATGTGTAGAATAAAAAAAAAAGTCAAACTCATAAAAACAGAGTGGAAGAGTGGTTACTTGGGGGGTGGTGAGAAATAGGGAGAGATTGGTATAGGAGTATAAACTTTCAGTTTTAAAATAAAATATAAGACATGGTGACTGTTGTTGATAACACTGTATTGTATAGTTGAAATTTGCTAAGAGAATAGTGTACTCAATAACTGGCTAAAATAAATAAGGAGATTGGATATGTTAAGTAACTAAAGGATGGGAAATCCTTTCACAATGTATACATATATGAAATCACGATGTATACATATATTAAATATCTTATAATATTATATGTCAATTATACAAATTGTACAATTTCATGAAGCTGAAGAAAAATACTGGCTGAGAAAAATTGTATGTGTGTCTAAGGAATGTCGGAGTGCAAGATAAGCCTTTTAAGAGGGCCAGTTTATTCAATAAAATATTAGAGCCCCAGCTGAAAGATGTTATTTCTTCTCTACCTTTCTTCTGAGGAATTTAGCTTGACCTCATCTATCAACTTTACAATCCCAAATCAACCCACTGGGCTCTCTTGTCCTTGTATCTCTCATAGGTTCCTCTTGAAAACTTGTTTTTCTTGGTCTGTTCAGTCAATCTGAGGCAGCATAAGTAATTTTGGGGATTCAGTATCTCTTTCCTTCCTGTGATAGACCTACTGCTTTGCCATTTATTCTTTTAGAATCAGATAGATTTTCTAATTTACCATATTTTGGTGTTCGGCTTCATTCAGTGCAACCAACTAACATTTGCCAAACCCCTCTGTATAAGGCATTATATGAAAAAAATCTCAGGAGCTACAGAGAGGAAGAGGAGGCTTACTCTGTCCTGACATAGTTCATATATGCATGGTCCAGGTAATGGAGAAGCAGATAATTGGCATCAATGTAATAAATATGATAATGGAGATAGAGACAGGGCTCTGAGGGAAGAGCCTGAAGGATCACTTAGGTAAGAAGGAAACTTAACCTGAGTGCTAAAGAATCAGTTGGAACTTGTCAAGGTATAGAGGGCAACCAAGGAGTAGAGCAGGCAGAGCGTGGGTCTTACAGCCAGGTACCTGGGTTAGAATCTGCCACATGTCTTCTGAGTCAAGTATTTCACCTCTCTGAAACTCAGCATTCAAGCATGAGAATAGCCAGCTTGCAGGGCAGGTGGTCAGAGACATCTGTCAGAGTATGGCCATCTGCATAACTGCATTCCTTCCCTGATTTTAAGATGGGGAGGGAAAGAATTTGGCCTCAGATATGGTCCCTCCCCAACCCCTCCAACACCCATCCCCTAATTCTTCTTCTTCACTCTGCCTAGAAGAAAGGACAAATCTCAGAGTGAGGTCTACATAGAGTAGGGACTGGGCAAGGGAGGAAAGCAGAGATATTTCAGACCTGGCTGTGTGTGTGTGTGTGTGTGTGTGTGTGTGTGTGTGTGTATGTGTGTGTGTGGTTATTCCCGCTCTTTTGTTTCTTTCTGCCCTAATTTCCTCACGAAGAAAAATAAGGACTACATTTGAGAGGAAAAAGTAGAAAATCTTCCTCCTTTCCTTATAATTCCTTCATGCACCAACCAATTGTTTGTATGCTTAAAACTTCCTGGCAAACATTAAGCACTCAGTAAATTTATGATGAGCAAATATTTAAAAAAAAAAAAAAAAGAAAGAAAAGCTGGGAAACAAGGCAGATGGAAGAAAAGGAATCTAGGGGGAGGAGGTTCTTAGAGCTTTGGTATTTTTTTGAGGTGTAAGGATCATGTATTTTATTCTTTACCTCCTTCCTTCCCATCTTTGGCAAATGGCTCTCAAATAAACACTCATTTCTTATGAAAATAAAAAAGCATCAAAATTTGGTTTCCTTTCAGACACAGAAAGAGTGGCTTGAAGGAGTTAACTTTGATTAAAAAAAATAACAACAGGGAACCCAAATATGCTTACAGTAAACTTCCATGCAATATTGTGACACAGCACTGGAGGAGGGAAGTTGGAGGATGTGTGTGGAAATGAGAGAAGAAGGCGGATGCAAGAGACAAAGGCAGGGAGAGAGAGGGAAGCCGAGGAAGTAGAGGGAGAAAAATAAACTGGAGAAAAGTGAACACAGGTTGGAAGACAGAGGGAAAGGGAGAGGTGGGGGGACAGAGGCGAAGATCATGAAAGGGAAAGAGAGAGTCTCCTTTATTCTGGAGTCTGTTGTGTGGGAAACCTTCTTTTTGTTTCTGTGGTGGGCTTCCCAGTGTCTCACCTCATCATCTTTCCTCAAAATTCTCATTAACCACTGTTTATAGCTGTTTAACTGCTGCTTACCTTTGGATTTTCAGGGGCTTGACTCATAATGGGCTAGATAATCATGGTAGCTTGTCACAGGGAAATAATTATTCTCTTTGGAGCATCATCTCTGGCACATATCTGGGCCCCGGAGCAAATGATGAGGGAGCAGGAGGCTGGCTGAGGACAAAGCAAGAGCTGGCGCCTTGCACCCCCCCCCCTTCCATCCGCTCCCCTCCATAGGTGTAGCATTCCTCAGGCACCCCTGACTGCCATAAAATGATAAATAGTTAACTTGCTAAGATCACAATCCTACAAGACAGGAGTCTCCCTTGGTTTGCAAATGTCCTTGAGATTTACAAACAAAGAAGTTACCTTATCAATAGCCCAAATTCCAAAGACACAGAACTCAGTTTCTCAAGCCTAATGTCACCCTCCCCTCCATAAAAACCGAAGGAGGTGGAGGTAGAAGGAAAAGTAAATAAAGTTAAATTTCTTCTAAACCTAAATCTCATTAACAAGGATGCTTGATGGCAGGAATGTAACATTCTACCAGGAGACTCTCAATTGTCTTTACTTGATAGTAACTAAGCCTTCAATATCCTGATAGTATTCTTTGCCCCAATAGCCCTTCTGAATACCCCTTTGTCCTCACCTACCCAACTCCTGCGTATATAACCAACCACCCCTCACAACCCAGCGTGGCCGCATCTCTGCCTGTCCACGGGCCCTGTCCCCGTGCTTTAATAAACCACCATTTTGCACCAATGACGTCTTAAGAATTCTTTCTTTAGTCGTCGGCTCCGAACTTCCTCACCCCACCGAACCTGACTTAGGTTCTGGGACTTCATCACAAAGGCTCTTCATGTTCCTATATTAGGAAGGTGGAGGTTTTGAAGGAGCAGGAGGCTGGCTGAGGACAAAGCAAAAGCTGGTGCCTTCCACCAGGAGACTCCCAATTGTCTTTACTTGATAAGTAACCAGGCCTTCAATATCCTGGTAGTGCTTTTTTCGCATGTGTGGGCTAACCGGCCAGTTCTGCTTCTGTAAGATTGCTTTGTCTGCTTTCGCGCGGGGTCCCCTGACCCAATCCACCGACGCCAAGTATGCCTGTTCAAACTATCAATCAATCAGCTCAGCCCTACCCGAAACTTGTTTGTATCTGTCTATAAAAATCCTGCACCAACCCAGCTCTGGACCTCTCGGCGTTATCGGCAACGAGCGGCGCAGAGGTCCAGGTTCGAACCTGCAATAAACGACCCTTGCTGATTGGCTTTGACTCACGTCTCTGGTGGTCTTTTAAGGTGGGGGTAATATTCAATTGGCATTTCAGTTTATTGAGATTGCCTCCTTTTAGGAGCAGGATTTGGTTTTTTTTTCCCCCCAAGATGGCATGGTATCTCATAATTAGGTAAGTATCATTTTCTTTTCTTTTTGTTTTAAAGATTTATTTTATTTATTTGAGAGAGAGAGAGGGAGGGAAAACATGGCAATGGGGAGGGGCAAAGGGAGAGAGAATCTTGAGCAGGCTCCCCACTGAGCACAGAGCCTGATACAGGGCTTGATCTCAGGACCGGAACAGAAACCAAGAGTCAGAAACTTAATTGACCGAGCCACCCAGGTGCCCCATCTAAAGCATCATTTTCTTGGTGGCATATTTGAAAAAGTAAATTTGTGCATTGTGTGGTATTTCCTTCTGGGGAAACGTGTTCTTAAGTCACAGGAAAGCAGCCTGACACCAGCTTAGAACATGATCAGAGTAAGAGCTGGGGATACGGGCCTTGGCAGGAAATCTATTTATGGGAGAGTTATCAGCTTTTAGGTTTTTTTTTTTTTTTTAATATTCTGTTAAATTAACAAATAAGCTAAAACAGAATTGAGAAGGGAAAATAATACTCAAAAAGTAAAAAAAAGTCTGAACTTCCTATTTTATGGAGTTCAATGAATTTTTAGGAAATACCTTGCAAGGGGAGAACTGTGACTTTAATGCAGCTTTGAAAGATGAAAACATGGAGATTTTTCTGTTTGTTCTTGCTTGTTTCCATTTCCATGAATAGCTTTCTACTTTGGGGACCTTTTCCCACTACAGCTTGTGTGCTGTTTCCATTGGCTTTTGAATATCGATATCCAAAAGTGTTTACTGTCCTTTATTGAAAAAAAAAAATTGTGTGTTTATTTCTTAGGTGGGGAGGGGAGGGTTGCCAACATGCCGTTTTGGCGCCTGTATTTAAAAAAAAGTCACCCTTCTTATTTAGCATCGTCCTTCATAATACAAATTGCAAATAAGGCAGCATGCCAGTGCTGAAAAGTAATTTCAATTAAAATTCCCAGGGCTTTTCAGGGGCGACACAGGAGTCAGTCTTAACACATTGTCCTTGAATCTGGGCACAGCTTACCTGGAAAGCTTCAAAGAAGGACAAGTAATTTTAGTGTCACCTCCCTGTCCCTTCTGCCTCCCCCCACCCCTCAAGCCATAAACAAAGAAATGAATGCCCTTTCCACAAAAAAAGAGGAGTTTCGGTGATCATTTGTGTGGAAAAGCAGGTAATGGACTATTAAATAGTTGTTTGTGAAATCATTGCACGGTCCGCTGTTTACTTGTTTCTGCAGAAGTATTTCTGTTTACCCAGTTCTGGATAAAAAGTGGATCATGTGACAACGCCCTACAGTAAACAATGTTCCCATAGATAGATATTGGTCTTCTGCATTTTCTGTTGTTATGCAAATGAAGGAGGGGAGGTGCTGACCTGCTGTTTTAATCCAGGCTGGTTGGGCTGCTTTGGTGTGTTGGAATAGCCAGTCCCAAGGGACCCTTTGCCCCCTGCCCTACAGTATTTCCCTCAGCACCTTGTCGTGTGTTTAAAGATCATACCCTTCTGCTCCCCTTTATGTTAAGGCTGCTGGTAAAATCAGGAGCGACTCTGGAGGAGTGACATTAAACTGACATCATTAACATTTTAGATCAAATAAGACTTACATGTATTGGGTGTTTATTTATAAGCCAAACTCTATGCCAGAGATTTTATCCTTATTATTTACCTTATTATTCACAAGAATGCTATGAAGCCGGTACTATTATTCTCCTCGGGTTTCAGAGGGGAGACAAAGACACATGAGGGTTATTTGCCAAATCTTAGAGTCGGCAAGCGGAGGAGCTCGGTTTTAACCTAGATTCCCTGACGGCCGGGCCCGAGTTTCTTCCAACTTGGCGTCAGCAGAGAATGGTGTCCAGAAAAAAAGAGAGCATGAGGTTAAATTCTGATGTGGTGAGTCTGGGAGGGTGTTGTCCAGCAGCAGGCCATGTGCATAAAACTAAGACTAAGTGGAGGAAGGGCAGGTGTGGTGAGGTCCTCATCACTGCTGGGGACATGGAAGGAAAGGACTTGTGGAAATGAACATGGAAAAAGGGAAGAGCTAAGGGTGCACATGGTTAATTTCACAGATTTGCTTGCGGCCGGGTGGATGGACTCATTTTCCTAGCTGTCTCCTAGATCCTGAAAAAGCAGGACTCCTGCCCTTCTTTCACATTTGTCAGTTGCATGGTTTGTATTGTCATTCTGCAGCCATGAGGTCTCGGAACCTCACAGGCATTTGATTCCCTGTACAGTCGAGGAACCTAGATGCAGAGGTTTACTGGCCAAACCAAGAGTAGAACCCACGCTGTTGGCTCCCAGCCCAAGACTCTCTCCAGTGCCCCCTGCTGGCAGCCTCTCATTTGCTGCCCTGGATTGTCCTGCAGCTCGCTCCTCTGGTCTCATACAGAACCCTGGCATTCTCTGTTCAATCTCTTTTATTCCTAAGAGATAGTACAAATTATACACGCACTCCTCCAACCTCGATTTGGTATTTGGGTTCTGTTAATTCATTGTTATGTGCAGAATGCCTTCAGTGAACACAACAAGCTGCAGAAAATATAATTCTCCCTTAATGTATATTTACTAAGTGTATTTATTATTCATCAGGATGTGCATTTTAAAATGTGAGTCTAGATTCCCTCACTTTTAATCCCAAACAAATGTTAAAAGATTTATTTTTATAATAATCCCAGAATGAGAGCTAAGTAAGCCTCCCTGAACACGGCTTGCCAAGTAGTGGATGTTAGCTCTATATCCACACTAGATGCTCGATCTGCGCTTGTTATTGTCTCTTAACCATTTCTGGTGTTGATGCACAGAAGTGTACTAGCACACCAGGGCCCATCAATGGTTGCAATTTGTTGGCACGGACTCTAGGGAAGAAGTACTGCAAGGGAAAATGTTAAAGCCACTGCCTTTCTTTGCAAGATATAGATAGATATGGTGGGAGAAATAAAGGCAGATGGATGAAGAAAAGGGAATATGTGGGCCAAGAGATAAGAAAATGCACAAAAATAAACTTCAGAGACCTCAAGGTGCCATCAACATGCAAGTGTTTGAATAGCGTATAAATGTATTTAACAGGAATGCAGTAAACCTCCTGGAATGAGAAATTCTTTCTTTCCCATCCCGCAAGAAGAGAAGGCTCTAGGGGGCAGGTGCCAGGGTAAGGTTAGAACAGCAGAGGATTCCTAGTCAAAGGCCAGCATGACAACATGACAACACAATGGTGTGACTGCTGTCCTCTCTTTAGCTACGTTTGGAATCCATCTGAACAGGGCTCCTCAGCTGACTTTGGTAAGAGTCTTTACTCATAAGTGGTCTTTACAGTTCTAAATGGCATCTATCTTACACAGTCCTCAAGATCAAGGAGTTTTCCGGTTTTGGAGAATCATCTCTTATTTGGAAGTACTAGGGAAGAGTTTCATTTCCACCTAAGTGTTCATGTGTGTGTGCCTGTGTGTGAACTCATAATACCCATGATACATTAATAATCAACGTTGAAACGTGTTGAAATAGTTCAGTTAAAAAAGTTCGGTTGAAGACTTCATTCAGTATAAATCTGGGAATATTTTCTTTTTTGAGGGTGAGCATCCCTGCATGTATAACACCAGCATGGATCGCAGTACAGCTAGGATCATAAACACAGCAAGAAGAGAAGTTAATAAGAGAGTGATGCTATAGTTTTATCCAACAATTCTTGTTTTCTTACATTGAGGAGTCGATGAAACTAAAGCATACTTTGATCCCTATGGTTTTGAATATACTTTCAAAAGAGTAGAGGTAAAAATAGAAGGAAAGGCATTCTCTTGTCCTAATGATTGTAGAGTCCTATAAACCTCATTCTGTGATAAATCCTTCAAACAAAATTTCAACAGAGAAAAACAATTTGGGGAAATATTTGCATTTCATGAAAACGTTATAGTGTACGGTACAGGGAAGAAAACAGAACCTGGTTTCTGCCTACATTTCAAATGGAATCCTATCATGTGTATAATGCCGGTATGCCAGTTAGATAATCATTAAGGTTAAAGAAGAGTCAGATTCATCCAAAGAATCACTTTTACTCATGTAATACAACAATTTGACAAAAACAAATAAAACAGTTTTAAGGAAATTATAGAAAATAGCCACTTTATAAAATTAAGAGAAAAAAATGACCACAAATCAAATCAACTATTTGTACTGTGGTTAATCTTTAGCCTCTGTCTCAAGTCTCTGTGTTCAATGCCACTGTTCTTCTTCTCTCAAAGGTTTCCTGTTGACCAGTGCTTTCCGAGTTAGCTCATCCTACTTGGAACAAAACCATCCTCCTCACTGTGAGATACTAAGTGACATGCCCTCTGAATTTTTGCCATAGCCTTTAGCATTTGAGAAATGAATTAAATAGAAATAATTGGGCATCTTTTGCTGAACTTGATGCCTGTAATAAATGTCACTGGTATCATACGAAACAATTTATAAATTATTTTGGAAAGAATCGTTTCAACTACAGAGCAGGCAGTGAAGGAGACAAATGGGAAGGACTTACGAGAGGGCATTTCTGTAATGACATCATAATACCCAAGAGGATTTCAGTAGCAATTCTATTTATGCCACAAAGAGGGAAAAAACAAAGTAGTGGGCTCAGTGGTTCTAGGATTTTTTTAATCCTGTTTTTGTTTTGTTTTGTTTTACTTTTTCCTTACCCTTTACTGGGTGATTGGAAAGAAAATAAAAGGAGTTGATGGTACAGAGAATTCCAGTCAGCTTACGAATTAATGTTGCTTATGTGTATTTATTTTACCTACCATTAAGTTTCATGAAACCCCTTTGCTAAGCAACAGAAAGGTCTGGGATAAGATGACTTAGATTTTTACCATCCTTTGTTTAAAAATCGTGTAGACATGGAAATAACAATGGTTAGCATGACATGATACACCAAACAGGTTTTACGTTTTTAATAAAATTTCCAAATGAGCATGGTATCACTGAAATGTTGTCAAAGGTTATGTTTAGTCCATGAAACAGGCTCAAAAACAATGAGGTTTTTCTCTCATGCAAATTCCCAAGATGAGAAAAAATTAAAAAAGCAAATTAAGTGGAGAGAAGTAAATGAGACATTATTTCTCCAAAGTTGTTTTATTGCCTGCCAGGAAAATATCTTCAGGAGATGGACTGAATAGGAAAAGACTTTTGTAGTGAGCATCTGAGCCACAGCAGATTTGTGGGTATTATTGGCTTTTTCAGACATCAAAAGCAAACTGTGTGAAAGATGATGGAGGTGCTCAAACAGGAATGGGGAATGAAAATGAGCAAATAGAAGATCATGCTCAATAAAAACACAAAATGATAATCAGAATAAATGAGACTATCAGTGCACAAGTAGAAGAAAATCAGCTAGGAACATCTGTTCAGGTGAGGCTGAAATTAAGAGAATAATCAGGCTCTGGTCGTGTGCATTTGGAAAAAGTCTATGAAAGATATGATGAGTAGCATCTCAACCTTCGCCCACGTGGAATAATTGTATCCTACCTTTGTACTTTCATTAAAATTGGGTTTTGTGGCTGTGGATGTTATACCTTCCAAGAAACATAGGTTTGCAACAAAAATACAATAGGATGCACATTGCAGATTAAGAAAATTTTACCAGTGAAATGAAAATTTCTTAGAGAAGTATGCGAAGATATAGTAGTTATGAAAAGCATTTCTAAGCAAGTCTCCAGCTGAATGAAATCACAATAGTGTCAGGCCACAAAAATCTTCAGAGAAATAGAATATATATACCACAGAGAATTTTAAAATCAAATATATTGAATTCTGGTTCTGGAAAAGACAGGATGCACACATACTTCTTCCTATTCTTCTTGCTAAATACTGTTAAGAACTCTGGATATTTCATATGAAACAAACATGAGAAAATTCTGAAAGATGAGCAGAAGGAGGCAGACCAGTTAGGGACCTTTGGACTGAGGAACAACAGGGCAGTGAGTCCTTGGTTTTGTTTTTACCACATATACCTCACACTGAGAAGCCAGCAAACAAAAATGCCAAAATTGCAAGCAAACACACAAGTAAGCCCCCATAAATGTCTGATTTGTTCCTAGCAAGGCAAAAAAACTTCTGGAAGATACTCCTTTATCCTACTGCAGCCAGACACTGTGGAGACAAAAATGGAGGTCTGATTCCCACCCTTGTCAGCACAGGCTGAATGGGGAGCTTGGACTTCCACCCTCACCTGGAGGTAACAAGACATCTCTCTCAGTCCTCAGTGAAGTTGTGTCAGAGAGGCTGAATAGGAATCTGGAACTTGTCCCTCCTCCCAGACGTTGTGAGACACCCTCAACCATATTGTCCATGTGTGGAGCAATGATGAGGCATCTCTCCCTCTCCTAGCCAGGGTGATACCAGTGGAGGCCTAGTAGGGAGCCTGAGCTTCTACTTCCACCCAGCAAAAATGAGGGAGCTCCCCCTTCCGCAGCCACTGCTATGTCAGAGGAGATCTCCCAAAACAGAAGACTTAACTGAGGTCCAACCTAATACCCACAATGTCAAGAATACAGTGAAAAAAATCAGTGTCATATCATGAACCAGGAGAATCTCAACTTGAATGAGAGGACAACAGAGGCTGGCACGAGGATGACGTAGGTGTTGGAAATACCTTACAAACATTTCAAAGCAGCCATCACCGAACGCTTCAATGAGCAACTGTGAACACCCTCGAAACAAAGGAAGAAAAGGAATGTATCAGCAAATAAATAGGATAAGAAGAAGAACCAAACGGAAGTGCTAGAACTGAAAAATACAATAACTAAAACTGAAAACTTACTGGATGGGATCAACAGTGGAATGGAGAGGACAGAAGAAAGAATCAACAAACCTGCAAGTAGGACAATAGAAATCTCTCGATCTGAACAACACGGAGAAAATGGATTAAAAAATAATGAACAGAGCCTCAGGGAACTATGGAACTCTCAGAAAGCTCTGACAGTTCTATCAACTAAGCCCCAGAAGGAGCAGAAGAAAATCATGGGGGCTCAAAACATATTCAAAGAAATAATAGCTGAAAAATTTTCAAGTTGGGCAAAAGAAACCTACAGATTTAAGAAACTGAGTTGATCTCAAACAACATAAATCCAAAGAAATCCACGCCAAGACACCTAAGGGGAGGTAGCCTCAGTGCGCGGATGCTTAAGTGCTCATAAGCTTGTAGAAACATGAGCACATGCACAATATCCTTCAGGGACTTCATAAGCTGAAAATACTAAGTGCTTCACAGGCAGATTTCTGAAATGTCTTATTCTTCCTCTTGTAAAATTGCACGTAATCTGTGTTGATCACCCTGACACAAATACATGTTTTTAATGCCTTTTTAAATAAAAGGAACTACTTAAAGACAAAACCAAAACATCAAATAAATTATATTAAGTTATTGTATAGCTCTTATTTTGCGCAAGGCATTGTGATTGCTCTCAACTGAAAGTTTGATCTCTCATTTGGGGGGAGGTATCTATTTTGCAAGATCAGGAAGTGATTACTGCTGGTGTTTTGTACTAGGAGCTAGAAGAAAGTGGACAGAAAGAACAGAATTGAGAGAGAGGTCATAATTTCAAACTTTGCCCAACTGTTGTGACTGAAAATTCCTGCTACTGAATATGATCCCTGCAGGAAATTCTAAGTGAAAAAAAAAAGGTAACTAGTTCCCAAATCTCTGAAAAAAAATCACCGCTAAAGCTGTTACGTAGTAGATATGCAGTAAATATTTGGTGAATGAATAAATAAAGGAAAGAACAAGTGACACACTTAGACCTAAGGATTTAATTTTTTTTTTAACAGTATAACTGTGAACAACAGTGTTGCCGATTGTATAGGAGTACTTATTAATTTTGCGTCTTCTGTTTAAGTATACGTGTGTGTTTTGTTGAAAAAAGCCTTTCCTGTCCCAAGGTAATATACTTTTTCTTCTATGTTTTCCCTTAGTTGAGCAGTTTGACTACATATGTGCCCAATTGCAGAGTAAATCTTGACTAGCAACTTTCAAAGACCTCACTGAGAACTTTGAGAGTCCCCACAGCAGGTGAGTCTTGGAGTGACCCACAGTCTACCAACCTGATTTTGTCAAGCCATTGTGGTGAATAGTAATTGCAGTTATGCTAACTTACATTGCAGAGTATTTACTAAAATGTTCTCTGAAGAATGCTAGTTGTGTGGGTTATTAACAAATATTACTCAAAACAGGATCTGAAATAATGGGATTAAAAGTTAAGCCCGTATATTAATTTAAAAATTATCACCTTTAATAGAGTAACTTTAAATCCTCTGACATAACCATACATCAGAAGCCCTTAGGTACTTAAGAAAAAAAGAGCTTTCTGATCCACACCGCGACAATGTACGCTCACTCAGGGATGAGTCCAGATCTGGTTGCTGAATGTGTGGGGTATGGGTTGGGATTGTATGCTCATTTTGATAATGCTCTCTGGATGATTCTAAAATATTTCTACCGCTCTCCACTAACCTCTCCAATTTTGAGAATCACAGGGTTAGTATGTTCATGTCAGTGATTCTCCAACATGGAAAAGGTTTCCCAAATTTGGGTGAGCTCAGAACCTCATTTTCATGCAGAGCTGCGGCCAGTAGATGGTAAACATTATTTGAAAGACTCATATAGTGGTTTCACAATTGACAAAGTCTTGCTTCTATCTGAGTTTATTTGATTCTTAACTATTCCTGTGATACAAACATTTTTATCTCCATGTTAGATACAAGGAAACTAAGTTGGAAGTGAGAGGGGCTAGGACTCCAATGTAAATCTTGGAAATTTAAGTCTGGATCGCCTTCAATGGCCTAATCTCAGGCTGAGCTGAGCTATTAGCACAAAATTGGTTATGAAGGAATCAACAGTGTTAAAGAGATTTTAAAGATTTTATTTATTTATTTTAGAGAGAGACAGAGAGAGAGTGCACAAGCAGGGGCAAAGGGAGAGGGAGAAGCAGGCTCCCTGCTGAGCAAGGAGCCCTATGCAGGGCTCCACAAAGGGTTCCATGGGGCACTCAATCCCAGGACCCAGAGATCATGACCTGAGTGGAAGGCAGATGCTTAACCGACTGAGCCATCCAGGCCTCCCAACAGTGTTAAAGAGACTTTGAACCCACCTCTTCAAGATTTTCATGAAGTTAAAACTCCATGAGTGCTAAGGGAAAAATACTATAAAGGTTTAGTTTAAGTACTACAAAGCACTATGTCAACATGAACTCTACAAAAATTCATGGTTCTCTTCTCAATAATTCAGATCTGTTTTTGAAAGTGTGTATTTATATAAAAAAAGAGAGGAACTCTAAAGCTGGCATAATACTGTCAGCTGTTGGCCATATGGAAAAATTTAAATTGTCATAGAAGCTGGCCAGTTATAAAATGTTTTAGATAGATGTTTTTTTAAATCACATTTTAAGCATTTGAGCAATATGCTCAAAAATACATTGGTGAACTATAGTAGCAATTGCTTTGGCTGTAATGTTCATGGTCCTTCCATATGCATTTTTTTTTTTATCTGACCTGCATAACAGGCAATGAAATATTGGTTTGGTGAGGATAAAGATGTTAAAATGGAAAAATTTCCAAAAATACATTTCTTAACTTTCATCAATAGATACCCGTGGGTAGTATTAACTGGATGCAGTCAGGTATCATTATTAGGTATAATTTATTGAACATCTACTATGTGCAAGGACCTATGCCAAGCCCTGCAATGCCCATGTTCTATACATAAAGGTACAGGATAAGAAAATTGTGTTTGAACTTAATCCCAAACCTAGCTTTGTCTGGTTTCAATTTTTTTGTGTGTGCATTTAGCTTTTAAGTTTATCTCATTAAAATCACCTTGCTTCTTTTCATTGTAGAAAATTTGGAAATATTGAAAAAAGAGCAATAACCAAATGTTGAAAATAGGTATCACCTGTGTAGGCTCACCACCAAAAAATGACTACCTTTAGTATTTTGAAGTGTTTTCTGTTCTTTTTTTTTTTAATGAATATGCATTATTAAACTCTTTTTTGAAAAGGGAATCATGTTGTTTTGTGGCTTTCTGTTTAATTAACAGCATTTTCAGACTTCTTCATGTTACTGAATACTTTGACAATTTTTAATAGCTGCATAGTATTTCATTTTATGGGTGTTCCATAATTTAATCAATATCCCTATTACTTTTACAAACATAAGTAATTTCAATTTTTTATTATTATCAGCAACTCTATTATCTTTGTCAATAAACATTTGTGCCCATCTCTGATGATTTTCATAGAATTAAGTGGTAAAAATAGACTTTGGGGATTAAAGCTTATAATGTATATTATAAATTATCATCCAAAAATGTATCAGTTTACATTGGTACCGGCAGTTGATGATAGCTCCTTTTATTTTCTATATTTTTTGCTAACACTGGATATTTTTTAAAAAAATTTATAATTTAAACTTACCATTATTCTGTGCTGCCTCTCTGTGCATTCAGATTTCAGGTGTTCCCATGAAACATTCTAGATAGTTACCAATCATTCTGAACTTTATTTATTTATTAATTTACTATCAAATATTTATTTATTTAGTGTACCTGTGATGAGCCCATGTTATGTGCCAGACTCTGTTTTAGGTGCTCGGGATTGAGTGGTGAATGAAGCAAAGGTCCTGCTCACATACAGAGTACATTATAGCAGGCTGATTTTGCTGAAGAATCACTACTATAATATAAATCAGCAAATATTTAATGTTCAGGCATATCCCTGTCACATACCATATCATATTTACTTTAATCATTGTCTGTCTTGCTAATCAGAGAGGTTCATGGCCAAGTCTAAGGTATACAAATGTATAAAACTAGTGCGATAAATTAGATTATCCTATGAGTTTAATATCAGATTATTAGGAAATGACAAGTCATATTAGAAACAGGTTTCATGCATGTTTAGTGGCTTTATAATATGTGGTTTAGTGTTACAAGTTATTTGATACATTAGGTGTGCAAGTTTAGTTAAAAATATACAGAATTAGTGTGCCTAGGTGGCTCAGTCGTTGAGCATCTGCTTTCGGCTCAGGTCAGGATCCTGGGGTCCTGGCTTCGAACCCCGCATCTGGCTCACTGCTCAGTGGGAGGCCTGCTTCTCCCACTTCCCCTGATTCTGTTCCCTCTCTCACTGTGTCACTCTCTGCCAAATTAATAAATAAAATCTTTTTAAAAAATGTACAGAAGTAACAGGAAATTTTAGACTCTTGCAGAAAGGCAACTTTTGGGGATAAAAAGGAAATAAACAGAAAGTGTCTTAGGGATAAAGAGAGAAGGGATAAATGAACTTTATGACCTCCTTAGTGCTACCCATTGGAATGTCTATAACTGAATCAAACCATTTATTATAAATAGCACCCTGGCTTGAGAAGAAATCAGGTTATGAGAATGCCATGGTCTCAGGCTAATGTTGTCTGGCTTAACTAAATGTTTCAAATTCTACTTTTAAAATATCTTTGTGACTAAAATCACACAGCTAAAAGGGACAGTGACACTATGAATATGTTCTTTTTTCTCTAATATGGAAAAAAGAAATTGTCATAGACAGACCTCTCATAATTTGTTTTCTTGTCATTTAAAAAAATTTCCTTTTTCGAAAAGTTTGGTTTTAGAGTAAGAATTAGTTTGTTTTAGGGAAAGATATTTAACTTCAAGGAAATGTTCCGATGTATTTGCTACCTTAAAATGCAAAACATGTTTAGTCCTGTTTTCCTACTTTCCTCTACATGTTTGATAAATGCTAGATGGTAAAGTGATGTATTAACTTGGGACCGTATTTTCTATCCCAATGATTTGGCTTCACTCACCAAACATACTGTACACCAGATTTTACAAACCACAGGAAAACTGGCACAAATTTTGAGTATTTTGCTTTATAAAATGAGACACTGTATTTACTAAAGTTTAAAAAATGTTTTTTGATATTGTTTCAATAAATCTCTGGCCTTGAAACAAACGCAAATAAAATGTTTAAGCTTTAAGCATTTGCTATCAGTAAAATTTTCGATGTCTTTCAAATAATCTGAGAGAATGTGGAGATGGAATTCAGTTAAAGCCCAGTTAGGTCTTTCAAATTTCCAATGCAAAAACTGGGGAAGTCTTTTTTGAATTTAGAAAACATTATTGAAGTATTTGGTTTATAGATAGGAATCACGAAGAGATAAGATACAATTCTGGTGTTACATTTATGTCTCAAAGACACATCTAATCTGTAGTGGCATAAGAAATGTAGTGGAGGTATATGTTGCTGAAAATCACTGTAGCATCACACTTAAACACTTAGAAGCCAAGGCAGTTAATATAATTTATATATACATAAACTAAATTATATCTATACTAGAGAGTTCTTGGATAGAAACACTTTTACCCAGTATTTTAATCAAGTATGCTATCATTTCTGCTCCATTCGATGCATACAGCACACAAATTTGCTGATATGTGTTTCACTTAATGGATGTAATATGTGTAATGTGCTATTAATGTCTATTAGAAATACATATAAGAGTGAGAAGGCACTTTAATCAGAAATAGTTGCTATTTCTTGAAATCAGAAAGATCGCAATAACAGTGAGTTAGGTTGGTTCTATTTTTTAAAGCGCTAGTGCTCTTGTCTCTGAATTGAAATAGTAATGCACTCATATTCTTATTCTGCATAAATTTGCATGACTAATTCCCAAAGCTTTAATTTGAAGTAAGTAAAATAAAAGGATGCAAACCTCTTCTAGCTGTATGCATGCCTGATATTTAGAGAAAGCACTCGTAACAGACTTTGAAAAAAATATTTATTTATTTTATAGAGGGGGGAGGGGCAGAGGAGAAGGAAAAGGGGAAAGGGAGAGAAAAACATCTCAAGCAGAATCCCCACTGAGGATGGAACCCAATGTAGGGCTCAGTCACACAACCCTGAGATCATGCCCTGAGCCCAAATCAAGAACCAGTAGCTTAACCGACTGAGCCACCCAGGTGCCCTATAACAGACTTTTTAAAGTATCAATTTGATTACATTTCATGTCAAGGGATGAGAGAATAAAAATAGGAAAAGAGTGGGTGAGAACAAGAGTGAGGGAGGGAGAGAGAAATCACAAGTGTACTTATTAATAAGTGTGTGTGTATAATGGCTTTATTGAGCTGTATTTCACTTACATATTTCACCCTTTTAAAGTGCTCAATGTAATAGCTATTAGTCTACTTAACAGTAGACTACAGTTGTGCAACAATCACAACAATGTCTAAAACCAATTTTAGACATTTTTTTAAAAGGTTTTATTTGTTTTATCACAGAGAAAGTGAACATGAGTGGCAGATATCGACAGAAGCAGAGGGAGAAGCAGGCTGCCCGGTGAGAAGGAGACCGACTTGGGGCTCATCCCAGGACTCTGGGATCATGACCTGAGCTGAAGGCAGATGCTTAACTGACTAAGCCACCCAAGCATCCCAATTTTAGGGCATTTTTATCATATAACCATTAGTGACTAAGCCACCCAAGCATCCCAATTTTAGGGCATTTTTATCATATAACCATTAGTGGTTGCTCTCCATCCCCTACTCCTCCTAGATCGTTGTACCTACTAACTTGCTTTGTCTCTATAAACTTTAGTATATTTGCGGGACAATATCCAATTTTATTTCATTTCATAGTAATTGGGTCTCAATGTTATGTTTTGTGTTTCATGATCGATTATATTGATCCTATTCTGTTTTGGAAATTTAGTTTTGAGTAGAATTCCAGCTTTTTGATGTTTATGAAACTGAGAAAATTTCAAATAAATATCTAAAATTATTAATAATTATGTTGGAAAGGACCAACTGTGTTGTTTAATTAAATAGGATGGGGTTCAGTTCAAGCACTTGATTTGATATTTTTACCCCTAATCTCAGCTGAACCTAGGGAATGACAATATTAAGTAGGAAAGAAAGGCCCAATTCTCAAATTTCCCATGGTATAGATTAAATTGTCATTTGAAATTCACAGCTGTTTTTTAATTTTGTCAATCACAAATTATTGTCCCCTCTCCCAACCACAATAATCAGACACAAAGTTATGGAGCAAAAGATGGTTAGGCTTTTAAAGATTTTACAGTCTAGGTGAATCTGATCTTACTTTCATTTTCTAAGCTCATTTTCCTAAGAATTAAAAACAATCTTTAAAAAATTAATACCACCGATAACTCCATTACTCTGAATCTCCTCAGCATTTATTTCTATCTGTATCTGCAACCAAACCGGGGGGCGGGGAGGGTAGGAAATTGCTTCTCTATTTCTCTGTTTTCTGTGTTCTTAGAAACTGCATTCATATTTGTCAAACATTTTATTATTTAAAAAAAATGCAAGAACAGGACTTGCCAGACACCCAAACACCAAAATATGTAGCTAGCAAATTGTTATAAAGTGAAAACCATTGTGACCCCCATCTGAGACAAGAAATAGAACTTTCCAGTCACCCTGGTGCCTCATCTCATTGCAGTCTCTTCTCCTGAAAGTAGGAATCCTGACTCATGTAGTCATCTAGCAACTTCTTTATGGTTTGCTCACTTCTCTAGGCACTATAGGATAGTCTTGAATATTTAAAAAAAAAAAAAAAGAAGAAGTCTTTTAAGTATCTTTTAATGCACAATTAAAATTTAACAATTAACCTATCTTTAATTTATAATCTCTCTGTTTAAAAAAGCCCTGGGGGGCGCCTGGGTGGTTCAGTGGGTTAAAGCCTCTGCCTTCAGCTCAGGTTGTGATCCCAGGGTCCTAGGATCAAGACCCGAATTGGGTTCTCTGCTCAGCAGGGAGTCTGCTTCCTCCTCTCTCTCTGTCTCCCTCTCTGCCTACTTGTGATCTCTATCTGTCAAATAAATAAATAAAATCTTAAAAAAAAAAAAAAAAAACCAAACCCTGGGCATTTGTTGAATTGCCCACAGCCTATATTTCTGATTCTATATTCATGAAGCAGTTCTACATATTTCTCTGCCCTCTCTGTATTTCTTGAACATTGGCAGCTGGATCCAGAGGCTGGATGAGATGTGGTTTTAATTGTTTAGCAATATTATAGGTGGATACTTATATATATACTTTTCATCAGGGGGCACATGTTATCTGGTGTTGCTTTTTTGCTGTTTTTGATTGCTACTGATGTTCAACTTCTGGATCTATTAGTTCAATGAGGAGTATAAAATGGTGATATTCTATCAAGTTGTTTTTATTTATTAGCTGTAATTTTTTTTTAGAAGATACTTTTTCTTATCTATTATCTATAATCAGGGCACCTGGTTGGCTCAGTTGGTTAAGCATCTGCCTTCAGCTCAGGTCATGATCTCAGGGTCCTGGGATGGAGCCTGGCTTGCTCAGCAGGGAGTCTGCTTCTCCCTCTGCCTGCTGCTCCTCCTGCTTGTGCTCACTCTCTCTGACAAATAAATACCTAAAATCTTTAAAAAAAAAATGATCTCTAATCTACTGATATAGAGCACATAGGAAAGACAGGCTTAAATCTTGGTATTTTTCTTTTATTTGTTTGGTGTTCAAGACAATGAACTGATTTCTTGTCATTTACTGAAGATGGTTAAATTTTTTAGTTCATAACATTTTTCTGAATTCATGGATTTAAGCATAATTTATAGATTTCAATCCATTGTATTCTTATCCTTATTAAATAAACTCATTTTTTCCTATCTTTGAACCACCATTGGGTTCTCCCCTTGTTTCCTGAGTTATATATATATGTATCAGTCTGTAGTCTGATCATTTCCTCGCTATGTGGCATATACATGTGCTAAGCCAACTTTGTACATTTACTATCCTTGATCCAAATGAAGTTAGCCATGTCTCTAAACATTCGTAGTTTCATTTAAAGGGAAATTGTATGCTGAAGCTGACTTCTGGGCTATAATGGTATTCATTGATTCTGGGTTGATGCAGACTTACTATCTTAAAATTCTGGAAATCCGAAGTCCGAAATGGATCTCACTGGGCTATTATCAAGGAGAGATTCTCTCAGAGGGAATCTGTTTTCTTGTTCATTCCAGCTTTTAGAGGCCACCTGCATTCCTTAGCATGTGACTCCCTTTCTCCATCTTCAGAGTGAGGCAGATTGAGTCCTTTTCCCATTTACTCTGGTCTCCTTGCCTCCTTCTTCCACATTTAAGGACCCCTGTGTTTGCATCAAATGCACCTGTAAAACCCAGGCTAATCTCCCTATCCTAGGTCAGCTGATTAGCAACATTAATTCCATCTGAACTCTTAATTCTTCCTTCCCAACTTCCAGGAATTAGGACATCACTGGGAGGGGACGTTATCCTGCATATCATATGATTTATTTATTATTATTATTTTTATTATTTTTTTATTAAAAATTTTTAAGGATTTAATTAATTTATTTGAGGGGTTGGGAGAGGAGCAGATGGAGAGGAAAACACAAACAGACTCGGCACTGAGTATGACCTCGATGCGGGGCTTAATCTCAGGACCCTGAGATCATGACCTGAACTGAAACCAAGAGTCAGACATATAACCGACTGGGCCACCCAGACACCCCTATCATACAGTCTTAATCTATCTATCATAAGAGTGGTCAGGGAAGCTTTGTTTTGGTTTTGGTTTTGGTTTTGGTTTTTTTTTAGGGATTGACATTGACATTGAAGCTTGTGGAATGCATGGGGATAAGCGGGGTGAGGATGAAGGCTAGCAAGTGGGAGGCTGTGGCAATAGTTGAGATGGGAAATGACGAGGGTTTGGACAAAAATGGTAGCTGTGGAACAGCAGATAAATGGATAGATTCAAGATAGCTTTAATCCACTTTAAAGTGCTGAAACGTGACCTTGTTATCTCCAGTTGTTTTGTTTTGATGTTAGAACATTCATTTTTCTGCTCTTGTTTCTAAGGGCATCTGTGAAGTGTTCTTGTTTTAGAGACTCTGAAAGCTAATCCTAGAAGAATCAAATAGAATGTTCTCCAAAGGAGTTATCTCAGACCCTTCTGGATGTAGTTATGGACATGGGTTTCAAATTACATGTATGTTTCATGTCCAGTGGCCACGGGAAGCACAGCTTGGCTTCTGATGCTAAGGGACTTTGGAAGGTTTGGATCTCTGAGGTAATGGCTACACTTCTACATCAAGTAGTTTTGGTTTTCTTTGGTCAACCTCTATATGAAAAGTCTTTAAAGGGCCCAATTCACAGTTTTGTTGCCAAATGGTATATTTTGGGCCTAGAGTTGTTTAAAACTGAATATCTGGGACTTACAGAACAAGACTTTTTTTCCTCAGTCTAGAAGTATTTCGATTGGGTATTTCCTCATATGTGAATCTCTATATATTTTATTATATATCCACGGCTCTCGTTGTACCCACATTGACTTTCTCCTATGTCTGGGTTTGTGTGATACATTGGTAGAGCCTGTGGCAATTTGTGTTTTTTTCTACAAAGGACAGAGATTTATAAGCTACTTCTGTTAGAAATAGAGTGGAGTAAGAAGAATGAGGGATCTGGAAAGGGGAGCATGCAGTTCTTAGAGGAAAGGAGTAGATCAGTTTTCTGCAAAGACTCCAAGCTATGAAGGCAGAGGTAGTGTTGTTGGAGGCCCAGATGACAGAATGAAGGAGGAGTACATTCTGTCCATTTTTGTGAAAGGCTAGGGAGGTTCACGTAGTGAGGTTTGAAGATAATGTAGCCTTACTTTAACTCTGTGGCCTTTGCAGTTTGGGTTATATGAATATAAATGGGACACAGCAGCCCAGGCAGGGAATCTTTATTTTTTAATAATGGCACTGGTAGCAATGTAGGTGAAAATTTCCCTCAAGTGACGTCCTGAGCAGTAGAAACCTAGAAGCAGGGGGTGGGGAGATGAGGCACACTGTAAATATAAGACATGGTATTGGGAAGAACAAGTGGGACACCCCCCCAGCACTCCCTGAGATAGCTTGAGGAGACTGATTGGAGCCCGAGGTCCAGCAATGTGCAAAGGTGACAGTGACCTTTGGGTTGTGGTTCTTTAGGTAACCTCACTGTTTTCAGCAGTTTGGAGAGGCCTGGAGGAAACTTGGGATCACAATTGTTATATTTTCTCTCTTCTCATTCAGAACAAAGGGTCTAATATTCTATTGGAGGCATCATGGCTGGAGCAGATTTGGAAAATAATTTGTACCGTTCATTTGATGCCTGACATACTGCTTAGACTACCTGGATATTTGAGGAGTGGTGTTATTAAATTCAGAGGTTGTTGGAATATCCACAGCCTGAGACCTGCTTTGTTTGGGAAAGCAGAAAAGAGCAAATCTGATCCTCTAAGTTTTCTAGATGTAACATGTTATCAAAAGAGTAGTGCCATACTCAAGTTACATTTTAGAGATCTGGCAGAAAATTGGAGCTTTATACATATTGTCCTTTTAATTTACACAACAGCTGCAAAGTAGGTGTTACCTCATTTTCAGATGTAGGAACTGAAGTTCAGAAATATTCAACAGTTTTGCTAAAAGTTACATAACTATTAAGACAGGATTCAATCAGGTATCTGTCTCCTTCCATTATTCCCTGCTGCCTATTTTATTTTATTTTATTTTATAGAGAGACAGCGAGAGAGCAAACACAAGCAGGGGCAGAGGGAGAGGGAGAAGCAGGCTTCCTGCTGAGCAGGGAGCCCAAGGCAGGGTTCTCTGGACCCTGGGATCATGACTTGAGCTGAAGGCAGACGCTTAACAACTGAGTCACCCAGGAGCCTCTGCTTCCTCTTTAAGGTAGATGGACAGTGATAGAACAGTGCAGAAAATGACCCTTTCAGGTTTGGTTCCAGTGTTGTTCATGCGCTCATGCGTTTCTAAGACGTTCATGCGTCTTACAAAGACTTGCATTAAGAAACAAATGGAATTAAAAATCTCTCTCTCCTCCTCTCATCTTTGTTGGAGTTACTACTTCTTGGTAGTGTCTATACCTTTATTAGACACTGAAGCAAACATTCTAGTGCAATCATTGCAAATGGTTTGGAAACAGTGGTTTCTTTGCCCCTCCTTTTTTTTTAAAATTGAGCCTACTTTTAATAGAACAGCTACTGAAGTTTTGAGGTTTATTTGTTATAGCAACTAGCATTATGCCAATTTAAATGCCTCCCTTTTAATCATGCATTTAATTTTGGTTCTTTTGACTATCAAAAACAGATGTCTACTTAGGCTGACTGAAGAAAAAGACTTTTTCCAAGTGGACTGAAATCATAACAGAAAAGCTCAGTTGTTTCTCTTGTAGAATCTTTACTTCCAGTTGAGCAATTGTGTCCTTCTTAAATTTACCAATGCTTCTCATTCTATGCTTTTTCTGAGCTCTCTTTTAAATGGCTTTGGCCTGCCATGGATCTTACCCAATATCACGAGTATTTTCACATGCACCTTTGTTTCTAACTAATCATGTTTTTAAAAATCTTCTCCAAAATGGAATCTCCTTTGTCTAATTTGTTTTTTAACCTGGGGTAGGGTAGAGGGAGACAGAGGCTTTTTTTTTTTTTTTAAAGATTTTATTTATTTATTTTGACAGACAGAGATCACAAGTAGGCAGAGCAGCAGGCAGAGAGAGAGGAAGGGAAGCAGGCTCCCTGTTGAACAGATAGCCCAATGCAGGGCTCGATCCCAGGACCCCGAGATCATGACCTGAGCCAAAGGCAGAGGCTTTAACCCACTGAGCCACCCAGGCGCCCCGGGAGAGAGAGTCTTAAGCAAACTCCATGTTGAGTGAGAGCCCACTGCAGGGCTTGATCCCATGACCCTGAGCTCATGACCTGATCTGAAACTAAGAGTAGGATGCTTAAATGACTGAGCCATCCAGGTGCCCCAAATGACCCTTTTTCTGATGTATGATCAGAAGTTCCAGGGGCACCTGCGTGGCTCAGTGGGTTAAGCCTCTGCCTTCGACTCAGGTCATGATCCCAGGGACCTGGGATCAAGCCCCACGTGGGGTTCTCTGCTTGGCAGGGAGCCTGCCTCCTTTCCTCTCCCTCTGTCTGCCTCTCTGCCTACTTGTGATCTCTGTCGTCAAATAAATAAATAAAATCTTAAAAAAAAAATTCCATAGTAGCCCAACACTATGTCACAACACCTATGCCCTTCACTTCAGTTCATCTCATCACAAACGTATCATTTCACATCATCACAAGAAGAAGGGTAAACACAGTATGATAATGCACTTTGATAGAGAGAAGGCATATTCACATAATTTCATTACAGTATTTGTTGTGGTTGTTCTGTTTTGTCATTAGTTAATGTTAATCTCTTTCTGTGCCAAATTTATAAATTAAAGTTTATCACAGGTGTGTATGTATAGGAAAAAAACAGTATATATAGGATTTGGTACTATCTGTGGTTTCAGACATCAACAGGGGGTGGGGGGTCTTAGAATGTATCTCTATGGATATGTGGGGTGGGGGAGGTGGCTGTTGGGGACCAGAAAGAGACAACCCAGAAATGCAAAATTGTGTGAAGTATGGAATCTCTAACTTTGATGTTAAATTTGTATTTAGTTCACAATTAAAATGGACCTTGATTTTAGTGGTGTCTATCAATGGAGCATACTGACAACTATTTACCAAATGACATGCTATAATCCTATAAAGATTGGAGTTCAATGCAGAAAGAATTAATACTAAACTCCCACACTGAGGATTGTTTGAATCACCCAGTCAACTAATATTTATTGGCTCCTATGATCCAGTTAGGAGTTGGGTTGCAGTGATAAATTTTAAGTAGCCTTTGTCCTATAATTTATCAGTGGGAGAGAGCAAGGAGATTACTGCAGCATTATATCTGCAGTAATTACCCAAAAGCACTGATGTCGAGGAAAGATAACCAAAAAAATACTCAAGAGAGAGTGGGTTTGAGTCAAGACAAGCTTTTCAGAGCTTTGCTAGGCCTGAGCTGAGTGTTGAAAGCGAAAGGTATAACCAGGTGAACGTGGAGCTGGACAAGAAAATGAACTGCCAGGGACATTTCTGGGTGTGCTCTACTTTCATGGTATGGGGTTCCAGCGTCATGGCTGTTACTTTTACCTCAGAAGCTAATAATTAAAAAAAAAAGAAGAGAGTATAGTTTCTATTAAAGATATCAGTTCAAAACCTAAATAAAGCAGAGCAAGGTCTGGTATTCTACATATTTTCCTGGCCTCCAGTGGCAAATGCCATATTTCATACCCAGATGTGACCATAAGGGACAATTGTAACCGCAGCATGTTGACTCTGATATAATTTTTGTATGCTCTTGAAAAATACCCAAAGGGACCTCTAGATCTTCCATATTTATTTATTTATTTTACTTTTTAGTGTTCACTTTCTTTTCATGACTATTTCACTGATTTTTTAAAAAGGCATGTAGTTTTAATAAAGTTTCCCAAGTACTTCTGAGTTCCAAATGGACTCAAATTCATTTCATTTTTATGGGCTGCTGGTCTTTAATCTCTTATCACAGAATCAGAAATGTACCTGTTACATACTGGTAAATTAGTTATCAATCCCTTGGGCAGTATATTTTAATATCAGTATTATAGGGAAGATGATATAAATCTTGTGTACAGTATTATTAGCTTAGGCAGCTGCTGACTTAAAAAGGCCAGTTTAACAAGTCACCACTGTATTATGTTTAATTAGGTACAGTTTATATAATGAGGTGTTCAGTTCTAATGGAAAGACATGCTGTGAGCAGCACATCTGCAGGAATAACTATTACAATCAGCATTGCAGAGACCCATGGAACTGCAAATTAGACTTACTTATCTAGAAATAAATTACATCCCAATGCCTTCATAAAGCTCATTAATTAATTCCACTGGCATAAAGGTCTTTTTCTTAATTTCATGTTCCATTAGCATAATAAACACAATTTGAGTTACAACAGTATGATCAGTTTAATGGATGCTATTTATTTTAGTTTTTTATTTAAAGTCCCGGTAACGTAGAATTAACATCAATATGCTGCTTGGTCCTTTATTAAAAATTCCCATAGGATAACCAACACAGATGTTCAATACAGCATCATATATTTGCTGCATTTTACGACTCTACTAATTGGCCATATGGAAAGGTGTTGCTTGGGTGTAATTTAAAAAAAACCTGCTAAATTATATGGATTGTAATAATTACAATTAGTTTATATGTAAAGTTGGATAGGTTAATACATATTGCCTATTGCAAGCAAATAAGAGTAAACAAACTTTTGGTACTATGTTTATTTTTAAAAAATCCATTTAAAAGAAACTTTGACAGTATCTTAAATTCTTTTTAAAATAATAAAGAAGGATTAACTTTGCTTACATTCTGAAATTATACAACATGGTCTCCCTTGGTGAAGTATGAAGTGTTAGACACTTATATATTTTTTAAACTGATTCTGTGCACATTATTAATATAATATGACATTAATATATTTATAATCATTATACTATGAAATTCTGGGTTAATTGAACCTACTAATGTCTAGTATATAACTATCAAATGTACTTTTTGAGTGATCTTATATATAGTATCCTAGTAATGTCCCACATTATATCTTACTGTTGAAATAAAATGTGTTGCAAAACAAATATAAAATTTCTTTCTTGAGTAAAAATCTTTATTCCTGTCACGTTTCCTTTTTTTCCCTCAGTGTATCTTTTCTGCTACAAAACATAATTTATGTTTTTGTTATTGTATTTTTACTTTTGAATATTGACTTATTTTCAACATTTAATTAATCTGATATTTTTGTATAGGCCACTATGGCTGTGTAACAAATTATTTTCAATCTTGGTTGCTCAGACAACAATCATTTATTATTGCTCCTGTTTCCTATGGAAAGGGCTCCACTGGGCATCTCTTGGGATCCCCCATGCATTTGCAGTCAGATGTTGGCTAGGACAGAAGGCTTGACTGGAGGTAGATGACCCACTTTCAGGGTGGTTCCCTCACCACTGCTGACAGCTGGCTATGAGTCTCGGGGTCCTGCTTCTATGGATCTCCATGAGGCTGGTGGGGTGTCCTCATGAGACAGCAACTGATTTCCTCCAGAGTGAGAGATCCTGAGGCTAAGACAGACACTGAAATACCTTTTATAACCTAGACTTGAAAGTCAAATGCTATCACTTCTTCATATCCTATTGGTCATGTAGGCCAGCCTTAAGTCAATGTGAGAGAGTAATACATAAGAAATGAACACACGGAGACAAAGTCCTTAGGGGCTGATAATCATAGTCCCCTCCTTAATAATGCATGTCCCTCTCAAATGCAAAATGTACTTCTCCCTCTCAAACCTCCAGAAAGTCTCAGCTGTTGCAGCATCAGCTTAAGCTCTAGGACCAGAATCTTGATATCTAACTTAGCTTCAGATACAAATAAGGCCACTTAACTAACAGTCCTTAAGTGTAGTTTCTTATTGGAAGACCTTTGAGATAAAGCAATGTGTTACCTGATTCTCTATCCAACCAAATACAGTGGTGTCAAGGATATCAGGATAGCCACTAACTCTAATGTCTCATTCGTTCATTCAGGGAAAAATGAGAGGCACACTGGTCCCTGCTCCAAAGGATGCTTGCTTGCTTGCTTGCTTGCTTGCTTTCTTTCTTTCTATCTATCATCTATCTATTTAACTTTAAAAAAAAAAAGATTTTATTTATTTATTTGAGAGAGAGCATAAACAGGGGGAGGGGCAAAGGAAGGGGGAGAAACAGATTCCCCCTGAGCAGGAAGCCCAACACAGGACTAGACCCCAGGACCTTGGGATCATGACCCGAGCTAAAGGCAGACACTTAACCAACTGAGCCACCAAGGTACTCTGCTCCAAGGGATTCTGAAGCCCAGTTAGGCACACATTGCCAGTCCCTGGATTAGGTCTCAGTTTTAAAGCCCAGAAATGATTCCCTTTGGTCTTTGGGCTTTTGGTTCTTCCCCTTGAATTCTCCTTCCTTTTCAACAACAACAACAACAAATGGCCTCCAAATGCCTGTCTCTATGGGAGGCATCTGACTGAAATTTCATGAATGACCCCAAATGATAACTTCTCAATGGAGACCTTTCTGAATTCATGATCCACAGACATCACAAGAGTTAATAAATGATTATTATGGTGAGAAGTTATCATGTTTTGGGGAAACTGTAGAACCATAATAACGGATACTGATTTTAGTACCAGAAGTGGGGTGTTGCTGAAACAAAACCTGAAAAATATGGCCGTTGCTTTGGGGCTGGGTGGTGAGTAGAAGTTGGAAGGGGCCTGAGACTGTTAATGGAGCCCTTCAGGAGGCTATTCCAGAAAGAAAGTGAGAAACATGCTATAGTAAGCTGGAGAAAGGAGATTATTGTTAGATCTTTATGGAAGTTTCAGCACTGTCTCTTGTGGTAACATTGAAAGTGGAAAATGTACTTCACAAGCTGAGTGAGCTATCTAAGGATATTTACAGGCTGAGTGTTGCCACTGCCACCTGGTCATTTCTTTTGTTTAGAGTGAAGCACAAGAGGAACAAGGTAAGTTTAAAGAAGTTCAGTTAAATCCCAAAGAGCTGAATTCAAAAAATAAAATTGTTTCTTATGCTTAGGCTCTCCAAAGAGCACACAGTACTAAAAACAAGAAAAGGCTTCTGGGCAAATATCAAATCCAGGCACTGTCAGGAAAACATGGTGAAGCCAGTGTGTGTGACCATAAAACATTTTGTGAGAGAACTCAGAAAGATTTAAGGAAGTGCTTATAACAGTAAAAAATTTTTTAATTAAAAAAAATTTTTTTTTAAGATTTTTATTTATTTTTTTGACAGAGAGAGAGACAGTGAGGAACACAAGCAGGGAGAGTGGGAGAGAGAGAAGCAGGCTCCTCTCCAAGCGGGGAGCCCGATGTGGGGGGCTCGATCCTATGTCCTTGGGATCATGACCTGAGCCGAAGGCAGACACTTAACGACTGAGCCACCCAGGTGCCCTAAATTTTTTTATTTAAAAGAAAAAAATCCCTGTACAGACTTTAAAAGCATTCTTCACAAACCATTTCCACTGGACAACAGAGCTTCTAAGAATATTCACTGTGGTTTTCTGCAGCAGCATTATGAGAAACTTACAGTAGATAAGGACATGTTGAAAGAAGATTTATAGGTGTGGCTTTTCTCTAGCAGAGTGAAACTTAAAAAGATTTATAGAAGACCCACCAAAGTTTTAAGAGAATTGTATTCATGGAACCACTGCCAGCTTGATCTAAAAGGGACAAGGACATTTCATATTAAAATAGGACTTTGGACTTCCAACCTACTCATACTGGAAGCAGAGTGAGGAAACTCTATTGCAAGGATAATTAAGAGCCATTTTGAGAGTGATCTTTGTGAATGTATATGATGCGTTATCATTTAAAATATATGTGCTGTGACATTCATATTAATTGTACCTGTTAATGTCGAGTATAGAGTTATCAGCTCAACTTTTTTGTTGATCTCAAATGTAAAGTATTATTAGAGTTCCATATCATATCTTGCTGCAGAAATAAAATGGAATTGCAGAACATGTTTATATATTTTTATTGTCTAGAAAAGCTAGTCATCAAAACTTTTCTTCTATTTTTTCTCACTGCACCCCCACTATGAAATGCAAAATTCCATGGTTATTTTGGAAATTCTTCTTGACATTGTTTAAATGATCTATACTTAATATTTACTTAACCTTGTGTTTTTCAATGCAACCCTCAAATCACAAGTCACTCACTGTTACCACTTTTCCCGAAATATGTACAAATATGTTACATTTTTTAAAAAATGGCTTGGCGATCTCTAATCTATGACAGAATTGCGTATGTACCCATTATGTACTGTTAAAATAGTAACTGACCACCAAATTTGTAGACCTTGCTATTGAAGATCTGTGAAATAGAGTGGTCATCTGAGTTTTCATTTAAAATGGAGTCAAATATTCTTACCCCATTCTCTCTGTGCCTTGACCGTGAATCTGTGAATGTGTGCACAGGAGCTGCAGGTAGAAATGCACAGGTTTCACTGTAGACTATCCAATTCCTCTTCTTTTCTTTTGATATGCTGTATTCTGCAATTACAGATGGTGGAATTTTTTTAAAAAGTCATTTTTATGGGAAGTGAAGATAGATTAGGTGAGGTCATTGGATCATTTTCAATGACTTATATCACTTTATTTGAATAGCTACATTATCAAAATTCTCCTTGACATTAGTATCCTTTAGTTGTCAGATTCTGTGATAGGTGCTTAAAGTGTCTCATTGCATTTAATTATTGTAACAAATTAATGTTCTATTGTTTTCACATTATGTGAAGAGACTAAATTCTGAAAACATTAAATGACTATCCCGTTTATGCAACTAACAAGGAAGAGAGCTGAGATTTGAATCTATGCCTTCTTTTAAGTCATGTGTTCTTACTGGTATGTTATAAAACCTGATGTTCGGAGGTGATCATCCAATGAAGTCTTCATTTTCTTAAAGTTTAATGAACAACTGTACATTTCATGAAACATGTTCTTCGTCACAGTGGAATTACCTCTTTCCTGATAGTATTAGAGGCATCATGTTTTATTTTATTTTTAATTTTTTGGGTCATTTTATTTATTTATTTACTTATTTGAATTTAAATTTTAGGTAGTTAACATACAGTGCCACGTTGCTTTCTGGAGTCGAATTCAGTGATTCACTTACATACAACACCCAGTTCTCATCATAACTAGTGCCCTCCTTAATACTCATCACCCATCAAGCCGATCCCCCACGCATCTAGCCCATCCTCTACCCATTTAGCCCATACCACCCTCAATCAACTCTCAGTTTGTTCTTTATCCTTAAGAGTCTCTTACAGCTTGTCCCCCCCCCACTCTTTTCTTTCTTTCTTTCTTTTTTTCTTACTTCTCTCCCTTTCCATATGTTAATTTGTTTTCATTCTTAAATTCCGCATCTGTGTGAGATATGGCATTTGTCTTTCTCTGACTTATTTAACTTAACATGATACACCATAGCTCCATCAATGTCATTAGAAATGACACGATTTCATTCTTTTTGATGGCTGAGTAATATGGATATGTGTGTGTGTGTGTGTGTGTGTGTGTGTGTATTACATCTTCTTTATTCATTTATCAGTTGATGAATTTTGGGCTTTCTCCATAGTTTGGCTATTGTTGATAATGCTACTATAAATATTAGTGTGCATGTGCCCCTTCAAATCTGTATTTTTGTATTCTTTGGGAAAATACCTAGTAGTGCAATTGCTGGATCCTAAGGTAGTTCTATTTTTAACATTTAAAAAAAAGATTTTATTTATTTATTTGAAAGAGAGAGAGAGAGAGAGAACAAGCAGGGAGAGGGGCAAAGGGAGAGGGAAGAGCAGACTCCCTGTTGAGCAGAGAGCCAGAGGTGGGACTCTATCCCAAGACCCTAGGATCATGACCTGAGCTGGGAAGACACTTAACTGACTGAGCCACTCACACGATGTCCTTGTTTTTAAAAATTTGAGGAACCTCCATACTGTTCTCCAGAGTGACTGCATGTGTTTACATTCCCACCAACAGTTCAAGAAGGTTCCCCTTTCTCCACATCTTCAGCAACACCAGTTGTTTCTTGTGTTGTTAACTTTAGCCATCCTGACAGGTGTGGAGTAGTATCTCATTGTGCTTTTGATTTGTATTTCTCTGATGATGATTGATGCTGAACATCTTTTTGTGTGTCTGTTGGCCACCTGGATGTCTTTCTGGGAAAAGTGTCTATTCATTTCTTCTTGCCTATTTCTTAACTGGGTTATTTGTTTTTTGGGTGTTGAGTTTGATAAGTTCTTTTTAGATTTTGGATACTAACCCTTTATTAGATATGTCATTTGCAAATATCTTCTCCCATTCTGTAGGCTGCTTTTAGTTTTGTTGATTGTTTCCTTTGCTGTGCAGAAGCTTTTTATCTTGAAGTCTCAATAGTTAATTTTTGCTTTTGTTTTCCTTGCCTGTGTTGACATGTCTAGTAATGTAAGTTGGTACAGTAAAGGCCAAAGAGGTTTTTGCCTGTGTTATCCTCTGATGCCTTCCTGTCTCACATTAAGGTCTTAAATCCATTTTGAATTTATTTCTGTGTATGGTATAAGAAACTGGTCCAGCTTTATTCTTCTGCATGTTGCTATCTAGTTTTTCAAGCATCATTTGTTGAAGAGACCCTCTTTCTTCCATTGGCTATTATGTCCTTCTTTGTCGAAGATTAGTTGACCATAGAGTTGTGGGTCCATTTCTGGGTTCTCTATTCTGTTCCATTGATCTATGTGTCTGTTTTTTGTGCCAATGCCATTCTGTCTTGATGACAACAGCTTTGTAATATAGGTTGAAATCCAGAATTGTGATGACTCCAGTTTTGTTTTTCCTTTCCAGCATTGTTTTGGCTATTCAGGGTCTTTGTGGTCACATACAAATTTTAGGATTGTTTGTTTTAGCTCTCTGAAAAATGCTGGTGGTACTTTTATCAGGATTGTATTAAGTGTATAAATTATTTTGGGTAGTATAGACAATTTAATAATGTTCTTGCAATAAATGAGCATGGAATGCTTTTATTTCTTTATGTCCTCTTCAATTTCTTTCATAAGTGTCCTATGGTTTTCAGAATAGAGATATTTTATTCTTTAGTTAGATTTATTCCTAGATATCTTATTGTTTTTGGTGCAGTTGCAAATGGAACTGTTGACTTGATTTCTTTTTCTTCTGCTTCGTTATTGGTGTATAAAAATGCAACAGATTTCTGCACATTGATTTTATATCCTTTGACCTTGCTGAATTCATATATAAGTTCTAACAATTTTTTGGTGGAGTCTTTTAGGTTTGCTACACAGTGTATCATGTCATCTGTAAATAGTGAAAGGTTGACTTCTTCCTTGCTGATTTAGATGTCTTTTATTTCTTTGTGTTGTCTGATTGCTGAGGCTAAGACTTCCAGTCCTATGTTAAATAGTAATGGTGAGAGTGGACATCCTTGTCTTGTTCCTGACCATAGTTTTCTCCATTGAGGATGATATTAGCTGAGGGTCTTCCATATATGGCCTTTATGATGTTGAGGTATGTTACAACTATCCCTACTTTGTTGAGAGTTTTTATTAGGAAAGCATGCTATATATTTTTCAAATGCTTTTTCTGCATCTATTGACAGGATCATATTGTCCTTATACTTTATTTTATTAATATGATGTATCACATTGATTGATTTGCAAATATTGAACCAGCCCAGCAGTCCAGGAATAAATTCCACTCAATCATGGTGAATAATTCTTTCAATGTACTATTCACTTAGTTTTGCTAGTATTTTATTGAGAATTTTTGCATCCATGTTCATCAGGAATATTGGCCTGTAATTCTCCTTGTTAGTGGTATCTTTGGTTTTGCAATCAAGGTAATTTATCTGGCTTTGTAGAATGAGTTTGGAAGTTTTCCTTCCGTTTCTATTTTTTGGAACAGTTTGAGAAGAATTGGTATTAACTTTTCTTTAAATGTCTGGTAGAATTCTCCTGGGAAGTCATCTGGCCCAGGATTTTGTTTGTTGGGAGATTTTTGATGACTGATTCAATTTCTTTGCTGGTTCAGAGTCTATTCAAATTTCCTATTACTTCTTGTTTCAGTTTTGGTAGTTTGTAAGTTTCTAGGAATTTGTCCTTTTCCCTTCCAGGTTGCCCAGTTTGTTGGCGTATGATTTTTCATTGTATTCTAATTGATTTTTTTGGTGGTGTTGGTTGTGATCTCTCCTCTGTCATTTGTGATTTTATTTATTTAGGTCCTTTCTTTTTCTTTTTGATAAATCTGGCTAGGGGTTTATCAATTTCATTAATTCTTTGGAGAACTAGGTCTTAGTTTCATTAATCCATTTACTGGTTTGTTTGTTTCTATATAATTGATTTCTGTTCTAAACTTTAGTGTTTCTCTCCTGTTGCCTTTAGGCTTTATTTGCTGTTCCTTTTCTAGCTCCTTTAGGTGTAAGGTTAGGTTGTATGTTTGAGACTTTTCTTTCTTCTTGAGGTAGGTCTGTAATGCAATATATTTCCCTCTTAGGGCTGCTTTTGCTGCATTGCAAAGTTTTTGGGCTGTTGTGCTTTCATTTTTGCTTACTTCCATGTGTTTTTTATATTATTTTTTTATTTCTTGACTAATCCATTGATTCTTCATAAGATGTTGTTTAATCTCCAGTATTTGATGTCTTTCTAAACTTTTTCTTATGGTTGACTTCTAATTTCATAGTGTTGTGGTCTGAAAATATGTATGGTATAGTCTTAGTCTTTTTATACTGGTTGCAGCCTGATTGTTGACCTAGTATGTGGTATATTCTGGAGAATGTTCCATGAGCATTTGAGAAGAACATATGTTCTGATGCTTTAGGATGAAATGTTCTGAATATCTCTCTTAAGTCCCTCCAGTCTAGTGTGTCATTCAAACCATTGTTTTCTTAATAATTTTCTGCTTAGATGATCTGCCCATTGTTATAAGTGGGCTGTTAAAGTTCCCTACTATTATTGTATTATCATTGATAAGTTTCTATATGTTTGTTATTAATTGATTTATCTATTTGGGTGCTCCCAAGTTGCGGGCATAAATATTTACAATTTTTAGATCTTCTTGATGGATGGACCACTATAGCATTATGTTATAATATCCTTCTTCATTTCTTTTTTAAATTTTAATTTTTAATAATTTTTGAATTTATTTTTTATTATTATGTTCAATTAGTCAACATATATGTGGGGGAGTGGGGTAATCCGGTAATGGGGGAGGGCACATGCTGTGATGAGCACTGGGTGCTATACACAACTAATGAATCGTTGAACCCTACATCAAAAACTAATGATGTATTGTATGTTGGCCTTTCTTCATTTCTTGTTACAGTCTTTGTATTAAAATCTACTTTATCTGCTCTTAATATGATTGCTCTGGCTTTCTTTTGATGTCCATTGCCATGGCAGATTGTTCTCCAATCCTTCACTTTCGATCTGAAGGTGTCTTTAGGTCTAAAATAAATATCTTGTTGGCAGCATATAGCTCGATCTTATATTTTTTTGTTTGATTTTTTTTAAATCCATGCTGATAGTCTATGTTTTTTGATTCTCATATTTAGTCCATTTATATTCAGAGTGATTATTGAGAGAGATGAATTTAGTGCCATCATGTTACCTGTAGAGTTGGTGTTTCTGGTGATGTTCTCTGGTCCTTTTTAGTCTTTGATGCTTTTGGTTTTTTTCTCCACTCAAAGAGTCCCTGTTAAAATTTCTTGCAGGGCTGGTTTAGTAGTCATGAACTCCTTTAGTTTTTGTTTTTTTGTTTTCTTTGGAAAACTCTTTATCTCTCTATTTTGAATGACAGCCTTGCTGGATAAAGAATTCTTGGGTACATGGGGTGCCTGGGTGGCTCAGTGGGTTAGATCTCTGCCTTTGGCTCAGGTCATGATCCCAGAGTCCTGGGATTGAGTGCTGCATCAGGCTCTCTGCTCAGCGGGGAGCCTGCTTCCCCTGCTCCTGGCCCCACCCCACCCCCGCCTCTCTGCCTACTTATGATCTCAGTCAAATAAATAAATAAAATCTTAAAAAAAAAAAAAGAATTCTTGGGTGCATATTTTTCCTATTCAGCATGTTGAATATTTCCTTCTACTTATTTCTGGTCTGCCAGGTCCCTGTGGACAGATCTGCTACAAACCCAATCTGTCTTCACTTGTAGGTTAAGGATCTATTTTCCCTTGCTGTTTTCAGGATTCTTTCCTTGTCTGTGTATTTTGGGAATTTGACTATACTATGCTTTGGTGATGGCCAGCTTTTGTTGAATTTAATGGGTTTTCTGTGTTTCTTGATTTTGATGTCTGCGTCCTTCCTCAGACTTGGAAAGTTTTCAGCTCTAATTTGTTCAAATAAACCTTTTGCCCCTTTATCTCTGTCTTCATCTTCTGGGATTCCTATGATACAAATGTTATGTTTTACTATGTTGCTGAGTTCTCTAAGTCTACCTTTGTGGCTCATTACTTTTCTTTCCCTCTTCTTTTCAGCTTCCTTATTTTCCATAATTTTATCTTCTGTATCATTGATGCACTTCTCTGTTCTGTCCATCTTTGTTTTTATGGTCTTCATTTGTGTTTACATCTGTTATAGCATCTTTAATTTTGGCATAACAAGATTTTAGTTCTTTTATCTCTGTAGAAAGAGATTCTCTAGTGTCTTCTATGCTTTTCCAAGCCCAGCTAGTATCCTTATAATCATTGTTTTAAATTCTAGTTCAGATGCCTTATTTATGTCTGTATTGATTAAATGTTGGACTATGAATTCAACTTCATATTCTTTCTTTTAGGGTGAATTTCTCCATCTTGTCATTTTGTCCAGAAAAGAAAAGAAAAAAGAACAACAAAAACAAAAAACAAAGCAAAAGAGAAAAAAAACCCAAAAAACAAGAAAAACAAAAACACCAAACAAGAAAACTAAAAAACAAAACCTAGATTCTGGGTATGTTTTGGGAATTTAGATCCCAAACTAAAAAAAAAAAAATAATAAAATGAAAGTAGACAAAGACATACAAAATATATGAAAAGTCTACATGTAAAAAATAAAAAAATAATAAAAATTTTTTTAAAGGAATTGGAGAATATAAGAAAATAAATGAAAATGCAATAAAAATAAAAGAAAAAAAGGAGAAAAGTAAAATAAAAGTAATAAGGATAATAATAATAAAGTAAAAGTAAAAAGGAAGCCTGATCCTGTTTCCCCTAGATCTGAAGCTTTGCAGCACTCCATGATCAATAAACTTGGTGGGAGGTAGTTGTTTGCACTGGTCTTCAAGGGGAGAGGGGCCTGCTGCAGGGATTCTCAGGCTGACTTGTTTCTCTGGAAATGAGTCTCCGGGCCCAGGGGGCGGGGCTTGGTGTAGGGTTGGGGTCGCACTAGGTGGCGCTGTTTTGCACCCTGAAGGCTTTCAGCCCAGATGAGCGGGATGAAAATGGCTGCGCCCTGCTCTCTAGCCTTGTACCTGAAAGTTGGGACCCCCTATCCTTCACGGAGCCCTCCCAGAAAAGCAAGCAATCACCATGTTTGTTTCCCGGTTTCGGTTTGAAACCTGCCAGAGTTTGAGGCTTTTCTTCTCAGGCAAGTGACACAGTTTCAAAGTTCCAAATTTTAGAGTCGCCAAAGGCGTGGACCGGCACTGTTCCTCCAGTGGAGGGTCTCTCACGCGTGCTGCCCTGTCCCTGGAAGGCAGGCCCTCTACCCCGCTGCAGTTCGCAGTTTATGCCTGCACCAAGACCTGCTGCTCTCTGCCCGCTTCCCGGCTCCCCTGCCTGGGAACTGCGTAGTACCTTGGCGCCACCCTTTCCTCCTTGGACCTTCGGGATCCTCGGCGCACCTGGTCACTCCTCAGATTCCGTCCCTCTTCGCCATCTGAGCACTTCTAAGCCAGGTATGACCCCGCCATAGCGAACTTAAAAGTTCAGATGTTGCACTCCACCGCTTCTTCTACTCTGCGGTAGCCTTCCTAAGCAGGCTCCCTCCCACCCTCACAGGGGAACTTCCCCATGAGACACTCACTTTGGGGTCAGCTCTCGATGGCCTGGAGAAATTCAGTCTCGCAGGTCATCCATGGTGCACTTCACTTTGCAGTATAAACCCTTTTCTCCACCAAGCCTTTTATCAGAGTAGCTAAGATATACCATGAATCGATGGGTTTGAATATCCCGCTTTTTGATTTTTTTTTTTTTCCCTGATAAGGTTCTGGTGAATGTTAATGCCTAGGAAAGTGGGAGGGAAGAATAAAAATGAAGGACAATGGAGAGTCTGCACGGAGGGAGTAAGTTGAATAACTGTTTTCTTGTCACCAAAAGTATCTCCAGTTTCTTTTTTGATGTTTCAAGAAATTTTTTAAAAATGGAAATGTCTTTTCATTATACTTTAGAAACCAAGGTTATTAAAGGATGTTTAACCCAGTATTTTGATTTATTTATCCTTAAGTTAAACATTCTATTTCTTTATTGTTTTGAATATCTATGAAGCATAGTCTTTCCCCTAAGGTATAGAAACATTTAATATACACTTTCTCATGCTTTTACTCATTGAAAATGGTTTATGTTGAATTTGGTGATTTATAAGTGGGTTCTGAAGTTTTGGCAAAACATACTCATCTTGGCTTAGTTTATACTTGTTACAGTAGCTTTTTAACTAGACTACTTGGGTGAGTAGAAAAAGTATCAGGTTTAACTTTTAATCCATTATCCCATAGATTCTGCTTTTGATAT
Organism: Mustela lutreola; assembly: GCF_030435805.1. NCBI lineage: Eukaryota > Metazoa > Chordata > Mammalia > Carnivora > Mustelidae > Mustela > Mustela lutreola. The sequence continues at coordinate 74,572,300 of NC_081299.1, read as the reverse complement.
TGCTTTTCACAGTGCTGTATGTCCCAAAAGTGCCTACTTTTAAATTTTGCAGAATACAGTTAAGTGGAGTGTAAGTGATGGCTACAAGTTCTGCAGAATTTCAGAATCTAAGAACCACAATTTTCAAATGTCTAAATGCTACAGCTCTTTAGATACAGACATCTGAATTTCTTTTCTTTTTTTTTTGTATTGAATGGCAAAGTCAACATTACTATCCAGCTGTATTGTTTTCACTGTATGGTAACTGATGAAATGCTTCCATTCACCAAAGAACTACAATGCTGTAAAGTTGGAAGCCAAGTCACAATATGTGTAATCACAGGGTTAGAATGGAATAAGGCAACTCCATTATGTCCTGCAAATAAACACCCTTTGAAACTTTCAAACTCAGTATGTCTTCTGGTTAGCTAAGGGATCATATTGAGTTGAGTCAACGCCTAGGGTTGCTGGACTTGATTATATAATTGGAGTGTTTACATAGATTCTACTCCTTGCTGGTTGGATGATTTTGAATACCTTATGTAAACTCTTTGAGATTTAGTAATCTTAATTTCAAATTGTGGGTAATATTACTGTCCTCACAGAATGAAATGAGATGATATATGTGAAGGTTTTATCACTCAGACAGGAATATAATAGATGAGCAACAAAGATTATTTTGTACTCTTCCTTCCTTCAAGATTCATTAATACCTCTGCTATAATTTAGGTCAGAAAAAAATAAGATGAATTAAAAATCTGTAAATTAGTAACACAATTGTGCATAAATATTTTGGATAAAAGCTTTGGAGGACAATGTTGATACTATTGGCTAAAGTGAACCTTGGGAATTATCTCTGGGTTTTGTTAATTTAAATTATTTCTCCCTTCTACTTCTGTTGATAACTTGGAATTGATTATAATAACTGAATCACACAACTTAATATTAAGAAGCTTAAAAAGTCTATCTGACTCCTTATACCGGCTTACTCAATTGGTTTGATATTAATTCAGAGATTATATCCTCTATGTAATTAATATACTGTTAGGGAATACAAGTCTAAAAGAAAAGTCAGTTTCAAATGTCAGAGCTCAAGCAAAGATTGAGCAAATAGTTTCAAAATATTTTATAGGGGACTTAGTTGCACAAAAATAAAACTTTTAAAATAAGCCATTGTTCAGCATGTCAGACAAGGTATTACATTTTATTTGTGCCTTAATAGCACATCCATCTAGATAAAAGGTTGTTTAAAAATCTTATAGAAAACTACAGATGTCACTTTTCCTAATAAAAACTGCATTTCCCTGTAGTTTATGCCTTTGATCCCTACGAACTCAGGAAAAATAAATGAAAATTTCTTTGCTTTCATTTGCAGTGATATGATGCACATTACTGACGTTCAGGAAACAATACCCACTGCCCCATTGGAGCTCTGCGCCTCCTGGCACTAACTGTGGACTTGTTGCTTTCCCTGTGCTTATTTTCTACATTTGTTACTTAGAAAAATAGGTGACTAGAAGATAGAAACAATCATCAGATGGTAATGACCAGGAAGCCAAACAATAGCACGAGTGTGTTGATCTGCGGGCTTGGTGACCTTTTGTGTTTATTTAAACAGCTTGTTTTAATTAGTAATGGATATCGCTTACTCTTACGAGTGTTATTGACAATTGAAAACAGCACCTTATAAGCTGAGGAATTGGTGAAATTTAATATGAGTGTTTGAGTTTAGTTTCTTTAGGGGGTTGCTTTGTTCTTGTCATAATGCTTGAAGTTAATGGACAACTAAAATGGAAAGCCTTCATGTGTCATACACTGAGTGAGGAGGACTGACAAAAAGCCATTAGTGTCCAGGGAAGAAAGACAAAGGCAGAAATTCTATCGTTTCCAGATGAGGCCTTATGATTCCCTGAACTCTTTATTAGCTTGACGGGCAAGAGGCAAGACTATTAATGCAAAGGTCAGATAGTGCAATTTTAGCTAGATTTTTTTCTTTCATTAAAACGGTAATAGGAAAGTATCTAGAATGCTAGTGTTATGGAATCTAAGAGATGATTCTTTTAAAAAACAGATTTAATAGCTTTGATGTTCTAAGTGACAATTTTACCTGTCCTACTAAAAGGAAAGAATATAACTTTTTTTTTACCATGGAAGATTAAGCAATTACTAAAAGGAAAAGTTGGATTATGCTTATTTCTGGAGGTACTTTAAATGACTTTAAAATAATTCTGAAAATCTGCAATTTCTTCTCACTCTGAAATATAGTTACAATATTCCCTAATAAAACCTGATAAAAATGTCATTATTTTCAACCTGATGCACCATCAGGACCATCAACTTTGTTCTTGTCAAATTATCCTAATGTATATAGCACAACCATCATCTTTCCTATGTAAGATATTTTAAAGTAGCTCCAAAAATTACTTTCATAGATTTTGAAAGGTATTTCTAATGTGACAGACATCTGTCTCTTGTTTTTTGCTCTGAACACAGAGTATGTTTTAGATAGGTGCTTGTGAAAGGTACTGTTTTTTATTTTTTTCCCATTAGCTGGTACTTGGTTAGGAATAATGGCAATGCTTTTGTGTTAGAAAAGTCAGCCATCCCTTGGTACAGGCAACACTGAGACACTTTTTCACAAGTCTTGGATTTGTACTTGGCAACGTGTAGAATATCCTTCTTGACACTGACCATTCTTTGTCATGGAGGGATGCAAAGAGAGGGGAGACACACTGTGACCTGAAAAGTCATTTGGTCATTAGAGGGCTGCTTGGGTGAGTTTTACTTTGACTTGATTTTCATTTCCTTTTGCCCAACAGTTTTACAGATGATGGTTATTGAAACTCTAGGTATACCTCCTCTTGTGTTATTTACTACACCGGGGGGGGGGGAAAAAAAACCTAAAAGAAAAATAAACAAGTCATTAAGCAAGCAAACAAAACCCCCAATCAGCTAGCTACTATGCCATATCTTATAAAACATTGTTCATTTTTTTCCTCTTTGGTTTATGTTGTGGACAAATGGGATGCTAATATGTATACTCACTAAGATGAGGATTTACAATAGTATATTGGAAATAGCACTGGATGGTGGTCAGGACACCTAAGAATAATTTCTGGCTGGTCAGCTAATTAGCTTTGTGACCTTGGATAAGTAACTTAAGTCTTCTGGACTCAGATTGCCTATCTCATTGTGATATTGGCCCCAGGGGGACAAAATTGATTAAATGATTTTCACCTTGAGAGGATAGGGTCAAAAAAATCTTATTCCTTTTACATGTAAAGTATGGTTATACCCATATACACATGTTCATGTATATATATATATATATATATATATATACATGCACAACACTTACCTCACAAATGGCTAGATAGTAATGAATGTCTGTCTGTTTTAGCTATGATTTACTGTATCTTTTATAAATAAAGCTTATGTTTCCCTACTAACCCCTTTCAAGGACTTGAAAAGTGTATTTCAACCTTAAATATTAATTATTGTATCTTCTTATGGAAAGATGCTTGGTATTCCCTTCAAAAATAAAACTTCAGTTTTCTCTGGTTTTAGCGAAGAGTATGCTTTTATGTAGAAAGAAAGAAAAGTGGCATAAACTCTTATGCCACTTGTAGTGGCATAAACTGTTAGTTGGTAACCAAAATCTGTTTCCCTTCTTTCTGAATATATAGCTTTATTTTTGGTCGTTGCTCATAGATGCACATGTGACTGATTTCTGGTCAATGAAACATTAAGTGGAACTACTCTGTTTCGAGGCCCAACTGATCAAAAACTCTGAGATAGCTTCCTCCATGCTTTCACCAATTTCAGCTAAATGGAATGACAGTCCTTAGAACTGCCATGGAAGTCGCTAGAATCCTGAATTCCTTAATGACTACATAGCTTGTTCCTGACAAATGAGCTGATTAAAGATTCATCCATTAGTATGCTAGTATGTGCATATTATGTATAGTATATACAATCTGCTCTTCTATGTATTTGAGTTTGATCTGTGGACAACTAGAACATTTATATATCTGTGCCAACATGTGCTATTATTGTATCTAATAAAGACCTTGATCCTCACTACCTGCTCTGTCTGATATAGTAGCCATTATTTATCACGTGTGGCTATTTAACTTTAAATTAGTTTCACATTTTAATTTTAAAAATTAAATTTTAAATTAACTTAATTTTAGAATTTAAATTAAAACTTTCATTTAAGTGCTCATTCGCTGCAGGTGGCTAGTGGCCACCATATTGGGCAGGGCAGATATAGACCTTTTCCACCATCACAGAAAGTTCTGATGGATAGCACTGAGCTGTACTGTTGAGGCTTGATGCTTGAGCAGGCACGTACACACGCTTGCATGCACACGCACACGTGTACATGTGGGTGGACACGTAACAACACATATATTCAGGGAAGGGACACAGAATGGATCCAAATACGTGAGTTGTGTTGTGACTCTCCACAATATCTTTTCTAGTGTAGCCCAAATAACGTATTAGTTTGAAGAGAAATTATGAAAATTCGGGGGAGTGGTGAGCACTTTTCCGCAGAAGATTAAGGTTAAGGGTGGAGCGGATCCAAGTAACTACAAGGTGTCTAGGGACTTTTTTCCTCTCCTTAAGTTGTCTCCCTCATTTCATTCTCTAAAAATTAAAAACTATCCCACAGGAAAGCATTTGGCTGCTTGAGGAGATTATTGATAAGTGAGAAAGACATTGTGGCTCATCAGTAAAACGATTCCTATCTTCTAAATAGGATTTCTCCTTTCCCTCAAGACTATCATGATGTTTCCCTCTCAGGTAGAGGAAGAGTAGAGAAGAGTTTAGGAAATTTTGTCTGATGTAATGGCTCTTCAGTGTAGGGGTGGCAACATGACCCACCAAGGTGGAAAATTGTCCTACATGATTCTATACTCTGTCCTCCTTTGCCCTGTCACCCTGATTGTTGCCGTTCGAGTCATGAGTCAGGGATCTTGGTCTTTGGTTTTGTGGTGGCGTACCCAGTTTGCTCAGTGGAATTTTATACTGTGTTACTCAGTAATGGGCCACAGGTCCTTAGACAAGGCTGGCCTGCAGGGATCTCAGAATAATGATGACTTTTCTGGTTTTCATCATGGTCTGTAGAGTTTCACCTAACCTAGAAAAATAGAAAAAGAAGATGAGAGTATATATCCAAGTTACATGGACTTTTCAAAAAACTGAAGCAACGTAGGGTTTTTCTTTTCCATTTACGTTAATCCTCGGCTTTATTTCCAGGGGTTGGTGACTCACACACAAAAAATGGAATAGTTGATTTAGTTCCCTTCCACCCTACACTGCAGTAATTAGGACTATATAAAACTTTTAGGTGTCTGGATAGCCGGCAGTTTTCTAGTGATATAAAATCAGTGCCTAGTGTTTTACAGGACCTACATATTATATAACTGTCAGGAAAACAAGAATCCAAACTTTTTCTTCTTAGGTTATTTACTGACTTAGGAGACCTAGCTGTCAGTAAGTAGGTATGAAAATGAACGTCTTGGAATTATAAAACTCACATACAGAAGTCATGATTTGGCTTTTCCTCAGGCTTTATCTGCTGACTTAAAAAGAAAGCCTCTCTCCTCCTATGGAATGACATGAATATGAAATCAAGGGGCAGGGTCTGGTACCTTTAAATTCACACCAGAGCTTTCCACAAGGCAGTCTAAAAGCTCATTTATTTTTGTTCTTATTTTTTCCTGAGAAAGCTGACAAGCCCTTTGGAGGTCCCTGCTGCTAGAGTCTCTACCTAATGTAGGCTATGGGGCCCAATTCAATGATTCTTGAAAGGTTTTCAAACTGGTTTTTAAGGAGCTAGTAGGCCACTTTGTAATAGGAAGAAGCATCTGACATTTAGAATCCTGCCCCCCAACGTGCAAACAATAGAAGAAGAAAAGCCGTGCCCTTGCTTGGGCTTCTGCTGTGCTAATTACAGAAATGTAAAGCCCAGCTGTGGTCAGACTAGCTCATCAAGGAGTGATGTGTTAGACCAAGAAAGCAAAAGAAGGACTGAAATGTTTTTCATTTTTATTCCTTGCATATTGTCTGTTAGAGCATTTAGCTCTGCTCAATTATAAACTATTTCCTTTTCCGTTTATAAACACGTTCTTTTCCCCTGCATTTAATGTGAATAAAGTTGCTTCTAGACTAGGGTATGGCCATGAGGTTGGAGCTCAAAGATTTCTTTCACATATCTATATGCAAATTCGTATCAGTTTGTAAACCCCGTCTGTTTAAAAATCAAAGGTGCTTGTCCCTTGTTCCAAATCTTCAACAGCCCTCCTCTGCCCCCAAAACAAATAAAAGTAACCCATCCAAAACAAACCAAAGGGAACAAACAAGCAAATTTTAACTTTCCGTAGAAATTTTATTTCAGTTCAACTAGAGAACTGAATATAATTTAAATATATTTTGTTTCTCCTTATTTATTTATTTATTTATTTTGTGCTTGCTTTTCCTGAGACTCTATGTCCAGATTTGAACTATAAGCATACTGTGCTATAGTTACGGTCTTGTTTCCTGTTAGTATGAGAAGACAGAGAAAAGGCAGACTAGAGTGGCATTGGTAATTATATGGTGGCAATGCAAACATTTTGGATTGACAAAAAATTTTACCAGACTCTAAAACATTGCAAAGTGTTTAGAGAGTGGTTTTAATGCTTCTGTTTGCATCTCTCGTTTAGAAAGTTCAAGTCATTTGTCCAGTGGAACTTGATTATAATGTTGTTATATTATTGTCTGGGAAGGACAGTATTAATGCAGGTTTTTGTATCATAGGTGTATAGGTTGCACATTACTAAATAATGATGATTTGATAATAATAATAATAGCAGATATGAATTGAAATTGTTCTAAATGCTTTAAATGGCAAGATAAAATCTCAGTTACTTACAAAGAAGGGATTCTCACCATACATGGCTTTGCAGGTGGTACACCACATAAGCTCTAGGAAGTATCATTCACTTTGGTGGTTGATGACATTTGTATATATGTACATGCATATATACATATATATATACACACATACATATATACACACACATGTATATGTGCATATATATATTATATATATGACAGTTTTCTGGCAGTTAAGTACCTTATGAAAGGAGTAGTTTTTTCTTTTTCCTTTTTTTAAATCAGGATTTTTATTCATTTATTTGACAGAGAGAGAGAGACACAAGGAAAGAGGCAACACAAGCAAGGGAGTAGGAGAGGGAGAAGCAGGCTTCCTGCCCGAGCAGGGAGCCTGATCCAGTCTCGATCCCACCGGGATCATGGCCTGAGCTGAAGGCAGATGCTTAACAACTGAGCCACCCAGGTGCTCCAGGAGTACCTTTTTCTAAAGGGCCAGTGGGTTTGGAGTAGGGCTAGAGGTGGTTGCTTTTAGAGAAGCGAAGCAACCTGTGCGCAGTCACATAACTAATGGGTTATAGATATTCACATTTCACTGGTTGACTCCATATTCTTTACTCCTAATTATGGTTTGCTGATTTGACATGGAGCCCCTTGAGTTCAAGAAGAGAAGAATATCATATAATAGAGTTTTATTGTCTTTGTGAGCTTCTGAAAAACCTCTGGCACAAGACCTCTCAAGACCTGCCTGTAGAAAATACGTCTGAAGAATATGTCCTCCTTTAGCTAAAGTATTTATTGGGAATCATTGTTCATTTGTTAGATCTGTGGTCTTTAATGGTGGTCAGTACAGTACTAATGGAGCACCGGATTTATCCAGGTGGACTCTAGGGTTTTTATAACAGTTATAGAAATTTGAAAGGCTATGGCACCATTAAATACAAAACTGAATATACTTTTAAAATGTTTTAATATTTCTCAGAGGGGGACCCAAGGTTTGTGAGAAATTAACTGATATATACAAAATGGAAAATACTGAGACAGTGGCAGGAAGGGGATGTTATGGGGTCCTCTGCTGTCTTCCTTATTTGCAAAACTTGGTTTCCCAGTTGGCTAAGACCTTTTGAGTTTTAGGAAATAAGATTTCTGAGAAGTAACAATTGATGTTAGCATAGGGGTTGGAGTTAAATTGGGGGAACAATCGGAGTTTTCTCTTCCCCTGGAATGTGCCTCATGAAGAGGAAACCTCCCAATTCTTATTGCATAAGATGAATTCACTATTTTAAATGAGTGTATTCTAGTCAACAAGCAGGTCATGGGTGCTGTGAATCTTCACAGCACTGTGCTGCTCTGGGGGACACAAGGATATGCAATAGTAGTCATCAGTATTTGTAGAATGCTCTAGAATGTACACATTTATTTCTCAGACATTTTCTCATTTTAAACCTTAGGGAGTAGCTATAAGGCTATCCTCATCTAGAGAGGAGAAAACCGAGCTTCAGAGACTTGGCCTGCAAGTTCCAGTACACAAAAAGTGTCATATATGAAATTCAACCTCAAGTCTTCCAACTTTGGAACCCATCTTATTTCCATTACACTAGATTCCCTGCACTAAACAACTTTGCACTTTAGAAGGAGAGAAACATACGGAGCCACAAATGTGGCAACTGAAAACTCAAATGTGATAGCATGGTTTACCAAAATATAAACACTAGATTATAGTCCAGAACTGGGTTATAGATTCTCATAGTGTGGCCTTTACATTTTAGGAGTAGTGTATCTTGCCTTTTAGAAGTCTGAGTCCTGTTTTTCTGAGTATGTTTTTAGAAACCATAGTATCTTAGTTTTATATACTTGGGAATTACACCTCTTCTTCTTTCTCAGGAATAGACAGCTTTCCATTCAACAACTATAGTGCTTAAAAGAAGCCTGCATTAAATTCCTTTTGACCTTTGCAATCTATTTCCATGGATCCTCTCACTGGTAGCATATTAGATATTTTTGCCTATCTGCAGTTTGATGCAAGTTTCATCAATAGTCCTAATAAATAGATAGAGACCATTAAATAAGGTATAATTGGCATATGTAAACTCATAAAAATGAACAGTCCTCTGGGGACCAGTGACGACAAACTCTTAAGTTTGAGAGGAGGTTCTTAACAGTTATCTATCAAGGCTGTTCTGATTCAAATATGATAAGCACTATAGTGGTAAGATTTAAGCAATTTCATCTCCAAACAGAGACTGAAATTACTTGAGCTGGTAGAATTCCATAACCCACCTGCAGCTTTTGAGAGGTTGAATACATTTTTTTTTGCAGATACTTTTTTTTCAATGAAGTTTTTATGAGCATTTCCTACCTTTACTCTCTGTGATACACTACAAATCAGTATAACTTGTTTTTTACTATTTCCAAAATCAGCAATTTTCTTTTTTTTTTTAAAGAATTACTTATTTATTTGAGTGAGAGAGCATAAGTGTGCAAGTGCGGGGAGGGGCAAAAGGAGGGAATCTCTAGCAGACTCCCTGCTGAACATGGAGCCCTACAAGGCCTGGACAGGGTGTGGGTGGGGAGTGGGTGGGCATTGATCTCTTGAGCCATGAAATCATGACCTGAGCTGAAACCAAGCGGTGGACCCTTAACTGACTGAGCCATCCAGGTGCAATTTTTCTTAATTAACTTGTCATATGTAGGAGAAGAAGGATGAATGAGAAAATCTGAATTTGTCATACAACACTTGGATAGCTTTTTATTTTTTTTTTAAGATTTTATTTATTTATTTGACAGAGAGAAATCAGTGAGGCAGAGAGGCAGTCAGAGAGAGAGAGGAAGAAGCAGGCTCCTTGGCAAGCAGAGAGCCTGATGAGGGACTTGATCCCAGGACCCTGAGATCATGACCTGAGAAGAAGAAGGCAAAAGCTTAACCCACTGAGCCATCCAGGTGCCCAGATAGCTTTTTCTTAATAGTGTTTGTGATTTCCTATCAGTAGCCCTTCTGATGCTCATGTAAAAAAGTACTTAAGAATGGGAAAGAGAATAAATTGTGGCTGTCTATAAAAATGGTTGGGGAAGCAGTCATCATATGACCTGTTATACACCTAGGGATTGCCCTGTCAGTGCCCTGGGCCTGGACTATTCCCTAATATGGAAGCCGTGTACCGAGCCATTGTTTGGCCCCAGATTCTTATTCCTTATTAGGAGAAACCTTTCCCTGTCTTGGATGTGCAGTGACTTTCTTGTATTGCTTATTAAGTGTCTGTCATGTGGCACCTGGCCAACCCTATTCTTTACTCTTCTGCAGCCCGAGAGGAGTATATGTGCAGTCATCGCCCTGCATAGGCTGTTGGGAGAGACCTCTTGGCCATGAGAAACTGGCTTACAGTGCAGTCACTGATCTTGTTGTGTCTCTTCCTCTTTTGGTGAGTAAAGCATTTTTCTGACTGGTGTCTTGTGTGTTGAGTTCTTCCCTGGGAGCTCTGAACCTATAAAAGATACAGTCGGCTAGTGTCCGTGGGCTTCTGTTTCTGGTGGTTGGTATTGCTGTGGTCTTTGCCATCCTTCAAGCAGTGGGGGCCCTCACCTGAGACTGGTAGCTTGGATCACCCTCTTTGACAAAAATGAAACCTAGTTTTCTTTTTTTATTAAAAAAAAGTCTTAGACTAGGGACGCCTGGGTGGCTCAGTTGGTTAAGCTGTGAAGTGTGTAAACCTGGTGATTCACAGACCTGTACCCCTGGGACTAATGATACATTATATGTTAATAAAAAAATTAAAAATTAATAAAAAAATTTTTAAAAAGAAAAAGAAAAGAAAATACAAAAAAGAAAAAAAAAAGCATCTGCTTTTGGCCCAGGTCATGATTCCAGCATCTTGGGATCGAGCCCCACATCGGGCTCCCTGCTCCTTGGAAGTCTGCTTCTTCCTCTCCCTCTGCCTGCTGATCCCCCTGCTTGTGCTTTCTCTCTCTCCCTCTTAATTGTGTCAAATAAATAAATAAATAAATAAATAAGTACTTTAAACAAATCTCAGTCTAGGAATTTTTGAAACAGTTTTGAACAAGGGCTCCTGGGTGGCTCAGTTGGATAAGCAGCTGCCTTCAGCTCAGGTCACAATCCCAGAGTCCTAGGATCCAGTCCCACATCGGGCTCCCAGCTCCATGGGGAGTCTTCTTCTCTCTCTGACCTTCTTGCCTCTCATGCTCTCTCTCATTGTCTCTCTCTCAAATAAATAAATAAAATCTTAAAAAAAAAAAGAAATAGTTATGAACAAAAAAAAAAAAAAGAAAAAAGAATAGTTATGAACGCCTGGCAGTAATGCCAAATGCACATAAGAGTATTTCCTCACACATGTGAAACATATTGTGAGATTTGTCATTAATTCTATTGATACTAATACCAATTTTTTTTAAAGATTTTATTTATTTATTTGATAGACAGAGATTACAAGTAGGCAGAGAGGCAGGCAGAGGGAGAGGGGGAAGCAGGTTCCCTGCTGAGCAGAGAGCACGATGTGGGGCTTGATCCCAGGACCCCGGGATCATGACCTGAGCCGAAGACAGTGGCTTTAACCCACTGACCCACCCAGGCACCCCTGTTAATACCAATTTTAATACAGTTTGTATGTTTCATCTCTGATTGGAATAAGGTCGAAGATGTCATGTGTGTGGTATGGCTATTGTCCTGTTTTCACATGAGTTTTTTTTTTACTTTTAAGAAGTTAGTCACTGTCACCACAATGGTTGCCACTTTTTCTTTTGGAAACTCATCGTACACACACAGTCACCAATATTTACCAAAATATTTTGTGAATCTGTTCACTTTTTTCCATCGCTGACAGCAATGCTCCATGGGCTTTCTCAGATTTTTTCTCAGTATCTTGATATTTTTAGTGGGATCAGTCTAAGGGGAGAGATCTAGAAGTTGTGCTAATTTAGCATCTTGGTCTGGTACGTATTCCCATCTAATTTACTTATCTTGTTTATTTTCTGGTTTTCCTGCCACAAGATCTTTGAGTACAAGCAAGGATTTTTGTCAGTTTTGTTCACTATTGTATCTGTAGGTCCTAGAACAGTGACAATTATACATTAAGTTCTTAATACTTATTGAAGAAACTTTTTTGAAAAATAATAAGTATTCTTAAATTTAGAAAGTCTATCCACTGAAAAAATGCAGCAAGGATCATGCTTCTTGCAGATATTAGATGTTTTCCTTTTGAGGGTGAGAGCAAGATAAGAATGCCAGCTCTCATTGCAACAAAAACCAGTAACATCTCTTTAGAGCAACAACTACCTGGAAAATAAGGCACCAGCCATTATTTATATGCGATAAATTTTTTATATCCATTAAATTGGCAAGGTTTAAAAAAATGTGTAGTATCAAGTGTTGGCAAGGATATGGAGAAGCGAGAACTTATAAGAAGTGCTGATAGGGGTATAAGCTGGTATGGCCATCCTAGAGGGAGATCTGACACTACTCAAAGAAATGAAGCAGGCAGATAAGTCCACAAGTGGGAATGTATGTCCACTGCAGGATTATTTGTAGTAGCGAGGATTAGGAGGTATTAAAAGGGTGGCTCAGCAAATTATGGTGTATTCATATGATGGAACACGGAAGTCACAAGTAATGGGTTATATTCACTCAGTTACCTGAAAAATGAACAGAAACCAAAAGCATAATGTTTAGTGAACACATAGGAAATGGTTTGTGATTATTGGTGTGTTTAGTAACTAAATACTGCCTATATAAGAAAATTATATTCTAAGTGTAAATAAACTAAGCCACATGCTACTTTTCAAGGAAACTTGTACGTCTAAGGAAATATATATCTAATATATTATAACAAAAATAAAATGGGTGGGTTTTTAAAATTTTTTGTACTGACAGATAATAGCCATGTGTCATAAACTGGAGGGCATGATAATTAAATTTTATGTACCAGGGGTTTTAAAAAAAGTAAGAAGATGGGGATAAGGTTGAGAGCTTGGGTCTTAGAGGTATTAGCAGGATTCCCAGAATTTCTGCTCCTGGACTGCTGCATAGGGCTCTATACAGATTGGAAATGGAGATTTCCTAGGACTCAATTACTACAAAGTATTATTTTTGTAATGCTACTAGAGGTTGCAGACAAGGGAGCAGCTAGCCTGCTAGCTGGATGGCGTTGTAGCTTTTTTTCATCTGAATTTTACTGCAATGCTACATTCCATTCAATTGTAAGAACTAAAGAAAAACCTTCATATGGAGGTCTTGGGCTGAAAATATCCTGCCCATAGAGATTCATGCCAGGGATGGCACTAGCCGCTGGATATGAAAAGTTGAGTAAGACAGAATCACGGTCTTCAAAAAGCTAATAGTCTAGTAGGACAAACAGAAACATAAATAGATCATTAAAATGAGATTGTATATGAGATCGTAGATACCAGTTGAAATTGAAGAACAATGTTTAATACTTAAAATTCAAACTTTCCATATCTGTCCTTGAATGATATAAAGTAACTCATTGATACCCATATTCATGATCTTACCCATAGATGAAGGAGCGGAAAATAAACTGTTGGTTCACTTTTTTTTTATTATGTAAAACCAAATGTTTCCAAAATTTTCTAAGAAAAATTGCCTTATACATGATCAGAATGCAGATATAAACAGTATTCACTAAAATAAATTTTAAAAGTTTATATCTCAAATGCACCAGCCTAGGAGGCAAACCCATCACAGTCTTAGCACTTAAACTGTGTAATATGCAAATCATTTTCCCCGATGATTTTTTAATTTGAAGGTATGCAAGTTTAATTAAAAAAACAGCTCTGTATTGCCCTGTATACTGGTAAAGCTAAACTATTAGAATAGATATTGGACTAAAATTTTTTAATTTGTTTTTTGTTCTTTAGCATGCCAGTTATTTTCACAGTTAATGACATTTTAAATACAGAATTCAATTTTCTTTAAGTTTTGTTGATAGTATCAATGCTGGATGGGCAGTACTTTCCTCCCCTTTGGCTTTGATTCATGCCAGTGTCTTAAAAGACAATCAGGCCCTTCATCTGCAAGCTGTGGCTCATTTATATTTGTAGGCACTTACCTCTTGCTTGGAAATAGAAAAAAGCGATGTCACTATCTTTGGAAGATAGGGAAAATTCACACTATCTTTGTGAAGGGTACTGAGTTGTCCCAACCTTGGAAAAACTATATTCAACTAAAAGGAAGAGTCAAATCTTTGCTTCTAAAATTGTGGTTTGGTAGAATTAGTACTGCAAGGAATAAGCACTTTGTAATAAAAAAACTCTGAGAGTTCTGTTTTATATTTAAATTTTGAATACTGTCCTTCGCCTCCCCCCCGCACTCTGGGCTGCACACTCATACACACTGAGCCACACAACCCTGGAAGGGTAGAGTGGATTTATCATGTAGGGCCTGCTCATCTACCCTAAAAGAATCCAGAGGGCACACCTTTCACCACCACTGTGGAGAACTTGTGAAGGGAACCCCTAACATCCTGAAGAGTTTATCGTCATTCTCCTTTGTAGTTCAGAAATTACAGCGGGAATTGCTATTGCTGAATTGGACAACTAAATGCAGTGAGGATAACTGAATTCTAGGGTGACAGGGGCCATGTCGTAGCTCTTAATTGTTAAAGACAATATGGGTGTGGTTACCATAATGGCCAATAGAATCAAAGCAGTATTCAGAATAGTCTTGACTTGAACAGACCTGTGGTATTGTCTAGTTCATCATGGTATCCCTAGCAGTGAAATAGGACAGGCTACTAAACTCTTACTTGATCTGTTAAATGAGAGAGTTCTAGGTCAAGTGAATAGCAATCTAACCGAATCATCAAAGCAGGAACCCTCTATCAATTCTCAGGCTTGAGCCAGTTTATAGACCCAGAATCCCATGAATGAAGTGGAGGCCAGGACTCCTTGATGAAGGGCCCTGCTCTATTGCGTAAATTGATATTGTTAATCTTTCTTCCAGTCTTCCTAAAGGATCCCATGTCCTTTTACTAGGGTTGTGTGCATTGAAAAAAGAAAAAAAAAAAAAAAGTCACACTTTTGGGGGCTGCTCTGAACTGATATTAATTCCAGAAGGTGGAAAAATGTCACTGGTCTACCAGTCAGAACTGAAGCTTAAGGAAGTAAATGAAGAATGGAATTTTAGCCCAGGCCCATCTCACAGTGGGTTCAGTGGGCTCCCAAACTGCTATGGGCTGAATGTTTGTGTACTTTCTCCCTGCCCAAATTCATATGTTGGAACCTAATGCCTAGTGTGATGGTATTAGTAGGTGAGGCCTTCGGTGGGGGGTGGGTGCTTAGTATATAAGGGTGGTCCCCTCATAAATGGGATTAGTTCCCTTTTAAAAGTGGGCCCCTGCTGAGCTCCCAAGCTCCTTCTACCAAGAGAAGACATTATCAAGAAGTTGCCATCTATAAACATGAAAGTGGGCTTTTGGCAGACATCCAATCTGTTGGCATCTTGGTCTTGGACTCCCCAGACCTTAGAACTGTGAGAAATATACTTTTGTTGTTTATAAGCCACCAAGCTTATGGTATTATTACTGTAGGAGCTTGAAGGGACTAAGACACAAATCCATCCTGTGGTTATTTCCCTAGTTTTGTTATATATGATTGGAAAAGACATACTCAGGAACTGATAGAATTCCAATCTGGCCTTTAAAAATATGTATCTTGGTCTTTTTGGACTGCCATTAAAAAATACCACAGACTGGGTGACTTAAACAACAGATATTAATTTTCTTACAGTTCTGAAGGCAGATACTTGAGATCAGGGTGCCATCATGGTTGGGTTTGTTGAGGGCTCTTTCTGTGGCTTTCAGATGGCCACCTTCTTGCTGTGTTCCCGTGTGACTTTTCCTAAGTGCATTCATGTAGGGAATGAGCAAGCAAGCTCTCTGGTATCTTTTCTTTATACTATTATGAAGGTCCCACCCTTTAATCTAATAAGTCTAACCCTATTTCCCTCCCAGAGGTCCTATCTTCAGATATCACCACATTAGGGTTAGAACTTCAACATACATTTCAGTTCATAATATTCCATTCCTGGCTCCCTGAAATTCATCCTTCTCACATGAAAAGTGCATTCATTACATCCCCTAAGCCCCAACATCTATATATTTATATATGAATATATATGTATAAATTATAAAGAGAGAGATTTACCATAAGGGATTAGCTAACCTGATTTTAGAGGCTGAGAAGTCCAAGATGTGCAGTTAGTAAGCTGGAGACTCAAGAGAGTTGATGATAAAGTTCCAGTCTGAGGTGAAAGTCCAAGAGCAGGAGAGCCTATGGTATAAGTTCTAGTCCAAATATAAAACCAAAGGCAGAAGACTGATGTCCTATTGTGAAGACAAGCAGAGAGCAAGAATTCTCTTACTCAGGCTTTATTAGTCTATTGAGGTCTCCAACAGATAAAGGAGGTCCACCCCACAGTAGGAAGAGCAACCTCTTGTACTTAGTCTTCTGATTCAAATGTTAATCTTAGTCAGAAACATTGTGACAGACATCCAGAAATTATGTTTAACCAAATACCTTGACAACCCATAATCCAGTCAAATTGACACATAAATTAACCATCACAAAACCACCCTGTGTTAACTTGGTGTTCACACACATACCCTTAAACTATACTTAATCTCCAAATAAGCACAATAACAAGACTGCAATTCCTATGTAACTGCAAATGCACTAACTCCTTTCCCAGTAGGGGAGATAAAGTCTTTGAGTGATGTTTACACTTACTCTTGATATTCCATAACTTAAATCTCTGATGTAAAATTGACAGTATGGAAGTACTATGATACATAGTCAATAGATCCTGTACTACAATATCACTTATTTGTGTTAAGGAGAGTATATACGTGTCCGTGAAATATCCCTTATCTCAAAAACTAGGAGTGGGGAATGGTTCTCAGAACACTGGTTGACCTAGTAAGTTCTAATTAACGCACTAGAAGAAAATTTTGTAGTATGCTTTCTTTCAGAAGGCACTGCTTGTTGTGAACAAGAGTATGTAAAATATGACAAATTGGAGAAATAGAAAAAAAAGAGTGAGGTAAAGTGGACTTAGGGATAAGGTTCTAATTGAAAACATGACACACCAAAGGAGCAGGGTGTTGAGCATACATTTGTTCCCAAGTTTTCTTTAATAGAATCTGGTTCACAGTTTTCATGAAACAGATATTCTTGGCACTAGGTCAGATGTAATTTTTTGAGTGATGAATGAATTAAAATGAGTTAAATTAGTTATTTGATGGCTTAACTAATTTGATTCAATCTTTCACTTTTTAAGTAATTTTTATGATGTTCTGGTAGAGTGAGAAGAAGCCTGGCTTCTGGAGCCAAATTTATTTGGTCCTTGCTCTTTTATTTGTCAGTTGTGTGATTTTAGACAGGTGCTTCACCTTTCTGGGTCTTACTTTTCCCATTTGTGTATAGATGTGGTAATACCTTTCTTATATGAGGTTAAGGTGTATATAAGTCTCCTTATACCATACTTAATCCCCCTTTTCTTTCTAGAGAATGTGGTGGTTAGTCATAGTGCAAACAAATTAATTCTCTGTGAAAACCTGTAAGTGGGGCACAGATTGCAAAATTGTTGGATCAGGTAGTATTAACACCATCTGACTTGTGCTGAATACATGCTTAGGACAAAATAACTACTTGTTTACAAATAGACACATTCAAAGATAGGCAATTCCATATGTGTGCATATGCGTGTGTGCATGCGCACACACACACACACACACAGAGCCAGCCCACAATAGTTTATATGAAAGTAATTTTTACATATTTGATTATTCAACATTCTGGCTGACATACCTATTTTCTGAAGTATGAATCTTTAGATACATATGTCTTAGATATTGTAGTCTCAAGAAAGTAACTGCAACCTTGCAATTAGGTGAAGAACATTCTTTCTGTAGTGCATTTGTGTGCTGCAGGCTTCAGAGAGTTCTTCCTTTAGAACTGTTATGAAAAAATTTTTGCATGGAGTTGAAAATTAACAGATCATTTATTTAAGAAGTGTTATATGCCTGCAAGACCTCAGTCCACTGTATTTTCTCACACCTATCCTTCTACTTTCTTTCACATTTTTATCTAGGTGAACTAGGATTCAAATGAGCATCCCAGAGACATCTGTGGGGTCAAGAAGTCACAAAGGCATTCACATGGTGTTTGAGTGGATGCCCTTGACATAGTAGTGGTGGAATTGAGTTATATGATTATATGAATAAAATCTCAAGTCTGTTCTAATCCAAGATGGTGGAACCATATCCTTCTGCCATTATCATTGCCTTTCTGCATACCTACCCTTCCCCTTGGCAATAGTTGGCTTCATTTGCTATATCTGAGGAATGGATCCTCTGATAATTGTTATAGGATGTATCTATTAGGGTCAGCTTGAATACCAAACTGTGGTTGTTGGACTTTAACCACTGATGAAGTATCTTAAATGAAACCTGCTCTGATTATTGTGTGATACTTAGTCTCATGCTTTGGCTTATTTTTCTGTACATTTCAAAACACTATGACATTGATGTATTGCCTCAAAAAGGTAAAAAAGGATATCAGATACTGTGTTGAAGGTATCAGTTTGAAAATACCACAGTATTCCCACATTTTGTGAAAATCAGCAAAAGAGTAAACTACGAAAGAAGTGATTCAAAAAATGTCTTTTAATAAAAGTTTAAAGTCTTCAAAATATATTTGCCCCTGGAGCAAACTTTTTTCATTTAATATTGTGTCTGTTAATTAGTGCTTCAAATTTGCAAATTCTTTATTGGTTTATATCAATGTAATACCCAAAGCTCATCTCATTGCCAGATTTGAATGAAATATGATCCTGTTTATTCTATTAAAATGAAGGCTTGAAATTGTTACCCAAATGCCACAGGAATTCTTGCCATTTTCTCATCAAATTCCTCATCAGATTTTTTGTTAAAGTCACATTGTTTTAGATTTTGTGCCTTGGCATTTAAATGAAATTCAATGTGCCCCACTGGAGGAAACATCTGTAGGGACATATTATGTACAATATCCATTCCAATCAAGCAGGAGTGTACTGAGTGCCTGAATGAGGAGCTTATTCTTGCTTCACTTTCCTCTGATGTGGCTATTGAGAAGATCTATAAGAGAGGGAACATTTATAAAAATTAAACCAGTGGAGCACAGTATTTTAAATGCTGAAATCAAATACTTTTTAAAGGCACAATATCAGTTTCAGTGAATGGATTCCTGCATCTTTCTTTTGATGTAACAGACTGTATATATATATATATATATATGGCATCTGATCCAGACTGGACAGCTTAGAGAGTAATTAGGTGATGATGATTTTCAAGGTCTGTGTGCCCCAGTAAGCTCGTGTTTACTCAATTTCAGCAACCTACCATGTTCCTCAATAGCCAGCCTTAGTTCAGACATTCTCTATAACCTTTTATGTTTGAATCTGACACAAAACACCTATAACTAGTGCTGTGTCAAAGTGGTCAAGGGGGGGCGGCAGTTCCTGTTCTCTCTATAGGGCCACGCATTAATGGAAAATTTCCAAAATGGTTCTTGGGAAATGATCAGAACATGTCGCCTAGAACTCCTATAAAATGGGGATAATTATTAAACTGACCCCATGGGGCTTTAAGGTATATGGAGATCAAAATAAATTATGTGTGCTAAGCACTTAGACCATGACACATGTTAAGTGCCTACTAAATATTAACTGTTATTGTTACTACTGTCAGAGATGACTTCATAGAAGAGATAGGAATCAGGCATTCAGGCATTCACATACCAGGAATCGCTGGCACAATGGCGTGAATGTAGGGAAGCAGAATGTGTACCAAGAGAGGGCCACTAGACCGGTTTAGTTTTTGCTGAAGGCACATAGTTATTGTCAACATCAAGTACACAGCCTATTAATATATAAGCCACTGAACGACGTGCCTGAATACAAAGAGAGCTGTGTAGTTTCATCCTAGACAATGCTCTATTAGGTGTGTTGTACATAAAAGAGATATTTCATTTCTAGGTACTTCAGTGTATAATTAAGTAACTGAAACACTGTATCGTAAACAACATGAACCATTCAGCAACCTCCTGTCAAAATGCACTTAGATTCCTGTTGGAAGACAGAGCTGCTTCTAAAAGAAATAACTCAATCTCCCGGTAAATACCAAAATGAACCATTCTCTCATCTTTTCACTGCTTTGGTCCCTGCTTACCTTTACTATAGTTATGACTCGTATTATGGCATGAATATGGAATTATGTCTTTAGAGGTAAGAGGGAGGTCATGTGACACATTATAAAGTGTAAATTGTGATTCTCATTTCTTTCCTGCTTTTATAGTTTCTTTCAAATCTGGGGCTGATTTTTATTCATTCTGTTCATTCAACTCAAAACACTCTTACATGGTAAAATTGAGACAATGCTGGATTATATAGAATTGTATTGGTTTCCTAACTTTAGTACCTAACTTTAGGACCTCTTAATATGTTAATGAACATTTTAAGTCTATAAGAATAAGATGAAGTATGCATGGATTCTGATACTCATTGGCATGGAATCCCTTTTCTATGTAACATGCCAAAACCTTTGCTTTTTGGAGTCCCTTTTGTGATAGAATGCTCAGTCTTCTGATATTAGAGTTGATGGGCTATTTATTTAACAATGATAGGTGCAAGTATGTTCTAAAAATGAACGATATATTTTAAAATTATTTCAATTTAGTGGGAGTATAACTTACGTAGCTTGGTTCACCCAAGAAAATATAGCATTTCCACTAGACTTGTGAACTCCTGAAAAGTAGGATCACTCATCCTTGGTATGATCACTCATTCTTGATCACAAGGATGATCACTCATCCTTGGAATGATACTCAGTATCATTCATAACAACTCTTTCCACTGGAAATACTCTTTATAGAATGAGGATGGCCAGCAGCCATTTTGTTTCCTCTGTTACATGGAAGCTTGTCTAAGAGAAGAGGAGGAGGAAAAGAGGAAAAGAAGGAAAATGAGGTAGTTGACACTGTTTCAGCTCCTGGATTTAGCTGTACCTGAAGCCAGTATACTCCAGACTTTTAATTTATATGAACCTATTAAATTTATTTTTCCACTTAAGCTCTCTTTTTTATACTTGAACTGTTTTCTTTTTATTTATAACCCAAAGTGTCCTTATATATCAGAATTACAGTCAACAGAATCCAAATTACAAAATTGGTTAAGCAGAGGCAAGATATAGCAAGCAGTGTGAGGATTCTCCCATGCATGACTAATGTGAGTGTAGCAGGCTGAGAGTTGACACCCCAGTTCTATTCTTTTATTACTGTCATAATCCAAAGTATTTTTCCAGGTGACGAAGTGCCCAGTTAAAAAACGTAACTCCTTCCTTTGTTGTTTAGGGGTGGAAACATGATGCAGTTCAGGACAATGAGATATAAATACAAGTCTCAGTGTTAGACATTCAGGGAATTTCCTTAGGTGAGATCCAGGCTCAGCTGGCATGTGACTTTCACCTTGCCTTTCTCCCTTCCTCCTGTCTGTGCCAGTATCATAGTGTCTGAGACGACACTATGTACCCAAAGCACATGACAGAACAGTGATACAAGGCATTGTACCAATGACATTATGGCATTGCCACACCAACCAAGGATTTTCAACCTTCTGGCCTCTTATTGTGTGGAAACAAACAGGTCTCTGTTTGCCACCCCATGTTCAGTTTTCTCTTGTGTGTAGTTCAACCTGCTTTGGAAATGATACAGCAAGGAAGCTACCTAAACTGTTGACAGCGTGTCTTAGGATCGAAAACCTACCATGCCTGGGGCATTAGAGGAAGGAGGTATAGACAATGTTGGGTTGCTGGAGGTGGTTGATGACTTCTTGCAGTCTTTTGTAAGTCCTCTAAGAAAGTCCTTCAGTCCAAGCCAGTCTTCATAGACATTCTGACCAGAAAGAGGTAATTTTGTGTCTTACAGATGAGATCCAATGATGCAATTAGTATAGTGCCGGCCCACCACAAAAATTAGTTGGATGAAAAATGGACATTTGGGGTGAGGAGCACTGAAAACAAACTGATGAATTCAAGAATTTAATTGACTCAGCCTCAGGCTTGCAAGTGGGGTGTTTTGATATGTTAGGTTGATTATATAGCTCTATCACAATATTGCTCAATTATATGTCATGATCATTATTGAATCTATTATTTCATACAATTTTAAAAAATTCTTTCTGTTGTTTTTGTCCTGTCTTGGTAGTATGATTTTAAAACATTCTATTCATAATGCAGTGGTAAAAAGCATAGGCTCTGAGGGAAATTCCTTGAATTTGAATCCCAGGTTTGCCACTTATCTTGCCATTTGATCTTGGACAAATTACTAAACCTATTTTTTTAATTTTTTTAACTTATTTTTAAAGATGTTATTTATGTATTTGAGAGACAGAAATCACAAGTAGGCAGAGAGGCAGGCAGAGAGAGAGGAGGAAGCAGGCTTTGCTGAGTAGAGAGCCCAATGGGGGGCTTGATCCCAAGACCCTGAGATCATGAACTGAGCCGAAGACAGAGGCTCAACCCACTGAGCCACCCAGATGCCCCAATTATTAAACCTCTTTATGCCTTAGTTTCTTCATCTGTAAAATGGGGATAATAATTGTACCTGCCTTATGGAGTTGTTATGAGACTTGAAAGTGCTAACACATGTTAAGCACTTAGCATGTGCCTAACTTTAGGAAGCACTAAGTATCAACTGTTTTGTTTTGTTTTGTTTTGTTTTTTTTTGTTTTTAGTATTATATCTGAAAAAAGCTTTTTGACTTTACTTTGAATTTAAAATGTAAAATTGTATTTCATAGATTTTCATGGTTTCATATTTAGAGTACCTGATGAAGGTTTTCTTGAGGCTAGGAAAAAAAAATTGTTCTGAGGGCCTAAATTGTCTGTATGTCCTGCTTTGGGGATTTATCCCTCATGTGTCCTAGGTAATTTCTCTACAAGGTCTTAGGAAAGGTGCTAGGTTTCACAAAGAGGGAAACACAGAGAGATGGTATTTGTTTCTTTCAGCCTTTGTATTTCAGGGCATGCTAATCAAATCTGTCTCCTGGATAAAAGAAGCTGGCAGCTTTGGGGTCTGCAGGAAATGCCCCTCCATCTAAGTGGACCTGTGCTTGCCTCTATATGCAAGCAGGTGTGTAAGCATACCTCTCTATGTAGCCACTGGCAGGGTGCACACTGGTGGAAATTCTGACTGGGCTGTCATAATGGCCCTTTCCAGGTAAGGGCAGTTCTTACCTTAGAAGCACTCTACCCAACAGAAAACCATCTAGATGAGATACACTCCAGGATGGATCAAAGTCAGAGATGGAAAATGACCTCTCTTCTGCTGTATCCCCTTCAGTTTTCTTATTTCTTCCCTCTTAAAGATATATTGAAATCAAATTCCGTTTTTTTCTTTTGTCCTGTGTAATCAGGGCTGACAGGGGTCCAGATATTTTATATCTCCACTAGGTGTTGTCTTTTTTTTATCCAATAATAATAATAATAGGCCCATCAGAATTAGTTACTAGCACATCCAATCATAGAGCAGTGGTATTGAGAGATTTTTCATGGTGCTTTTATTGCCTATAGTATTGCCCATTTTCTTCCCTATTCATTCAGTTCACACTGTTTAGATATTCCTTTCTGGGTAAAATATCCAAATATATCTTAAATATTGGCCTTTTAAGTATTCAGCTAATGAGCAAGAATTAGTAGCCAGAGTAATATTTATTTGTTTATTTAGGATTTATTTATTTATTTTTAGTGAGGGGGGAGGGGCAGAGGAAGAGGGAGGGGGAATCTTAAGTAGTCTCTGAGCTAAAAGCATGGAGCCCGAAGCACGGCTCGATCTTAAGACTCTGTGATCGTGACCTGAGCCAAAACCAAGAGTTAGATGCTTAGCCAACTGCCCCACCCAGGTCCCCACAGAGTGATATTTAAGTACTAATTAAATACATATACACATTAATATATTTGAATGCATGTGACTGAAATTAGTTTGGTCTTTGATACCCCTTGTGGCACCAGAGATAGTGGCCTGGCTTGTCACAGGGTTAGGTTGTGTTAGGTTTCTAGAATTGTGTCTGCAGACAGAGTAGCTCTCGCCTCTGGGCTGGATACTTGTAATCGAGCTAGCTACCAAGAGCTTCATCAGAAGATAACAGATCATTTGAGGAAAATGATTTCTTGTGTAATTCCTGGATGAATAAAAAGTATCCACTTAGGTAGAAATATTATAAGGAGGAAAATTCAAATAGGTAAGATTTTTTTTTATCATGGAGGTGGTGTTAGTTCTTGTTGACTTGTATGAGGTCATGGCTTTGGTAATATGTTACTCATCTCTTTTTGATGAAGATTCTCTGATACGGATTCTAAAATATATCCAACCTTGAAGATTAGTAGCTTTAGACTTTGTTTTTCAAGGAAGCACAGGTACTGTTACCTTCTTAGGAATAGTTTCTCCATATCAAAAGTATTCCCTACTCTATCGTCTATTACTATAAAAAATAATAATTTATATAACACCAACTGATGAACATGGGTCAGTGATAAACATGACCATAGATAGCATTTAGGTAGGCTTAAAATCATCTATGTGAAAATCAAGTTATGGCTGGGCTTTACTTCTTTCTTTCCTTTTCTTTCTTTTCTTTCTTTCTTTCTCTCTTTCTTTCTTCTCTCTCTTTCATTTCTCCCTTTTACTGGAAACAATTGATAACATTGCTTTGAAAGAAATTAATATAAAGAATTAATTAGCAAAATCTAATATTCAATAAATGTAGTCTGGAAAAAAATTTCATGAGTGGCTGATCGTAACATTAAATGGAGGTAGAAAGGTAGAGGAACAAATAATGTTGTTGAGTCAGATTTTTCTTCTGCTTTTATTCATACACTCATTGAAAGAGCAATCAAAGGAGAGCCATGAACTAAGAAGACTTAGGTCCTCATGAGAAACAAATCGGAGTTGTTAGGTAGCATCATAAAATAGCCATTTAGTACATTGACTTCGTGTATTTAAAGATTATGAGATTTTACAGTAGTTGGGTTATAAAATATCAATTTAGAGCAACAGCAAATTTCCTGATATTCATTTCAGTTTATAGGCAATTCCTGTTCTGACACAAATGTATGGGCTTGGGTGACCAGGTTCTCTGGGCCAGTGCTGCATTTGCCTTTGGGGCGGGGGTATGGGGGATTCTCAATGGCTTTTGCCCAGAAAATCAGTGGTCTAAAATTTTCCTCTTTAGTCAAGGCATTTGTATTGTAGGAAGCTTTAAAATAGTTCCATTATTTACTGGAGCTCTCACAGTTTTTTCTTTTATAGCTTCTAGGCCAGCAAGGAGAAGGGGGAATATCAAGGATGCTGAGTTTACACGATCCCACTTTGGGGGGTTTCTGTAGACTCTGAATCTTGTACCTCACTAATTGCGATACCTAAAAATAAAGTGTGACTGAAAGAACACTGCCATTATGAACCACTTGCTATGTTAATATTCAGATGAAGAGTGTTTTTGGTTCATACCTCATTGCAAAATTAGGGTCCCTCCCTTCCTTAAAGATGTATGCTTACTGAATGTATTTAAATTACTAGCTAATTTTTTCAGGGGGGAAATAACCCTGAGGCAAGTGTAAAACCAGTAGCTACAGAAAGCTGGAGAATCAGATGTCTGCTGGGCAAATTGACAGAACTCATTAATCTTCGAAGCAGTGTGCTACAGACTCTGTCCTTTCATGCACCTGCCCAAGACGAAAGTAATTACACGATGGCACTATTAATACTGAAGAGCTTGAGTGGGGAGAGGGTTATCTTCTCTTCTTAGTAATTGATTGCCAGCTGATTAGTGGACAACATTTTTCTTGCAGCATAATTGCCTTTGTGCTATTGTAGCCTCTCTGACCTGGGTTTAGGTCATCTTACTGATTTTGAGGCCCTGGCAATAGCATCACAGCCCTGAAAGTAATGAACTGGAACTCAATCACTGCAAATTCCCCAAACAGTAGATGTCTAGTTAAATGTATTTCAATGATATCCTGAATAACAGCAATCATACCAAAGATCACATTTTTTTTTTCCTTCTATGAAAACTATAGAGTTCCATTTAGAAAAGTATGTATTTGAGAAGGAATAAAAGGAAATCATGGTATGTGCCTTTTCATCTTTAATGGCTAGGATGGACGCATCATCAGAAACTAGTTCTGTGGCATTTGTGCTATGTTGTATTAATTCCCTATTTATTTATTTAAAAAAGACTTTATTTATTTGACAGAGAGGCTCACAAGTAGGCAGAGAGGCAGGCAGAGAGAGAGGAGAAAGCAGGCTCCCTGCTGAGCAGAGAGCCCGATGTGGGGCTCGATCCCAGGACCCTGGGACCATGACCCGAGCCAAAGGCAGAGGCTTTAACCCACTGAGCCACCCAGGCACCCCTAATTCTCTATTTAGTAAAAAGGGTTCTGCAGCTTTTTTTTTTTTAAGATTTTATTTATTTATTTGACAGATCACAAGTGGGGAAAGAGGCAGGCCGAGAGAGAGGAAGGGAAGCAGACTCCCTGCTGAGCAGAGAGCCTGATTCGGGGCTCGATCCCAGGACCCTGGGATCATGACCTGAGCCAAAGGCAGAGGCTTTAACCCACTGAGCCACCCAGGCACCCCAGTTCTGCAGCTTTTTAACCCCAACTCAGGCATGGCCTAGGAGAGAGACCACAAGACCAGCCTGGCAGCCCCTTCACTACAGCAACACTGAGCTCACCTGTTTGGCTGCACCCTGTGCAGGCTGTGGGTGTTCCCTGATGGCAGGGTAGACGGAGGAGGTATTGGGGATGGATGGGCACAAATCTGAAGACTCATAGAACGTGTCTGGCACACCTGACTGGCATGGCAGTAAATTGTCCTGTACAGCTTTAAGAGTCGTTATGACACAATGGAGTTCAAGTCCAGGAGAACTGGATGGTTATTGAATACAGAGGTTGCTGGCCTCACCCACAGCCTGCTGGGATGGAGCTTGTTTGAGCTCTGCCTGAATTCTGTCACCTGGGCAGGTGAGAACCCAGAGGGCCAGGAAGAGCCAAGGGTGTTGCCAGAGCGTCTGAGTTGGTTGACACCCTCTGGGGATCCTGGTGCTGGCTTTCTCCAAACCAAGCTGAAACACTGCTAGAGTCCCTCTGTCCCATTCCGGCCCTGAGGCCCAAACAGAGGCAGAGAATATTGGCTATTCTTATCCTGGTTCAAGGTGGAACAGATTTCTTCCAATTGCAGCGCAATGAACATGGGCAAGCCCTTCTGGGAATATAAAGCTGCTGGTGAAGACTATCTCTTGGCCTGCCCAGCCATCCCCTCACTGGCATCAGGGGGAACTAAGTCAGTTCTGTGGGATTTTTAAGGACATTGTAGATAAATGCTGGTGATATTCTTAGCTAACATTTTGGCCTTGGATTTAAGATCGCTGAAAACAAATTCAAGCCCAAGCAGAGAGTTAGATTTTAATGCCATCTTATTGCATCGTAGCCATAAATATCAAATAATGACCTCTTTCCTATCATAAAAATATTTGATTATGTGCCACTATGCCCTGTATAAAGTGCCAGGCTAAGAAGGGGAAAAGTGAAAAGTATCTGTTTTAAATCTATGAATGTAATAGTTCGGCAAATTGGAAGTGAATGAGTAGTGTGGGCTTTCCATCTAAATGTCAGTGATGCCAACAGGGTTTCCTTTGGTTCCCATGGGTAACCTTTATATTTATGCAGCTAGAAGTAAAAATATAACAATCTACTGCCCAACTTTAACAACATTAAGCAGCAAATCTCCAAACTTTTAAAGGTGATAATGCTACCATATGGAAGAGGATTTAGTAATCATTAAAATGAGTTTTGTGTTCTCAGAGTAGGCGGTCAAGATTTTCCTGATGTGAAAATTGAGATACAAATAGGATCCTTGTAATGCCAACCATCTCCAGTTCTTTAGCCAAATCTTATTATGCAAAAGCTGAGTATACTCAGCAATACTTGCCCATATTTCTAATCAGGATCACTAACCCAGGAAAACAGCATTACTAATATAGCTAGTCAGTTAGCAGCATTACTAAATCTACATTTCAAGTCTTAAAGAGGTACAAGAAGGCTGGGTACTAGAGCACACTACCCTAAACCAATGGGTTTGGTATTGGCTACAAGCAGCTAACTTATTCTCAGCTGTTGTCATTTGTGAGTGCTTACATGTTGATTGTTCTTCAACAGTTTTCAGGAGTTTTACGAGTTTTATTAGTCCTAATGTAACAGGAACAGCAATGTTGCAAATTCTAGTCAGGAAAGGTTATGCTGCAAACAGAGTTGGGATAATTAAAAAGTGGGAAGGGATAAGACAATAAGTATTCATAATTCATTGTGAATTAGTCATTTGACAACAAGAAAATTCTGAAATACAGAGTGAGTCAGCCATAATGTGAAAAGTACAGCATGTGTATCTTCCACTAATAAGAGATGAAAAAATGTGATTGATGGAAAATATTTGGAGTGTGTGGCTAGAAGATCAAAGTAAATACTAAGTGCACATTAGCTTAATGTAAATTTAGTGGATGGTTAAGAATTTAAGAACCTAAAAGCTAAACATTGTGTGCCACTGATGAAGCTTTCATCAAGCCCTGGATGGAACTTATTCCAGTCTGCACAACATCAAAGTGAGTGGTCAGTCCATTGAACATGGAACTGTAACTGCTGAGGAGAGTTCCCTATTACCCTTGCTGTGATTATCACAAAGAGGGTTATTTAAGAGTAGTTATGTATTCAGTGGACCTTAGTGTAGATGAAATTGATCTGTTTTAAAAAAAAGATGGCTCATAAGATGATGCAAACAAGGTTTTAAGCTATGATGGGGCCAACTCAATCTCCTATTTCGTGAAAATGTTATGAAACTATAGTTGAAACCCATCATGCTTTTTATGCAGGCTATCCAAGCTCCCTTCAGAATATTGTTGAAGATCTATTATTTAAAAAACTAAGCCAAATGTCTAAGTTGTACTCACTACTTTTGAAGATTGTTTTTTTCCCACCATATCATTCCTGAGATTAAAAGACATTGAAACATAAATTTGCTACCTATTTAAAAACTTCTTTATCCTGGTATTGCTCACGGACATTGACTTTTTTCCCATTTTTCACTTAATGATATCATTCTAATGTCTGAATTGTTTACCAATGACCAAATACTTAATTCCTTTACTAGTGGGCTTGGGTTTCATTTACTTTTGATTTAAGAAAGATTATCTGAGAGTCGTTGTTAAAAATGACTAAGTTAAGGCATTTTAAAAAATTTATTTCCCTCAAAATCCACTAATAAAAGCTTTAAGAATGTTATTAGAAAAAGAAACATTCCATTAAAAAATAAATGTCAGCTACAACCGACCTCTCACATAAATAAGCATACCCACCTAGTGTGGTTTGAATGGGAGATGGTGAGAAGACTGAGAACCCCTGAATGCCATCTTGAACCTGGAACAGATCCTATATTACCCTAAAATTAAATATCTTTGACCTGAAAGAATCATATCAAAAGATCATTTTTCACTGGAGATGAAATATGAGGATATGGGTGGGCCAAGAAAAAAGAGGGAAGTAGGTTTGTAGAAATTAGTTTAATATCACAGAACTTCAAGTTAGTATTGAAGGAGCCAACATGTCTACAAACCATCTTACTCTTTATTTTAAGAGGTGGTACTATAGGTGAAGGAGAGATGGTTCAAGTTGTGGTAAAGGGGATGCTTTATAGTTTAAGGATCCAGCAGAGTCTGAACATTGACATTTTAGTTATACAGTGAGCAGATCAACCCTAATGTCTCTTCATTATAAGCATCACTTTAACATATTCACTTTATAAGCATCACTTTAACATATTCCTTAAAATATTGCTGAAAAGGTGCTATTTTTTTTTTCAAAGTGTGTTCAGGTTCAGCAGGAATTCCCTTTGCTTATCCCTAGCCACACTGTTTCCTAGGCAGTAGTAGACTTGTTAAGAGGAGGGTTTGAAAGACATATCCCATGGAAGCTGCTCGCTGCTTTGACTTAACTCTCTTTTCATGCCTTCACACATTCTTCGATAAATAGCCAGTTACATTTTAAGATGAGTAGTAATCACAGAAGAACTAGCATGGACCCACATATGTAAACTACAGAATAAAAGAGAAAAATAACATAATCTGAGGGCAAGTGAGAAACATACCATAGGAATAATTAAATAGGAAAAGGCAAAAATTTCAAGCTTAAAAAATGCAGGCGACTGATTTCTCTTTGAAAAGAGCTCAAAGACAAAAGTAAAAACTGGTGATATGAAAAGAAATCTTGCAGTGTTCAGGAAAGAAAAGGATGAGAAAGTAAAAACACTGCAAGGATAAGTCATATGAAAAGAAAAAAATGAGTAAACATGACTGAAAATACAACTCTAGTTATTGAAGTAAAGAATATAAAAATGGGACAGAAAAAATATATTTAATATATAAAATATGTATAATATGTACTGTATAAGATACATTTATATGTTTAATATATTTTATACATTTTAAATATATAAGATAGTATGTAAAATAATGTAATAGTAGGTAAGTTTCCTGAAATAAATACCTAGGTGTATAGATAAACTGGATTTATTATGTCCTAGAGAATAGTTGATATAAAACTATCCACAAAAAGATATATGTTAAAAAACTTCAGGGATAAAGAAAGAATCTTTTTCTGTCAAAGGAGGAAAAATTATAAAACAAAAATGTACATGACATGATATTAGGTTAGTTTCGGCCTTTCGACAGTAACATCCAGTGCCAGAAGGGAGTGGGCAATATCTATAAGTTTGTGAAGGAAATACAAATGCCATCAAGGAATTTTATACCTAACCATCTTATCCTTCAAGCTTAAAATTAAAGCATTTTTAACATGCAAGAACTCAGGGAACAAAACATTCATGAACACTCACTGAAAAAATATTAGGTGATTGCAGCCAACCAAAACATAGATCAGAATTAAAAACTCCTGAATAAAGAAACCATAGTTAAAAGGACTGCTGCTCTTAAACTTTGAAAAATAAGGAAGAATAGCAGAAAAATTCTTGGGAATATTGATTGGAGAACAGAATGCAAATGTTATTAACTATGATATACTAAAATGAATAATATAATCAAAGAATTTGGTGATATGGAGGTCGAACTGGAAGAAGTGGGAATATAGTAGTGTCTTAATTTTCATAGTAAGGACAATAGAGACTACCTAATCATAAGCACAACTTTTAAAAAACTGATTCTAACATTTCAATATTTTTCACAATTTCTTCAGTGAACAGTGCTGGATAATTGGACAGCTACAAGCAAAAGAATGAAACTGGATCACTTTCTTTCACTGTACCCCAAAATAAACTCACAATGGATTAAAGACCTAAAAGTGAGTCTTAAACCCATAAAATCCTAGAAGAAAACAGGCAGTAATTTTTGACATTGATATAGATACATTTTTCTAAATATATCAGACAAGGGAAACAAAAACAAAATTAAACTATTGGGGCTATACCAAAATAAAAAGCTTCTGTACAGCAAAGGAAACCATCAACAAAATAAAAAAGCAACTACTGGATGGGAGAAGATATTTGCAAATGATATATCCAATAAGAAGTTGATATCCAGAATATATAAAAATTTTTTACAACTCCACACCAGAAAAACCCAAGTAATTTAATTAAAAAATGGACAGAGAACATGAACAAACATTTTTCTGAAGAAGACATATGGATGCCCAACAAATGCATGAAAAGATGTTCCATATCACTAATCATCAGGGAAGTGCAAATCAAAACCACAATGAGATGTCCTCTTACTCCATAAGAACGGCTAAAATAAAAAAGACCAGAGATGACAGGTGCTGGCTAAAAAGGAACCTTTGTGCACTTTTAGTGGGAATGCAAACTGGTGCACTTTGGAAAACAGTATGGGGGTCGTCAAAAAACTAAAAATAGGAACCCCACAAACATCCACACACACATCCAACTGTGTTTTAGTTGTCTTAAGCTATGTATACATCCAAAGGACAAAGTTTTGCCAGCTTTGAGAATATTCAAATGAAATTATTTCAGAGGGGGAGTGGGAAAAAGTTAATTCATAAGGCTATAAACAATTCTCATTTATGGGCCTTTTTGAGAGATGATGTTGAATTAATACTTTAACTATTATTTCTCTTTACTATTCTAAAGCCCAAATGCAGTGAAACTGATTTTCCCCCCACAATTATCATGTACCAGGTAATTTCTTTGAAAGAGTTCCATTTCCTAAATAGCAAATAATTATGTTTTGTCTGTCTAGTATGGGTACCTCCCAATCTCACTCACTGGAGGAGCATTTCTCTTTCTTTCGAGAGTCCCCGCTCCCCGCTGCCCCATTTTAACTAGAGATTGTTTTTATGTGGCGCTGTACCCCTGACAACAGTTAATTTGTCAGTGGGGGTGAGGGAACATGACATGTAACCTGTTCAATGATAGTATGTCCTGATCATAGCTAATTTGTCCAGAGTTGAGTACCTCACCCAAGCTGGGCATTAGAGTTCTTTCCTAATTTTTTTTTTTAACTTGACCTGAGGAAATACATCTCAGATGGCAAAGTGGGATACTGTGGGGATTGATAGCTGCCTGCTACCACACTTACCTCATGTTTTCCACCATGTGGAAGATTCTGGTCTTTGATGAGTGAGATAAAATTGGCATGAACAAAACAGATGATGATGGAGGTTGGGAATCCTTAGCATTGCTTAAGTTCCTGGTTACATACTTTTGAAGTCTGCCTGTACTCTACCCCTGCTTCTGCTGTTTGGTCACTTAACTAATCCTTAGAGTTCTAGAGTCAAATATGTATATATATTCTTATTGACTAGTTTGAACTTGGTTTCTGTTAACTGCATTCAAAAGAGTTCAAAATGAGAGAATAGTTTTTCAGTGCTTAAAGTACTAAGACATTTTGCCTCTTTAAAAATTACTTGTGTTGTTCTATCACATTCATATTCACAGTCTACTGAAAAAGTCAGGATAGTCCCAGTGACATTACAGGTTTCCTAATTAGAAGTGATTTCTGAATCGAAGAAGAAAGAGAACTGAGAGCAGACGCTGAAGAGCTGTGGGGTTGGATGGTATACAGGGTGACTAAGGAAAAGGGGGATATAGAGACAGGTTACTTTCCAGAGAGTGAGTTCTGCTCTCAAATATATCCCTCTCTCTCTGGAATGTAACATTACATTCACTTAAAACTTTTTTTTTTTTGTTATATATATATCAAATCTATACATGTGGCAATAAATAATACAAATATGTCAGTGTCCTATCAGTTCTCTCCCTTCTCAGTTTAAGTCCCAATCCCAAGAGTCAATCTCTTTAAACTATTTGTCTTTTCTTTTGGTGCATCCTTCAAAAGACTAGATGACATATTTCTGTTTCTGTTTCAGGCGTCATGCATTTTTTTTGTGATACCTATTTGCTCTTTGAAACAAAAGATGAGGATCTGGCTCATTTGCACCACCTTTCCTTCCCCAAATAGATGATATTTATATAACATTTAGTTCTTGCTTTGTCTTTGCTACTTTAAATAATATCCTTAAACATTATTTCTTGTTTGTATCTCTTGACTCCCAAATTTTAAGAAGAAATTATTATTATTCCTACTGGTTCTTTCTCCTCTCATTCCCCTTTCACACAACATTTTCTGTGAGCTTCACTTATATTTTTGCATTATTAAGACTGGTAACAACATACACCAGCCTACAATCACAAAAGTATTCCATTCTTTGTGAATAAGTAGAAAAGTTGAAAAGCAATGAACATAATTTGTGTGATAATGGCTATTGTTCAATATTGGTTCAGCTAGGGTGTTAAATTTCCTTCTCTAAAGTACTAAGTGGATATAAGAAAAAGTACCTGGGTCACAAGAGGAAAGCCTTTCCTTGTAATAATTATAAATGAAATATTTCTTTCTCGAATGCCATCAATTGCTTTAATTCTTACCTTTGTTTCATATTTGGAAGATTACTAGTTGGCACATATGTATGCTGAATTTTTAACTTACCTTTCTTTTTACTTAAAATTTATTTGATTTGATTTTCCTTTCCCATTTAAGTTTTACTTTCTTTTCTGTCAAACTCTTTTCTTTCCTTAGGCTACTTTACAGTAGAATCTTCTGTCCTCTTATTTTAAGCTGGATGTGTTAATGTGCTGCCATCATCCTAAGACTTCTTTTGACCTCTCTCCTTGGCTGGACCTGGGGTTTCTGGATCTGCTTTTTTAATATATTCCCTTATTTTTGGGGAGACATATCCTTAAGTAACTTTTTTAAAAAAAAACATATGTGAGAGATTAAATTTCTGGATGCTTATATATCAGCAAGTGTCTTTATTTTTCTTTGAAACTTGAAAATAGGATAGTTGAATATAAAATTTAAAGTTGAAAAAAATTTTTCCTTAGAATTTGTTTTCTTATAATTACTCAGGGGATCTTTTCAATCTAAATATTTTCTTTCTTCGGTGCCAGAAAATTCTCTTACATCATTGATAATTTTATTTCGCCCCCATTTTCCTCCATTGTTTCTTCTTGGGATTATATTAGTTAAATACTTTAATCACAAAATTGAGTTCTGGCCCTCTTACCTTTTATCTAATATTCTTTTCCTTCTTGTATTTTTAGTGTACTTTCTCAGAGAGTGTTTTCAGTCTTGGAAATTTTAAGCCCTTTGGTGTTTTGGCTGGAGTTCAGTGCTGGGGATCAGGTAGGAGAATTATGATGACTACAGATGTGCCTTGTGTAGCTATTCAATTAATAACCCAGTTTCATCCCACTTCTTACTCCCTGCCCTGCCATGCCTTCTGACTCTGAGTCCAGGACTTTCTGTTAGGAAAATTGGCTTTTAACTTTACAGAAACTTCCTTTTATAATTTTTAAGGCTGAGGCTTTCTCTGCTTGCTTTATCCATCTGTCTTTTTCTTTATTCTAGGAGTTAGTGGAAGTATGCCACTTATTGGTACCCACTCATCCTTAAGTCTCTTTGCTATTACATATTTATTCTCTTTATCTACTTTTTAATGCTTTAATTCAGTGGAATCTTGGAAAGGATGGGAAGGAAATTCAATTGCCTAATCTGCCATCTTGAACTCAAATTTAACAGTTACATTTTTATATAAGTGGCTATGAACTGAAAGAAGCTATGCAAATGACCTAAAAGAAGTTCATAATAATTTACATTAATAGCAAGGAAAGCCCTTTGTATTTGTTTGTTTAGCAAAACTCTTCAGCTTATGGTTTTAATAAGAATGTCTATTTAATTTTTATTTAAATAAAAAAATTATTTATGTTACTATTAGTCACCATACAGTACATCATTAGTTTTTGATGTGGTGTTCCGTGATTCATTGTTTGTGTATAACACCCAGTGCTCCATGCAATATATATCAGCCTTAATACCCATTACCAGGCTAACCCATTCCCTACTTCCTCCCCTCTGAAACCCTCAGTTTGTTTCCCATCGCCCATAGTCTCTCATGGTTCATCTCCCCCTGATTCCCCCTCTTCATTTTCCCCTTCCTTCTCCTAATGTCCTCCATGCTATTACTTAGGTTTCACATATAAATGAAACCATATGATAATTGTTTTTCTCTGCTTGACTTATTTCATTTAGCATAATCCCCTCCAGCTCCATTCATGTCAATGCAAATGGTGGGTATTCATCCTTTCTGATGGCTGAGTAGTATTCCATTGTATATGTGGATCCTATCCTCTTTATCCATTCATCTGTTGAAGGGCATCTTGGCTCCTTCCAGTTTGGCTATTCTGGAAATTGCTTCTCCGAACATTGGGGTGCATGTGGCCCTTCTTTTCACTATATCTGTATCTTTGGGGTAAATACCCAATAGTGCAACTGCTGGGTAATAGGGTAGCTCTATTTTTAACTTTTTGAGGAACCTCCACACTGTTTTCCAAAGTGGCTATACCAACTTGGATTCTACCAACAGTGTAAAAGTGTTCCCCTTTCTCCACATTCTCTCCAACATTTGTTGTTTCTTGCCTTGTCAACTTTTGTCATTCTAACTGGTATAAAGTACTATCTCAATGTGGTTTTGATTTCCTGATGGCTAATGATGTTGAACATTTTTTCATGTGTCTTAGCCAATCATATGTCTTCTTTGGAGAAGTCTCTGTTCATGTCTTCTGCCCATTTTTTGACTTGATTATTTGTTTTTTGGGTGTTGAGTTTGAGAAGTTCTTTATAGATCTTGGATATAATCACTTTATCTGTCGTGTTATTTGCAAATATCTTCTCCTAGTCCATGGGTTGCCTCTTTGTTTTGTTGACTGTTTCTTTTGCTGTGCAGAAGCTTTTTATCTTGATGAAGTCCCAAAAGTTCATTATCACTTTTGTTTCCCTTGCCTTTGGGGCTGTGTCTTGAAAGAAGTTGCTATGGCTGATGTCGAAGAGGTTACTGCCTATGTTCTCCTCTAGGATTTTGATGGATTCCTTTCTCACATTGAGGTATTTCATCCATTTAGAGTTTATCTTTGTGTATGATGTAAGAGAATGGTTGAGTTTCATTCTTCTGTATATAGCGGTCCAATTTTCCCAGCAACATTTATTAAAGAGACTGTCTTTTTTCCATTGGATATTTTTTCTTGCTTTGTTGAAGATTAGTTGGCCATAGAGTTGAGGATCCATATCTGAACTGTCTGTTCCGTTCCATTAATCTATGTGTCTGTTTTTGTGCTCGTACTATACTGTCTTGGTGATCACAGCTTTGTAAAATAGCTTGAAATCAGGCAACATGATGCCCCCCAGCTTTATTTTTGTCCATCACTACCACGTGGGATTTATTCCTGGGATGCAAGTGTGGTTCAACCTTTGCAAATCAATGTGATGGGACATATTAATAAGAGAAGAGAGAAGAACCATATGGTCCTCTAAGTTGATGCAGAAAAAGCATTTGACAAAATACAGCATCCTTTCCTGATTAAACTCTTCAGAGTGTAGGGATAGAGGGAACATTCCTCAATTTCATAAAAACCATGAAAAGCCCACAGTGAATATCATTCTCCCTGGGGAAGAGCTGAGAGCCTTTCCCTTAAAATCAGGAACATGACAAGGATGCCCACTCTCACCACTATTGTTCAGCATAGTACTAGAAGTCCAAGAAACAGCAATCAGACAAAAAAATTAAGTAAAATATATTCAAATTGGCAAAGAAGAAGTCAAACTCTCTCTCTTTGCAGATGACATGATACTTTATGTGGAAAATTAAAAAGACTCCACCCCAAAATTACTAGATCTCATACAGCAACAGTTTAGTAAATGGCAGGATACAAAATCAATGCACAGAAATTAGTTGCTTTGCTATACACTAAAAATGTAACTGTAGAAAGAGAAATTAGGAAATTAATTCCATTTATAAAAGCACCCCAAACTGTAAGATACCTTGGAATAAACCTAACCAAAGAAGTGAAGGATCTGTACTCTAGAAACTACAGAACGCTTATGAAAGAAATTGAAGAAGACACCAAAAAAATGGAAAAACATTTCATGCTCATGGATCAGAAGAATAAACATTGTTAAAATGTCTATGCTGCCCAGAGCAATCTATACTTTCAACACCATCCGGATCAAAATACATTAGCAATTTTCAAAGTGCTGAAACAAATCCTAAAATTTGTATGGATTGAATCACCAAGGAAAAAACCCTGAATTGCCAAGGAAATGTTGAAAAAGATAAACATTTTAATTTATATTTCATAAAAGCTTAAGAATGCTATGTATTAGGGATTCCTGAGTGGCTCAGTCAGTCAGTGTTAAGTGTCTGCCTTTGGTTCAGGTCATGATCCCATGGTCCTGGGATCAAGTCCCACATTGGGCTCCTTGCTCAGCAGGAAGCCTGCTTCTCCCTCTGCCTGCCATTCCCTCTGCTTGTGTTCTCTCTCTCTCAAATAAATAAAATCATAAAAAAAAGAATGCTATATATATTAGAATTTCATATTAATCAGATCAAAATAGAAGATAGATTTAAAGATATTAATTTCTGTTATACATTGTTCTAAACTCAGGATATAAAATGAAGTAGATGGCATTTGACCCTCAGAGTACTTACTAATTTACTGGTAAACACATATGTGATGATATATATACTTACTTAATAAATGTATAACGTATGTAAGAAATGTATACATATTTCCTTGTCATTAAAAATACCAAATCAGCAGAGCAGCCAGGCTCAATATAGTGTTTGTAAAATACAGTATTTGTATAACTGCTATGTAAATTGCAATCGAAATATGTACACAAATACTGTAAGGAAGGGCAATAGAGGGAGCAAAAGCATAGTCATAGGAAAGCACAAATTGTTCTAGGCCAGTTTGGCTAGGATGAGCACTGGCTTAGATAGGAGCTGGGCTGGAAAGTTATCCTCACTTGCTTGATGGTCCAAATGAGGTGGTGTTTGCCAGAGGCCAGGGTGGAGATGCTGGGAACAATTAAAATACCTCTCTAGTGTTTTCCCAAAACATCAGTTCTTTTTTAAGGAACAGAAATGTCAGCTGTCAAGTTATATTAAAAAATGTTTGCTGGATTTTGAACTGGACCAGTATCTTCGATGCCAAAGACATTAGTTTCTTAAATTTAACTCCAGAAACAGAAGAAGCCAAGTAACTTACCCTGTAAACTGGTGGGAGTTTGTAATTCTGAGGCTTAATGGTAATTCTGGTTGGTTGTTGTCTTAGTCAGTTTGGGCCACTATAACAAAAATACCATATATTGGGTGGCTTAAATAACAAACATTTATTTCTCACAGTTCTGGAGACTGGGTAGTCCAAGGTCATCATGCTGGCAGATTCAGTGTCTTCTGAGAGCTCACTTCTTTGTTCATAAACAGCCATTTTCTTGCTATATCCTCACCTGAAGGAGGAGGTGAGGGAGCTCTCTGGGGTCTCTTTTATAGGGGCATTAATCCCATTCATGATGGCTCTGCCCTTATGACCTAATCTCCCAAAGGCCCTGCCTCCAAGTATCATCACAGTGAGGATTAGGTTTCATCATAATGAATTTTGGAAGGCCTCAGACATTCAGTCTGTTGTTGCAGTTTATTGGGTAAGTAACTTAAATTCAATTTTGGTTTCCTTTTCTGTAAAATTGGCTAGCAGTATTGCTCTGCCTCACAAAAACATTCAGATATTCGTATAGTTTGATGAAGGGCAATGTCCAAGTGACTAGATTAGGTGTTGAGATCAAAATATAAGGGATTCTGGGGTGCCTGGGTGGCTCAGTCAGTTAAGCATCTGCCTTCAGCTCAGGTCATGATCCCGGGTCCTGGGATCAAGTCCCCCTTTGGGCTCCCTACTTAGCCAGGAGCCTGCTTCTCCCTCTGTCTGCTGCTCCCCCTGCCTGTGTGTAATCTCTCTCTCTCTCTATCAAATAAATAAATAAATAACATCTTTACATAACAACAACAACAAACCCAAAATATAAGGGATTCTGACTGCTATCCCTGTGGGTTTACAAAATACTTTTCCTTTCATTTTTTTGTGCATAAAGTATTTCCAGATTCATAATATAATAACAATAGAAAAAGGAATATAATCTTTATATTTTTATGTAGGTAGAATTCAGGAATCTAAGTATTAAGGTTTCTTCAGCAACACAAAGGAAATAAGTTTACTTATATCAGACCATGGTACCACTTGCAGAGTGGATGTATTTTATATCTTTTTCCTCTGCCTACAAATGCTGGCCATGTAGTATGCATTGAAATGTGAATGTTCTCATAATGTTCCAACTAGCTAAATGAAGATTTCCCTGAGGACTAGTCTTTTGAAAACAGGGCATCTATTGCTCTTTTG
This sequence comes from Mustela lutreola, assembly GCF_030435805.1. Taxonomy (NCBI): domain Eukaryota; kingdom Metazoa; phylum Chordata; class Mammalia; order Carnivora; family Mustelidae; genus Mustela; species Mustela lutreola. The sequence goes on along the minus strand of NC_081299.1, from coordinate 74,532,530 downwards.
GTGGGAATGGGTAGGAAAGATTCTTGCAGATCCATATTCACTCCATTTATTAAGCAACAAAGAAAAGTCCACCTCAATTTAATCTAACTAATTAACTTTAATTCCTTAAATTCCTCAGTCACTGAACTTCTCTGCATTTTGCAAACTATTCACTAACTCTTCCTCCTTATAGTTGTCATGGAAATGAGGAATCTCAAGAGGGCAAATTTAGGTGATTTGAAGAAGGTTTGACATTTTTGGATTAGAATACTCTTTCCTTTCCTTTTGACTTCAGGAGTAGACTTTATTACAGGTATAGAGTGGGATTTTGTTGGTTAAATTTTCTCATCCACTCTTAATCTGCTCCAGTGGCATGTGGGCCATGATATGATGATGATACCCAAAATGGAAGTGAAATACAATTTTTATTAATAACTCTCATGTGTTCATAATACTCAAGTCCAGGACTTCTCTGCTAAATGAAGCAGTAGCAGGAGTATTTGACCTACAAACCTAAGCACAGATTCCCACTCTATAGAATCTAGAGCGTTAAGGGTGAAGCTCAAAATCCTCCTGCCTCAGGTTGGACTCTCCAGGAAGCAGACTGTATGTTAAAGTTTAGGGTACAGGATGGTTATTAATGAGTGCCCGTGGATCCACACTTGTTGAAGGGAAGGCATGAAAACAGGTATGGACCAAGGAAGAAGTTGATCTATGATGCAGGCCCAGTGACAGTCTATGTTGACTCCTTGGGAGTTCTGGAGCTAGAATGGACTTTCAGAGTCTTCCTGATGGCCAGGCTTTTACAGTTCTGTATCAATCCCAGGATGCCCTGGGAAGATGAGTGACCTTGGGAAGGATGGGAATGACTCTCTGTCACTAATACAGTCCTCAGAAGAGCTGACAGTGATTCCAGCAGTTAGTGTAACAAATCCTTCCTTGAAGGAGGATCTGGGTTATATATCACAGCATCTACCACACCAACCAAACATTCTTACCAACAATCAGCGTGCACAGAGCTGCTGTCTGCCTCTTATAGGCTGCTGCACTTACAGCCTGGAACTTACATGCAGACACATCCCATTGCCTGAGTGCAGGCAGAGAAAAAAAGAAGGGGTGGAGCCTGGATCCATCTTTAACTCACCCTAACTTTGACCTCTAGTAAAATGTGGCCAATCTATACCCTAATTATGAGCTATTATGAGCACCCTGGGGAGGAGCTTTTAGGGGTTAAACAAATTATCTAGAAGTGTTTAAGCTCTTGTGCCTTCTCCTGAGAATTGGAGCCATATAACAATTAGAGAGAAAAAGGGCACCCTATCTAACAATCTTGTCTACCCAATCCCTATTAGATTATGACTTTACATACTCTTCATTTGCATGGCACTATTAAAACTGAACATCAATTATTCTGAAAGTTAAAATGACATTTATACATAGTGTATAGGCTTTCCTAAGTATGACATTTCAGAGAATAAATGTTTTAATGGATGGCCTCCAACTATAGTAAATTTAAGTGGAGGTTACTGTGAACTTCTTGACTGAGGCTTACTTTAGGATTTTTAAATTTTCTTTCTTTTTTTGTTGTTGTTACTTTCTTTTATTTGTTTAACTTTTATACCTTCCAGTTAGTGAATACCCTAACTCTGGTGCTATAAAAATATGATGTTTCAGTTTTTGGGTAATGAATGTAAGCAGCAAAAATAGAGGCCAAGACCTTCTTTTTTGAAGTTTGCAGTTGTCCTTTGTAGTAGGGATTATTAAGTTTCCATTTAAGTAGACTGCAATAATGGAAAGAGATAGTGAAAGAATTTTAAAGCTGTCTTTATATGCATCCGGCCAAATATAGCCTTCAAATACTACCCCCTGGGATGTGGGCTTCACTGTCTTTAGGCAGAATCTGGCCTATTGAGTGTCCTTAAGAGTTATTGTGCAAAAAAAGCAGAGGGGTGTTTTTTTGTTTGTTTTTTTTTTTTAATGTGCTAGAGCTCTGATACTTGTCTGCACTGGTATTAGTAACCATGAGGTACTTGAAAGCTTTTATTCTTAGCAACTATGAATGATATAATGAAATATCATTATAACATATATATACATAAACACATGTATAATATATAATTTAAATATATAATCTATAAATGCCTGAACATATCATTTTTATAATTGTTTAAGAGCTATGACTTGGTCAGGTCGTCCTTTTCTGTCACGATTCAGATGTTGACTCTTGAACGAGTTTGAGAATAACAAACTGAGCTTGTCATTAGTAGATTAGTTGCTGCTACAAAGCCTTGTGTTCAGGATGAGTTCTTTTTTACTTGCCTGAAAAGTATTTCTCTTGGAGAGCAATTACATCTGATTGACATGTTTTCATGTGCCTGCAGCCCTGGTACATTTTTTTTTCCTTTGGAACACTAAACAGGTCTAGATCAAGGACTGTTATTTTATATTTTTGGTCTTGTTGTTGTTTTCTGCTATTAACTAAAATCAGGATACCAGAGAAAAACTTAGACACCTTGTAAAGTACATCTTAAAACAAATTATAAAATATGTATAAAGAGGTGTGCATTTTGTTGTGGGGGGTCACTAGACTATAGCTGAGATAGAATTGCTAAAAGTCAATTGAAAGACACAACATACATAGTTGGGTATGTTAATGTAAGAAGCAATTTGTATTTTTTGGAAAAATGTGGTTAATACTTATTCCTCTTAAAGATATCTCAGTATAAGAAGAAAAATGAAGGGGCTGAAAACTTAAGTTCTTGTCTCAGATTTAATGCTTTATTGTGTGTGACTTTGAACAAGCACTTAACATTTATGGAATTTCTTTGTGAATATGTAAAGAAAACACAAAATGAGGAACCAGATCATTTCTATGGATTCTTCAAATTCTAACACTGTGACTATACGAAGTGTTAGTCATTTTTCTGACAAGACCTTCTAACACAGAGCAGTAGAGAAACAAATGTGGTTGGAACCTTGTAAATACCTCCAAGTCAACAACTTAAATACAACTCTGGCAAACAGTAGGAGCTGCTTCTCCAACTACATTTATCTTTTCACCTCCTTTAGGCTGTAAGGTTCTTGAGGACAGGGACAATGTCTTTATGTTTGTTCTTACTGATGTCTCTTCATCTTCCCATAATATTGACCTCAAAAGCACTTTATAGATGAATAATTGAGTGATATCTATTATGAATGTTTATTGATCCCAACAGTCCTATCTTTGAGTGATTATATTTAAGGACAATTTATTGCATTCAGTTAATATTTCAGAATAAGTAACTTGGATTTTTTTGTAGCTTTGAATGATTCTAGTATTTAGTATTAGATGTTTCAGGCATATCAGTTTTAACATTTTAATTGTGATTTGTAATTAAAAAGTCTCGACTGAGGGAGGAGTCCATTTACTGGCTTTCTTACTGTTTGGTTAAGTCCTCTGACTTTTCTCTTCCAATCATCTTCAGTATTTCATATTGGGGATTATAAATAGGATGCGAGGTGATTTAAAAGTCAAACACTGAATACATTGTAATGTCATGGTTTACTCTCAAATGCAAAGTGTTCATGTTTCATGTTGTATGATAAAATATAATACATATTCTAATAGTGAAAAGACTTCTTCGCACACCTAACAAATGCAATTAATTCTTCAAAGCACTACAAGGTACATGTTCTATGTCTTCTCTCCTTCAGAGAACTTTCAGTCCACAGATCAAGATAGATACAGAAAGAGAGCTTGAAAAGTCAAACCACACTCCCTACAAAGCACTCTGAGAATTCACAGTCAGAACAGCATTGAATATAGTTTCAGATTTTGCCCTCACACTTACTATCTTGACAATGAACACTTTTTAAAAGCCAAAACTACAGACCTTAGCCATGGCGACCCAAGACAGTCTTGTTATAGAAACCTTTTGTGGTTTTAGAGGAAATGATTTTGCCATTGCTTTGAGGGGTCATAACTGATATACTTATGTATTGGGCACAGTTGCTGCACAGAACTCCAGATGTCAAAGTGAGTTTGTGTTTTGTTTCTATGCTAATATGTCTCTGCAGGGTTAATTTAAGAATACTGACTCCTTTCTCTGTTGCTCAAGTTAACTGTAAGAGTGATTAGCAGATATCTGGATTAATTAATGTTTCAGTGTTTTTGTCACTTTTTAGGGAAAGCAGAAGGTAGCAATGTGGCAGCGTACTGGGAAATTGTGATGAATAGTTTTGACTTCTAAATATAAAAAGTTCACCCTAGTTTGAGTTTTCCAGAGAAAATTTAAGATTTCCTAGTCATGGTGGTCTTTTATGATAGGATAGATGCCCTACATATCTAATATATTGCATACATTCAATGTGTACTATATACACAAACTATTTAAAAACTCTGAAATAGTAGGGAATAAAAGATATGAACTACCAGAAAAGCTGATTTTATGGGGAGACACATTCATTCTCTCAGGGAGCTTACACTGTGTTGAGGGAATTGAACAATTTCTAAGAACTCTAATGATTAAAACTATGAACATGCTTAGGGCTGTTACACAGGAATAAAGTGCTGTGGGAAAGCAGAGAGGAAGTCCCATGAAGGCAGCAATGATTTTATCATGTTTGCTTCTCCAGTGCCCACTGTCCGGTTCAAAGCACATACTTATTAGATGGGTTGATCTTATGGTTAATTCCTTCTTGGGTTTTACAGTGAATTAAGCTTTAAAGAGTAATTAAGATTTTCTTTATGAAGAATAGACAGTGTTCCGGGAAAAAACCCAGCAAGAGCAAAAGAATGTGTGTGTTTGGGTAGCTGCATATAATTTAGGGTAGCTTGTGTTAGGATGTTCATGACAGGGATTGGGACGGGCCCCATGGTGAGATGTTGAGCCAGTGGGTATTAGAAAGGGATAGCAACTAGACACTACCTTTAGTGCTTCTTACTTGTTGGCAATTTCTTATATCATGAAGAGTCCCCTGTATAGATAAGAGCCCTATGACTAATTCACAAACAAGGTCAGTAGTTGATCTTCAGCACATTTTTTCATGTGATTTTAGTCATAATATTTCCCCATTAACTAACATCTGTGGATTATACAGCATTGTGCTTGCTTTGCTTTATCAGCACAGTGTTGAATAAATTGGTGAGCATCAAACAAGATGTTAATTTTTGGTTTCTCCTGAAAAGAGCAGATCTGGTAATACTGGGCTCACATTCTAGCTTGACAGCACTCTCTTGGAATGCTCCCCTGCCCCCCAAAACCAGGGCTGCCATCTCCTATTGGCTGCACATTAAGTCTTTATGCATGCCTGTCCCTTTACCTGTCTCCATTGCTCACCTGGGCCCTTTCAGCTTTGGAGTTTAACCTTAGCAGCATGGCCCCTATCTAACCTAGGAGATGTGTATCAATTTACATAAACTTTATAAAAAATAGACATAATTTCTTTGCTTTAAATATCTGGTGGAATTCACTTGTGAAGCCATCAGTTTGGAAATTTTATTTTTTGGTAGTTTTTTTTCATTACTGATTCAATTTTGTTACTGGTAATAGGTCTATTCAGATTTTCTATTTCTTTCTGGTTCAGTTTGGGAATATTGTATGTTTCTAAGAATTTATCCATTTCTTCTAGGTTGTCCAGTTTGTTGGCGTATAGTTTTTCACAATATTCTCTTATTATTTTTGATATTTCTATAGTATCAGTTGTTACTTCTCTTTTGTTTCTGATTTTATTTGTGTCAGTTCTCTTATTTTTCTTGATGAGACTGGCTAAGGGTTTGTCAGTTTTATTTATCTTTTCAAAGAACTAGCTCTTCATTTCATTGATATTTTTCCACTGTTTTTTGTTGTTGTTTTGTTATTGTTTTTGGTCTCTGTGTCATTTATTTCTGCTCTGCTCTTTATCATTTCCTTTCTTCTACCCATGTTGGAATTTGTTTGTTCTTTTTCTTCCTCTTTTAGGCATAAAGATAGATTTTTTATTTAATTTTTTTGTTTGTTTTGTTTTGTTTCTGGAAGTAGTTCTATTTTGCTATATAATTCCCTCTTAGAACGGCTTTCACTATGTTCCAGAAATTTTGGTCCGTTGTGTTTTCATTTTCATTTTTCTTTATGTATTTTTTGATTTCCTGTTTGATTGCTTCATTGACCTACTGGTTGTTTAGTGTCGTGTTATCCAGTCTTTATGTGTATATGTTTTTTTCTAGGTTTTTTATTGTGTGTGTATGATTTATTTTTTAATTTCATACTGTTGTGGTTGGAAGAGACACATGGTATGATTTCACGTCTCCTAAATTTACTGAGGCTTGTTTTATCGCCTAAAATGTGATCTATTCTGGAGAATATTCCATGTGTACTTGAAAAGAATGGGTATTTTGTTGTTTTGGATAGACTGCAATGTATGTGTCTGTTATGTCTATCTGCTCCAGTGTGTCATTAAAAGACATTGTTTCCTTACTGATTTTCTGTCTGGATAATCTATCCATTGATGTAAGTAGAGTGTTAAAGTCCTCTACTGTTATTGTATTACAACCAATTTCTCTATGTCTGTTAATACTTGCTTTGTGTATTTGAGTGTTCCAATGTTGGGTGTGTAGATAATTACAATTGTTTTATCTCTTGTTGGATTGATCCTTTATCTTTATGTAATGCCCTTCTTTGTCTCCTGCTACAGTCTTTATAGTTACAGTCTTTGTAGTTACCATGAGGTTCATATACATCATCCTAAGTAAATAACAGTCCATATTAATTTGATGGCCATTTAAGTCAAAACACTTTCTATTCTTTGATTTTTTTCCCCTTCTCTTCCCTTTTTACTCTCTTCTCCACATTTCATGTATATGTTGTCATATTTTACATTTTTTTATCCATAATTTCCTTGTGCCTAATTATGACAATTTCTTTTCCATTTAAATAAGTCCATTTAACATCTTTCGTAATGCTGGTTTAATGGTGACAATTTCTTTCGTCTTTTGTTTCTCTGGGAAACACCTTATCTCCCCTTCAAATCTGAATGACAACCTTCCTAGGTAAAATAATGTAGCTTTGTTCTTTCAGCACTTTGAATGTATCATGCCACTCTATTCTGGCTTGCAAAGTTTCTATGAAAAATCAGCTGAAAGTCTTATAGGTTCTCTCTTGTAACTTTTTGTTTCTTTCTTGCTGCTTTCAGGATTCTGTCTTTATCATCAACCTTTGACATTTTGATTATTATGTGCTAGTGGTGTACACCTCTATAGGTTCATCTTGTTTGGCACTCTCTGTGCTTCTTGGACTTGGCTCTATTTTTCCCTCCCTACCTTAGGGAGGTTTTCAGTTATTTATTCAAATAAGTTTTCTATCTCTCTCTGTCTTCTTTTGGGACCGATATAATACAAATGTTCGCTTGATGTTGTCCAAGAGATCTCTTAATCTATCATCTCATTTTTAAAAATTATTTTCTCTTTTTGATGTTCAGCTTGTGTGCTTTCTGTGTTCAAGATTGCTGATATATTCTTCTGCATCCTCTGATCTACTATTGATTCCTTTTAGTGTGTTTTTAAAATTTCGGTTATTATATTCTTCAGCTCTGATTGGTTCTTTTTAGTATTTTCTGTCTCTTTATTGAAGGTCTCACTAAGTTTTTCCATGATTTTATCCAGCTCTTTGAGTATCTTTCTTCATTATTTTCAATTATCAGGCATATTGTTTAGCTCTTGTCATTGCATTCTTCTATTTTGTTTTTTCTTGTCCTTTCTTTTGGAACACATTCCTCTGTCTCCACATTTTGTTTAACTTTCTGTGTTTGTTTCTATGGATTAGGCAAATGGCTATTTCTAATGTTGAAGGAGTGGTCCTGTGTATGGTTACCCCTATGTAGACTGTATCGTTGTACAGGCTGGCTGGAATAATGGCTGTATATTCTAGTTACTCTTTTATTTATTTATTTATTTGTTTGTTTGTTTGTTTAAAGATTTTTAAATTTACTTATTTAACAGACAGAGATTACAAGTAAGCAGAGAGGCAGGCAGAGAGAGGAGGAAGCTGGCTCCCTGCTGAGCAGAGAGCCCAATGCAGGACTCTATCCCAGGATGCTGGCATCATGACCTGAGCCAAAGGCAGAGGCTTTAACCTACTGAGCCACCCAGGTGCCCCTAGTTACTCTTTTAACTATGGCTTTTTACAGAGAGAATTAAAAACACACACACACACACAATATAATAAAAGAAAAAGCAAATAATAAAAGAAGAAAGAAGAAAGACAAAAGAAGAGAAAAAAGGAGAAGAAAAAAAGAAAAGAAAAAAAAAGAACAGGAGAAAAAAAGAACAAAACGACAATAAAAAATAGACATAAAACAAGAGAAGACAAATTTTAAAAAGTAAAAATAAAATAAAACAAAACAGTAAGAATTAAAAGAAAAAACAAAAAACCACAAAATCACAGCTTGTTTTCTGTGCCCCACTACCATAGGGTGGCTGGTATGGGCTTAGGGACCCTGAGCTTGCTGAGGTTGCAGGCCTTTTGTGACCATTTGACCTGTTTGCCATGGTGTCTGAGTCCTGCTCCAGTCTAGGCTTCCAAGGTTGGATGGGAACATAAACTGTCATTCTCTAGTCCCTCTAACCTGGAGAGCCTTCCCATAGCTCCTCTGTCAACTGGCAGAGTACTAGTGTTTTTTCTTTTATATGCTAGTTGCTCTTTTAAACTGTGGCTTTTCTTCGGTGCCCAAAGACAGAGAGATAAGTGCCTGTTCCCTCAATACCTTCCTTCACCCCTGCCATTCACAATGTTGGGGGTGGGGCTTCCCTTTGTTACTATGTCTCTGTCTCTCTTGCTGTTCTCTTGCCATTTGCTCTGTCTTTGGTTGTTCAGTAGCTGTTCAGTCAGCCCTCAGTTCTTCAGGAGCAATTATTCCATTAATAAGTGTGATTTGGTTTATTCCATGGAGGAGGTGAGTTCAGAGTCTTCGTATACCACCATCTTGAACTGGAACCCCCAAGACATCATCCCTTTGAATTGATGGGTTCTGTACAAGTATTTTCCTTAACTTATTTTTTATCTTTTAATCCTACTCTTTACTTTTCTGGCACAGTCTTTATTCTTTATATAGTCTATTCTTTTACTTTGTTCTAGTTTTAGTTTTCTTTCTTTCTTTTTTAAACAATTATTTTCATTTATAAAAGTCTTTCTTTTATAAATGTCTTTTTCCTCCCCTTCCCACTCCTTCTCTGTCTTCCAGTTGACCTTCAGTTTAGGAATTCCTCCTCTCAATATAGGCTAAGATAAATTTTATATACCTCTTATAGATAAGATGTGATTATTTTTGGTTGAAATTTTACTTTTCCTCTGCTATGTCATACAGGTCTACTCAAAAACTGAATGTGCATGTGTAATGGGATGTATTTTTAGTTGTCTCCTTTTTTCTACTGATCTGCCTTTTCTTTTCTTTTTTTTTTTTTTTAAGATTTTATTTATTTATTTGACAGAGAGAGATCACAAGTAGGCTGGGAGGCAGGCAGAGAGAGAGAGGAGGAAGCAGGCTCCCTGCTGAGCAGACAGCCCGATGTGGGGCTCGATCCCAGGACCTTGGGATCATGACCGGAGCCAAAGGCAGAGGCTTTAACCCACTGAGCCACCCCGGTGCCCCTGATCTGCCTTTTCTTATATCTTTCAATAAGTTCTAATTACTTTAGTTTTGTGGTTTTGTGCTTTAGTGTTTTGTTACAATTAATCTCTGTTTTTAAAACAATTATTACTTTTCTATTTATACTTTCAAATCAATTTTAGAATCAGTTAAGTTCCAGAAAAAAAATCCACTGGGATTGGAATTAAAATTTTAATAAATGCACTTAACATTTTGAGAAAAACTTTTGTGTTATAAATAAGGTTTTCCACTTAGGAACACATTAGACCTCTTCTTTTATTCTGTTTTTCCCCTTTTATATCTCTCAATAAATTATTGCATTTATTGTCATATAACACATTATTTCCCCTTAATTTAAATTTTGCTTTGTGATTATAAATGGACTCTCTTTTTGATTTACATTTTTTCTATTGTTATTGTTATTTGGTATATTAGAATATGTATCTCTTGTCTGGATGTTATAACAACCTTTAATTAATTCTAATAGCTTTTCATTTTATTTCTTTGTATTTTTATGCTCTTAAAGCAAGTCAACTATATATAATCACATTTTGTTTCTTTCTTTCTAACATTTGTAATTTTGTGTTTTATGTCTTAAGAACTTTTGAAATGCTGTTAAATAATGTGTGTATCTTTTAACCAATTGCTTGCATATAAGAACCCAATGCATGTAAGATAATGTTATTACTAGTTATATTAATATTAAATAACAATAGCAATTGTACATATCTGTATTTTAATCATATCTTAATGAGATTTATTCTATTACTTACCACTGTCAAATAAAATGTTAGCTGATGGCTTGAATTAGATATCTTAAAAATATGTTAAGAAGATAGACTACTATTAAGATGATTATCTTTTAAAATTTATTTGGTTTGAATTTAAATCTTTTGATTACAATATCAGTATTGCTATTATATATCAATAAGATTTCCCAATTTTATTTATTTATTTACTTATTTTTAAAGATTTTATTTATTTAACAGACAGAGTACACAAGTAGGCAGAGAGGGGGAAGCAGGCTCCCTGCTGAGCAGAGAGCCCAATCCGGGGCTCGATGCCAGGACCCTGAGATCATGATCTGAGCTGAAGGCAGAGGCTTAACCCACTAAGCCACCCAGGCGCCTCTAGATTTCCTAATTTTAGACTATTCATGGATTCTGATAAAAAACACCTTAACTATATTGTTAAATTCTATTTGCTAGCATTTTATTTAGGTTTTAAAATATGTTTATTAAGTGATATTCAGCTGTATTTTCCCCCTGGAATTTATTAAAAATGTAAAAATTAGGGTATGTTTCTTCTTAGAATGATCTGAATTACTTTTAATCTTTTTCTGTGCCCTAAAACAGGTTATATAACTTGGCAAAGATCTGTTTCTTGAAAGTTTGAAGGAATTCACTGGTAAATCTATCATGACCCTGAGTTCCTTCTCTAGAGCCTTAGATGTGGCTTTTGGATAACTTCCTCAACTTGTTTTAATTTTTAACCTGTTGGGTTAATTTTGATATATTTTACTTCACACAAAGCATTGAATTCCATGATATTTTAAAATTTATTAGTATACAACCACATTAGACTCTAATTCTTCTATCTGCTATATTCCACTTCTCATTTTAAAATTTTGTGAAGTTTTTACCCTTTTCCCTTGATTATATTTTCAGTTGCATGAATTCTCTGAATATTTTCACCCTGTTTTTTGTGTGTAATTGTTTTTGTAAGCCATTTTTGAATTAGTTTCATTTTTTAAACAATGATTTCCTGTGACTATATTTAAATGAATCAAAATGACACTAATGTGTCAAGATTTCACTAGTTTCAGAATCTTGCCTAATATCCATGTGTACTGGTTATTTTAGAATGAAACCAGCTTATTCCTTTTAGTACTGCCTTGATATTTCTGAATTGGCAATTTCAGCACATGCCCACAAACGTAACCCAATCAGATCTTTATGACACCATTAGCCTGTAATTCTCTAGTTCTTATGACTAATGTGTAGGCCAGACCTCATAAAACTCTGTATTTTAATTCATCTTAAGACTTCTTCCCTAACAAGCATTTGGTATGCCTTAAGATATCTTTCCTAATAAGCATGTGCATTTAGATGCTATTCTCATTCTTTAAGAAGCAATGAGTGCAGCAGTTAATTAACTTATTATAATGTCATAAATCCCAGCTCTAGCTATGGTCATTGACTCCTCCCCCACCTTTACCAAGAACATTTTCATTTATGATGAATTATCCCTTGGGTGCTCAATGCAGAGGTGGTTGACCATGCAGAACTCAGGGTCAGACACAATAACACAATCTATACTGCTGGGTAATGACAAACCTTCTACTCCCACCACTTACCTTTCTGTGCTTGGGTGCCTTTATGCTTCACTGAAATCAACACACACTGATGACAGGATGAGGGGCTTCTCTCCTCCAGATTTCAATTCTCTGGAAAGTAATCTTCAGGATGATTTGCATATGGGTAGATGTATGGGGTTAGATTCCTTGTTTTATATGGTAATTAAACTATTTGAATACAACAGTAAGGGCTAGTAACTCCACAGGTTTTTTGTTTGTTTGATTGGTTTTTTTTGAGGTGCTTTTTCACTGAGCAAATACAGTTAAGAGCTGTTCTGTGTGCCTTTTAAAATTTTAATTTTTCTTCTTCACCTTACTTCTAAATACTTGCTTTTGCTAAATGATGGCTACTGACAGAAGTTTGGACTGCTATAGAGTTTCCTGTTTTTGTGATTCTACCTATAAAATTGCCCATTTAAACATATGGTTCATTTAATTAATTTTCAATAACCTAAAGTTTTGAGGATACCCATTCGTTATGGGTTGAATTGTGTCCCATCAGAAAAATATGTTTAAATTCCAACTCCCAATAATTCAGAATGTGACCTTATTTAGAAATAGGGTTGTTGTAGATGTAATTCATTAAGATGAGGTCATACTGGTATAGGGTGGGCCCTTAATTCACTGAGACTTGTGTTTTTATGAGACTATGTGAAGACATGGGGGGAAATGCCATGTGAAAATGGAGACAGAGATTGGAGTAATGTGTTTGTAAGACAAGGGATACCATGGATTTCTGGCAACCACCAGAAGCTAGGAGAAAATCTTGGAGCAGATTCTCCTTCAGAGCCAATCTTGATGAAACCCTGATCTTAGACGTCCAGCCTCCAGAACTGTGAGAGAATAAATTTCTGTTTTAAACAACTCTGTGGTAATTTGTTATAGCAGCCCTGGGAGACTAATACACCATCCAAAGCACATGCCAAAGGAATGCATCTCAATACTGAATTAATCACTTCACTGGTTACACGTTGTATAGCCCTCTGTAAACATTAGTTCTTCATTCCTAAAATTAGGATACTGTTTATACTTTGGAGTAGAGAGATAACTTTGTAATGTGCTTAATGGAAGGCAACCATTTGATTGCTTTTTCCCACTAAAATACTCAATAATATAAAATACTAAATATATATACTAAAATAAAATACTAAATAATACTAAAATAATGGAGGAAAAAGTAGCCCCCCAAGTTCTCTTCTATACCAAAAGAACTCTTAGAATTTTAACAAGTTATGATATAAATAAGTATGATCTGGCTTAACTGTCTAACTACTCACATGAGTAGGGCAGAGGTTACTATTATCCTCATTTTAAAGACGAGGCAACTGAAGCTTTTAGTATTAAGACATTAAATAATTTACTCATTCAAGGTTACAGTGTTGAGTGGTGACCCAGGAACAAACACTTGATTTCCAGTCCCAGACTTTGCAACTCCATCGTACCCATCATTAGAGAATGCTTAAAGTGGCCTTTGAGATCATTATCTTTTAGCAACAAATCAGTGATTTTTCAGTTATTCATACTTCATGTCTTTATTATCAAGAGTTTAATATATTTTAGCAGAATCATTATTTTTGCGTTCTTTGATTTATTATTTGTCTAAATCAATCATATTTTCCTTCTAAAAATTAATAAAAAATTCGTAATATAAACATTTATTGAACATCTGCTATGTTCCCAACATTATTCTAGTCACTAAGTATATGGTAGTGAACTATAAGTGCCTTTTTATTATGTAAATATTGTTAATAATAATAAAACAGGTGTTATGTATACCATCTCATTTAAAAATAGATTAAGGTTCTCTAAATAGAATCTTTTCTCTAAAAGAAAGCAAGCTTTCTTTTCTGCTTCTTTCTGAGTGAGAATTGTAGACACTCATTTTCCCAGCTTATGATTCATATTTTTTAAATTTGAGAAATATGTTTTTGTGATCTCTTGCCCACTCTTTATATTTCACCTGTGCCATTAGAACTTTTGGTCTTCTTCTGTATGTGAGGTGCAAAAAAGCCAGGACAGATTCCGTTTAAGGCTTAAATTTACCTTGTCTCTAAATAGACTCTGATTGGTCCCTGAAGAGGTGATGTTTAATGCTCTCTGACAAATCTGATCTCCTCATTTTCTGACTACTGTCTACAACTATTACAGTTTTTTACAGTCATTGTTTAATTGTGACTGTTTATTTCCCAACATGATCCCTGACCTCAATTACACCCTAATTTGGACTGCCTGCTGCTTTCTTTCCTGTGTCTTTACAATACCTTATAGACTTTAGTGACTACTCTTCTTCATTCAGTACTCTTCTTCCCAGGTTTCAGTTGGACCTGTAATTTCATAACCATGATTATTATTCTGAAAGTTGAATTCTATTTTCTTGCAAGCTTCTTGTAATACTATGCAGGCATTTAGGAACAATCAAGTAAATTGCCCCCAAGTGTTCCCAGCCAGGTGAAGATGACCATCTTCAAGATAGGTTTAGATGTTTATGACCTAACAGAGAGAATCAGAAACACAGAAACAAAGAGAAAGATGAAGTAAATCTCATGTGGTAAGTAAAGTTACCAAAAAATTAACTTCTTTAAAAAAATATGTATTTTTTCTGATTGTAGAAATAATACGGGCACATTGTAAAAAATAGGCAATATAGAGGGGTGTGTGTATATATACGTACACGCACACACACACACACACACACACTAAGGAAATAAAAATTTTCTATAATCACACTATCCAGAAATAACCATTGTTAACATTTTGGTATATATCCTTCCAGAATCTTTTCTATGCATATATTACCTAAAATAAAATAGAATGAAACAAAAATGAGATCATGCTCTGCATATTTTGTAGCTTCTTTTTCCCCCTTAATATAGTGTGTATATTTTCCCATATCAATAAATAAAGATCATTATCATCATTTTTAGTGGTTACATTTTATGAGCAGGTCATCATTCATTTAATTTTCAAACCCATTTAGTGGTCATTTATGTTACTTAGAATTTCAAATATCGTAATAAATTTTGTGATAAACATTCCTGAACAAATGTCTTTACAAACTTGTCTATTTAATCCCAAGAATAAATGTTGGAAAGTATAATAGCTGTGTCTAAGGGACCCTCCTCCTTTCTCCATTGCCATTTTTTATAAGATTAGGTCCTAATTTCTTAGCATGTTTACAAGATCTTGTACAACCTGGTCTTAGCCTATTACTCTTCTAGAGTTATATCATTACCCCAAAATGTACACTATACTAACTCACAGTTTTGTCAAAAGCCAATGCACTTCTACATTTTTGTTCTTATTTCTACTGTTCTGTTGAAAATATTTGTCTCCTATTTTATTTTCCTCTTCTATTAAATTTCTAATTATCCTAACTCAAGTGTTAGTTTTTCTCTGTATCTTCTTCTAATTCCTCATAAATAAAATTATTTTCCCTTCATCTGTGCTTCCATACACTTATAATTTTTTAATTGTAAGGTTTCTTGAAGGTCTTTCCCACTTATCAGTCAATCATCAAATACTTAGTAAGCCTCTACTAAGTGCCAGGCTTTGTGTTAGATGAGCAAAACAGGCTCATCTAACTTATCTTATGCAGATTATATTCTTGTATATTTTTGTAATATTTTCATTGCAAAGTTGCCTCTGAACTTATGTAAACTTGAAGCAACCATATGTAACAAACAATTCATTAGCTAAATTATGATCCATTGACATGACACAGTGGAATTTTCAATATCTACCACGAGGTGGCATGGACAGTGGAAGTTGGCATGACCCTGGTTTGGGCCAGGGTTAAAAATCACAAACAAGTATGAGCACAGGGTGTTATACGTAACTAATGAATCATGGAACACTACATCAGAAACTAATGATGTACTACTATACAGTGGATAACTGTATAATTTTAAAAAGATATACAATTTAAATATACTGTTCCTTGTATGTCAATTACATATCAATAAAACTGCTAAAAAGTTCACAAAGGTTAGCTTTCATCTCACTGGTCAATAGTAATAAATTATCAGTTGCTATTTAGAGTGTGTGTTGAGAATGTGAGGTACGCTCTGCTTAGTGGTCTATTATGGGTCTGGGAGCAAAGCTATTTACCATATTCAGGATTGGGGGATATGTCTGTTGCAGTTCTTAGCATTTGGGGACCCAAGAGGGAATGAGGAGATTAGTTGGGGAGAGTTGATGATGATAGGAAAAGGGCTTGGTGGGGAGAATTTCAGAGCCTTGAGTATTGTGCACAGTGCCCTGAATTTTTCCAATAGGTCAGGCCCGTCGTAATATTCTCTTCTATCTTTTTCATAGGCCATTGTTTCTCAGCATCTTCCTTAACATCCTCCATTTAGCGTAAGGACTTATGCTCTTCTGTTGTCACTTTTCTTCTGTCAATGTTGCCCTACTTGATGGTGACATGTCCCACATTCTAGACTCTTCTTTTCTTGCTGGCCTTTCAGTCTCTCTGCTGGGCTACTAATAATCTAGGTTGTGTGGGCATGGGATGCATATTAATTGGTCTTTTCTAGCTATTATGAGCAATGTTGTTAAGAACATTCATGAATCTACAAACTTTTATGTTTATTTCTTTAAGTCCAAAAAGATGCCGGTGGGCAGGATGACTATACTCCCTGGCTTGCTGGTGACAGTCCTGGGAGAAGCCTGTTATCCTGGAATACCCTCTTTGTTATCCTGCCATAGAAATTTCACTTGCCCACAGTATAAATTTTTGATGGTAAGAACTGGAGGTATTTGTGAGGATGGAGCCTTTTCATACTGGCTCAAAGAGCACAATAGAACAGAACTTTTTCAACACAATCTTTAAGTCAAAAGAAATAGTAAAATAATTGGCATGAGCTGGGAATTAGGCTTTTATTCCAGAGTGGGGAAGGGGAGCTGTGGAACAGGAGGAGTATAAAGTATTTTTAATATGGAAATACATCTTATTAAAACAGTATATTTAATCATTTGAATTAAATCGTACTGTGTTATAATGGCATGTAACTACTTTGTCCTTTGGAGAAATACTCACTATTGATTCAAGATTATTGAAAAAAAATTAGGAAGCTCATGAATGTTCTTAACATTCCTTGTCATATATTAGCATAAAATAATAATTACCAAATTATGTGATGTTCTCAGGAAC
Organism: Mustela lutreola; assembly: GCF_030435805.1. Classification (NCBI taxonomy): domain Eukaryota; kingdom Metazoa; phylum Chordata; class Mammalia; order Carnivora; family Mustelidae; genus Mustela; species Mustela lutreola. Next base: position 74,515,446 of record NC_081299.1, on the reverse strand, counting down.
AACTCTTAAGAGCCTTGGAATCAAAATAACTCCATCAGTATCAATAGATTCAATGTGTGGCTTAGCTTTAATTGCACTTAGGAGATCCTATTTGTTTTTAGCATTTGAAAGCAAGTCTAAATTGTGTCCAGTGGGGGCACTTAGAGTAGCAGGCTTTGGCACCTGCCTCAGGTAAGGAAAGTTTTTGTTTATTTCATTAGTGCTTGATGCTTTGACAGACTATAGCTTTCCACTTACTGCAAGAAGAGCTGCCAGCCATCCCTGCTGGGAGAAGCTAGTATGGGACTAGCAATGAACTTTTGAAAGAAGTTATTATGCCTTATATGGTTGATCTCCCATGCAAATAAAAGAAGCATTTCATACTGTAGCTAAATGGAATTGGTACTTCATCCAGTGTAAATGTATGCCAGCATGCTTTCTGGCTTTTATCAAATACTGCATCTCCCTCTGAAGTAGCTTCCAAGTTCATCCGTCTATAGGGCCACTGCAAGGCAGGGCAGGAATAATGCAGACTCATGGGTCTGTATAAAAATAAAAAGGAATCAATCACAACAGCACATGTTTACCAGTAATACCAGAATACAGATTCCAGGGAGCCAACCTCCAAGATTCTGAAGGTTTAAGATGGGGGCTACTTTTTTTGTTTTGTTTTGTTTTGTAACAAGTGGAGTCATTCTGATGCAGAGTTAGCAATTTATTATAAGAAATACCCTTCTACTTTCCACCCAGTACTGAACCAAGCCTCATGATAAATGAAAAGAAATAATAGATGTGATCTCTACCCTTAAAGAAGCTTAGGAATGCAAATATCTCCCAAACACTAACAGCTAATATTTATTGTGCTATTTCTAGAACACATCAGGCGAGCTCTGGATCAGAGCTTTTACACTTGCCATTTCCTCCTCACAGATGAGTCTTCCCTCAGATTTGTCTTTGGCCCACTCCTTTATCTCCTTTAAGTCTGCACTCAGATGTCACCTTCTTAATAAGTCCTCTTTCTGCATTTAAGATTACAACTTCAGCGCTCCTTATATCCCTACTGTCTTAATTCTTTTCTGTAGTACTTAAACCATTTGATAGACTATCATCTTAATACTATACATTTTACTTATTTATCTATTGTCTGAAATGGACCCCCAAAAGGCAGAAATTTAAATCAGTTGTGCTCACTGCTCTGCTAAATCTCCAGTCCTATGTCGTGCCTAAAACATAGTGGGCACTGAGTAAGTATCTGTTGCCTGAATGAATATTAACTAACAGTTATTGAGCACTTATTATTCACATGAAATAATTCTGTTAATTTCCCCAAGAAGCTAGAAGGTAGGAAGTATATTATGTCCATTATGAAAAGGAGACTGAAGGAAACTACTGCAAGATGTCTTCCACATCGTACATGATGGAGCTGAAATTTGAATCTGGGTGTTGTGACTATAGATCTGATTTTTTTAACCATATTCTGTATTAACATAGATAATATATTTAATATTCTCTTTGTGGCTAATTCAGGAGGCAGAGCTCTTAACGCTAGTTTTTTGTTGTGAAATTTGCAAAATGCTGAAGGCAAGTGTTAACGAAGCAAGTTCCATAGGACTGCCCTCCCTTGCTTTCTGATCTGGGCTGATCTTCTTCTCAACAGGCTGGTGTTATTTCTAAAAAGCATTAACTTTTTAGAATAGAGTCAGTCTGACATTTGTAGCTACAGGTTTAACCAGGCTCTTGACGGACATGGGAATGTTCTGAGTGGCTGTGGGGGTGGGGGGGAGCTCTCCATCATCCCCTCTCCATCTAGACTGACCTGGAAACTTAAGGATAATAGAATGAATACATCCATTTGAATCCTGTGAGACAGTATTTAATCCCCTGACTTGGATAACTATATTGGCTAATGTAGTTAATATTATTTCTCTAAGTCAATCCCAGCCTAATATTTTACCACCTTTTGTGTGTCCTTCCTAAAGCAGAGTATTTAATCAATAAGCCTTTTACCTCTGCTTTTCAACTCCTGTAAATATTTAAAACTTACCTGAGTTTTGACCCCTATCACGTTGATGATCTCAAGGGTCCTAGAAAAATCAAATACTTATTGGAATTATGTACGTTGGGAGGAATTTACTGATTGTTGATGATCATTCTTCCAAGTCCCTGCCACAAGTGAACAATAATGCACTAACTTACTACTTCTGCAGGGATATATGTTTTTGGCCATATTATTGATTGATACTTATCTATGGCTCTTGATCCATATTGTTTTGAATCATTAAGGAAGGCAGAGTTGGTCATTAAATAATGAAACCCATTCTATATTTTCAGATTTATTACTCTACTCAAACTCATTTGGAAATCATAAGGCTGTTTTGATTTCACCTTGACTAAAAGCCAATTAATATGATTAACCTACTCTAGAATACCTTTTAAGAAAGGAAGAACTTGGATCTTGAGAATTTAACCCAGAGACGACTGTGTCAGCTCCAAATATCACCTACAATTTCTAACAACCACCCTACACATACTTATGAAAGAAGCCTCTGAAAACTTCATCCTCCACTGAGCAATATTGCATCTGTAAAGAAAATATTAATACAAAATTTTAATGCTTTGTGGATCATTATCTGGCAACGGACCAACAGTAGAGCATAAAACACTAACAACTAAAAGGGGGTTCTGAGTCTTAAATTTTCTAATTGTGGTTCATTACAAAAAGCCACCAAAATCATCTTGAGCCGATTCATGGAGAATTAAATAGATTTGGTTTAATAAAATCTTCAGGTCTCTGAATAAATTATGAATGCATCCTGACTGTAAGAAGGGTACATTGACATTAGGAAATGGTAATGAACAGATATTCAAGGGTGGGGGGAACCCTCTGCTGATCATCCCATTTGAAACTGATTAAAAGCTGATGAAATGAAAGTTTTTCATGGGTAGATGTGCAACAAGTCATGAGTTGTGGACTTTAATAATATATTTTCTTCACAAGCAATAACACAGCAATTAGGAGATGCTCATTGAGGTAGAAATAATGGTAACTGCTGTGCAGATTAGGTTTGCTGAAGGGAGCTCTCAGACATACACTAAAACAACATATTCCAGGTTCTTGTTGGTGTGTAATTTCTACTTTATTTACTTATCATCTCAGTTAAAGAGGACTCCTGGCAGTAATGAGGCTACATAGAAATGTTTAAGATGCTACAAATTATATAAAAGATAAATCTAATGATTACCTATTCTAATGACAGTGCAATCTTGTCTTTCCTCGTGGGGAAATTGTATGGTTGTGAGAAGCTCATAGCTGGGGAGAGTGCCATGGTACAAATGTATTCATTATTTTTCTGCCTGCTTTGCTTCTGCATGGCTGTTCATGAAAGCTAGGTAATTCATTCGAGCAGGAACCACTTACCGAATGGTTCACAAACCTTTCAGTGGTGCTGCAGTGCCTGTAAGCAACCTGGCAAATACATAAAAATAATACGCTGGAAAACAGGTTGGAAAATTTTTCAGCAAGGAGAAAATGACCTACAATGGTGTTACCAAAATAAGGGAAAACAGGGTCAGGTGAAAATAGTATATTGCCACCTCATTTCTATTTACTATAATTGCCTTAAAAGTAAACACTCATGAAAGACACATAATGAAACTTAGAGAAGACCATATATCTGAGGATTTCTGCATTCACTGGGGGAGGAAGCTGGGGAAAACAGAAGACTCGAGCAGAGTTCTGAGATCTGTGGTTTGTTTGAGCAATAACTCTGATTTGCAGAAGACATAAAGATAATATGTTTTTCTTTTTCTTAATTGTATTGTTCCAGATCAAATGGATTCTTTCTTTCTTTCTTTCTTTCTTTCTTTCTTTCTTTCTTTCTTTCTTTCTTTCTTTCTTTCTTTCTTTCTTTCTTTCTTTCTTTCTTTCTTTCTTTAATTTTCATGTGAATTTCCCTTCCAAGACTCTGGTATCTAAATGCAGAAAAGCTTGAGAAAATAAATAATACTCCTCCACTTCCTCCTCCACACCTATCCTTTTTTATGAGGGAAGTGATTGAGACAAGTCTCTGTCAATGTGGCAAAATAAGTGACTTGGGTGAATCATGTGACTTGAAATGCAATTTGTTCTTTTTCATGAAAGAAAGATGTATCCAAACCTCCGGTATGAAGCCTAGTATATCTTAAATATGAAAATAATTTTACGTGATCCCTTCCAATTTTCACTTTCTATTTATTTATTTATTTGATTTCTTTTTAGTGTAACAGTATTCATTGTTTTTGCACCACACCCAGTGCTCCATGCAATCCGTACCCTCTCTAATACCCACCACTTGGTTCCTCCAACCTCCCACCCCCCACCCCTTGAAAACCCTCAGATTGTTTTTTAGAGTCCATAGTCTCTCATGGTTCACCTCCCCTTCCAATTTCCCTCAACTCCCTTCTCTCCATCTCCCCTTGTCCTCCATGCTATTTGTTATGCTCCACAAATAAGTGAAACCATATGATAATTGACTGTCTCTGCTTGACTTATTTCACTCAGCATCATCTCTTCCAGTCCCGTTCATGTTGCTACAAAAGTTGGGTATTCATCCTTCTGATGGAGGCATAATACTCCATAGTGTATATGGACCACATCTTCCTTATCCATTCGTCCGTGAAAGGGCATCTTGGTTCTTTCCACAGTTTGGCGACCGTGGCCATTGCTGCTATAAACATTGGGGTACAGATGGCCCTTCTTTTCACGACATCTGTATCTTTGGGGTAAATACCCAGGAGTGCAATTGCAGGGTCACAGAGAAGCTCTATTTTTAATTTCTTGAGGAATCTCCACACTGTTTTCCAAAGTGGCTGCACCAACTTGCATTCCCACCAACAGTGGAAGAGGGTTCCCCTTTCTCCACATCCTCTCCAACACATGTTGTTTCCTGTCTTGCTAATTTTGGCCATTCTAACTGATATCGGATGATAAACAAAAGGGGGAGGGAGCCACCAGAGGCGACTGATTGGAAAGTAATACCCCTAATACAAGAGTGCCCAATTTTCACTTTTTAATTCTCTGAGTTAAATCATTCCCCTTCCCTCCCTCTGCCCCCATATCAAATCATTTAAAATTGGTGTTTAAAAAAATTGTTTAATATATGCTTCTACTTGTGTTAATTAGTAGAAGCATATCTGACTGTGTTGCTTAGATTGAAATCTGTCCCTTTCGTATCCTTAATACTAGCAAATGCTTTCTGATCATTCTGGTGTCTCTCAGAGGTGTGCATGGCAAAATCCCCTATGATCTCATCTCTCTGCACTCCTAAGTCCATGGCAGGCATTGCTAATTAGCATGCCGCTGTTTCTTCTGAGCCTGGAGATGGTCTCAAAATCTTTGTCAGTCAGTGGTGGTCCACTGTCAGAATAGGCAAAAGATGAAACCTATCAGCCACTTCGGCTCTAAGGCAACTCTGTGCAAGAGTCAAGGCGATGTCATCCTGAGTTCAGGACCTTGTTCTTGGCTTGTTCTTTTCTATTTCTGACCACTTTCATAGTTCAAGAAAGGAAACAGTTCTGGATTTAGAGTCAAACCAACCAAGTTCTGCTATTCTCTTCACCATGATAACTTACTTGCTGTGAAAAGCCCTAAACCTTTGTGACTTAATATAGTTCAGGTTTGTTTCTCATGCAGGTCCTAGACCAGTGCTGTATTGTAGCACAGGTCTGCTCTATGCCACTCTCTTCTCCCTCTCATCTAGGGACTGTGTCTTTCCCAAAGGTCTTGGAGAAATCCATTAGATCCTCTGCATTTAACCCCAGAGGAAGGAAGAGAGAAAATTCCTGAATTCCAAGAGAAATTTTAGGGAAATGGAATTTGGTTGTATGTCTAGGATATGGTTTGGTATACTTTTTCTGTAAAGGGCCAGATAGTAAATATTTTAGGCTTTTGGACCATACAGCTTTTTTTTAATTGCCCAACTCTGCCACTGTAGGACAAAAGCAATTCCTAATAATATGTAAATGAATGGGTGTGGCTTTTATTGATGAAATTTATTTACCAAAACAGGCGGCAGGCTGGATTTGACCAGTGAGCCATGGTTTGCCAACACTATGAAAAGATAGGTGGTTTGGTCAGCACGTAGCTGTGTCTCTTCTGTAGTGATTCTACCAGCTGTATGACCTTGGGGAAGTAATTTATCTTCTCTGAGTTTTAGTTTTTTTCATCAGTAAAACAAAAACAAAAACAAAAAAAAACCAATAACAGCAAAAACAAAAACAAAAACAAATGACATCTGTCTTAATTTATCTCAGTATTGTTACAAATCTCAAAAGGGAGAATGGATTACTAATACTTTATACACTATAAGACAACATGCATATGTATTCTTTTAAGAGTGTACAGACATGAAGGTGCCTAAGTGGTGCAGTTAAGTATCCAGCTCTTTGTTTTGGCTCAGGGCATAATCTCAGGGTCCTGAGATAAAGCCCTGCGTTGGGCTCTGTGCTCAACATGGAATCTGCTGTTCTCTCTCTCTCTCTCCCCCCATGCCCATCCCACTAGTGCTCTTTCTCTCTCTCTCTAATAAATCTTTTTTTTTTCTTTTAAAGTGTACAGAAATGCCTACTAAAGATAGCTGCAGTGTTCCATTTCTCATAGACACGAGAACCTTCGTATCTTGTAACAAAATAAGGAGAAAAGACTATTATTTTTTTAAGACACTTGAGTGTTATTTAAAATTATTCCTGAAAATCCAGTGGGCTTAAACTAATCCAATTCTTGATTTATCCTTTCTATGAAAATCCTAACTTGGATCTAATTTAAGGATTCAGTGTAGTTAGAAAAATAAATACATGGTTGATTACGTCAGCCAACCTGGAAAAAGGTTTTATTTAGAGGACTTGTTATGGATGTGACTGGAATTTCTTTGGAAAGCATTCTTGTAATAATAAAGGAAGTTTAACACTATATGAAAACGATTCTAGTTTATTAGGGCTATCATAACAAAGCACCACAGACTCAGGCAATAGAAATTTATTTCCTCATAATTTAGATGCTGGAAGTAAAAAAGCAAGTTGTCAGTAATGTTGGTTCCCCCGAGAGCCTGTCTCCTTGGCTTGTAGATGGCTGTCTTTTCTATGTCTTTACAGGGTCTTCCTTCTATTCCTATATCCTGATTTCCTCTTTTTAAAAGGACACCAGTCATACTGGATTAGGGCCCACCCATATGGCCTCATTTTACCTTAATTACCTCTTTAAAGGCTCTATCTCCAAATGTAGTCACATTCTGAAGTACTTGGGACTAGGACTTCAACATAAGAATTTTGGGAACCACAATTTCGTCCATACACAAAGTTTCTGCCTTCATTCTTAAAAGATGGGGATATCTCTTCGACTCCTAAGGCAGTTTAACTGTCTTCATCTCTTATAAATAGGTCTTTTAGGTTGTTCTTTCCTCTTAACTCCTGCTCTTTATTGCCTTTTTCTCCCTTCATATTATTATTATTAAAAAAAATCTTTCCTAAATCCATGTGTCTTCCAAAAGTAGAGTTCGGATAAAGAGAGAACAAAGAGAACATTTAATTCTTTGTTCTATTTTCACTTTCTCTATAATTTTTCTTGTTGACCTCAGTAGTTTGAGTCTAGAGGGAACAGCTCTTAGGAAATGAAAAGATTAAAAATGGATATTAACTGGTGATAAAAATCAAATGTATTTGTATCCCACTACTATAAAGAAGGCTGTACTCTGTGTATGTGTGTGTTTCCTACCTTAACAATTTTATGCCAGTATGAATAGGAATGCAATAAAAGATCTAAAAGTAGCATTAGGAGTATTAATTAATGATTGAACAGCATTTTGAAAATGAAAAAGCATTCTGTGATCAAGCACAAGACAATATTACCACTGTCATGTCAGCAAAAGAAAATAAAACGGGGATATCTGGGTGGCTCAGTGGGTTAAGTGTCTGACTTTAGCTCAGGTCATGATCTTGGGGTTCTGGGATGGAGCCCTGTGTAGGGCTCCCCACTCAGTGGGGAGTCTACTTCTCCCTTCACTCTTTCCCTCCCCTACTTGTGCTCTCTTTATCTCTTTTTTTTTTTTTTTAAAGATTTTATTTATTTATTTGTCAGAGAAAGAGTGAATGAGAGCGAGCACAGGCAGACAGAGTGGAAGGAAGAGTCAGAGGGAGAAGCAGGCTCCCTGCGGAGCAAGGAGCCCGATGTGGGACTCGATCCCAGGACGCTGGGATCATGACCTGAGCCGAAGGCAGACGCTTAACGAACTGAGCCACCCAGGCGTCCCAGTGCTCTCTTTCTCTTAAATAAAAAAATAAAATCTTAAAAAAAAAAAAAAAACATTATGGCATGCTAGTTTTTATCAACTCTACCTGAAATTCCAGTCTTAATGTATTAAAATGTTCAGATTTCCATGTTTATAATTCTGTATTATCAAAAGCTTATTCCTAAAAACAGTTAAAGTCAAACGGCTCATGCTAGTAAATTCAGCCTATGTGTGGCCTACTAAGCCCAGTTCCTTTATTGTGACTTTGAGGTACACACAGTCTCAGGTTATGATTAGCACTTGATAATACCTTTGAGTTCATTATTTTTAACTTTTTATAGACTTCATATCTTTAAGCCTTTTTTCTATTCATTTGACACATTTTTATTGCCAGGCATTTTGCTAGGTAGATCCTGGGGACATAACTGTGGGCAAACCAAATGTGACCAAATCGGAGAAAATATTTGTGACCATATACCTGATAAACGTCCACTATCGAGAGTATATAAATAACTCCCACAACTCAACAACAAAAAGACAAATAACCCAATTAAAAATTGTGCAACAGACTTGAATAAAGATTTCTCCAAAGAAAATATAAAAATGGCCAACAAGCACATGAAAAGATGCTCCATACTGTCCGTTAGTTATTAGGGAAATGTAAACCAAAGCCACAGTGAGAAGACACTCCATACCCACTTGCATGGCTATACTTTTTAAAAATGGAATACTTACCACTTACATTGATGTGGATGGAACCAGAGGGGATTATGCTGAGTGAAATAAGTCAATCAGAGAAAGACAATGGTCATATGGTTTCACTCATATGTGGAATATAAGAAACAGTGCAGAAGGGCACCTGGGTGGCTCAGTTGGTTAAGTGACTGCCTTTGGCTCAGGTCACGATCCCAGAGTCCTGGGATCAAGTCCCACATCAGGCTTCCAGCTCCATGGGGAGTCTGCTTCTCCCTCTGACCTCCCCTCTCATACTCTCTCACTCTGTCTCTCTTTCTCTCAAATAAATAAATAAATAATCTAAAAAAAAAAAAAAAAAAGAAACAGTGCAGAAAACCATAGGGGAAGTGAGGGAAAACTGAATGAAAGTCATCAGAGAGGGAAAAGAACCATGAGAGACTCTTAACTGTATGAAAGAAATTGAGAGTTGCTGGAGGGGAGGTGGTTGGGAGGATGGGATAATTGAGTGATGGGCATTAAGGAGGGCATGTGATGTGATGAACATTGGGTGTTATATACAACTGATGAATTACTGAACACTACATCTGAAACTAATGATGTATTGTATGTTGGCTAATTTAATTTAAATTTAAAAAAATGGAAAATAACAAGTGCTGATGAAGATGTGGAAAAATTGGAATGCTTGTATCCTGCTGGTAGGAATGTAAAAAAGTACAATAATTATGGAAAAGTTTAGTGGTTTCTAAAAAGGTTAAATACAGAATTACCATATTACCCAGCAATTTACCTTCTAAAAATAGACCCAAAAGAATTGAGAGTGGGACCCAGACAAATACATGTACACTGTCAATATAAGGACTGTTCATAACAGCTGAGAGGTAGAAACAACCCCCCAAATGCTCATCATCCGATGAATGGCTAAACAAAATGAGGTATATCCATACAGTGCACTAGTATTCAATCAGAAAAACTAATGAAGTACTAAAACATGCTTCGCCATAGATGGACTTTGAAACCATTACACTAAGTGAAGGAATCCGATGTAAACTGTCATGTATTGCAAATATTGTATAGTTCCATTTATATGAAATATCCCAAATAGATAAACCCACAGAGATAGAAAGTAAATCAGTGGTTGCCTCCCCCCCTAGGTGGAGGGAAGCATAGGCAACAGATGCTTAGTGGGTTTAGTAGGGAGACAAATATTAATAGGTATTAATTATTCTATAAAAATTATTTTATTTGTCAATCTGGTTGGCTATGGTGTCAGATATTTGGTCAAACATTATTCAGGATGTTTCTGTGAAGGTGTTTCTTTGGATGGGATATTAACATTTAAATTAGTGGATTCTGAGTAAAGCAAATTACCCTGCATAGTGTAGGTGTCCCTCATTCAGTCAACGGAAGGCCTTACTAGGACAAAGACTGATCTCCCCTGAGGGGGAAGCAATTCTGCCAGGGAACTGCAACTCTTACCTGAGTCTCCACCCTGTGGGCCTACCGTATCAGATTTCGGACTCTCCAGGCCTCCATAATCACACGAGTCACTTTCTTAAAAATCTCTCTTTCAGCTCATCTCTTAGGGTATGTATCTTATCTTGTTGGCTCTGTTTCTCTGGAGAACCCTGGCTTATCTAGGATGATTCACCTGACTCTTACAGCGCCTCGTGCAGTTCCTGTCCAAATTCTCACTGCTGTGTGTAATAACTACTTTTTGCTGGTACCCCTACTACACCATGAACATCGTGAATACAAAGGCCATCTTTGTACCATTATCAGCTCCACAGTTCTGAAGTTTAAAGTATGTTATAGAAGCTTCTTTCTTCAGGAATAGTTTGAGATAGTTTTACTGCATTTATCTATAATTTAGTTATATATCATTCTTTGAACATTAAATTCTAATCTGAGTTCCAAACATTTCCCATGATGGTCTCAGTACAGAGATCAGCGGAAAGCCAAGAGTAATAAGAGATGTGGTATTGCTGAAGGAAACTTAACCTTAATTCCATTTCCAAGCCTATAAATATCCACATTCTGAGAACACTATGGGGTCTGAGTGTTCCCAAGCATAATTTTTTTTGTTGTTTTTTTAAGTCAAGAATTGTATATAATTTATAGATCACCTTGTACTCCTGGGGGCCACTGCCCTTCTTCATAAGAATATACCTCCTTTGATAGCTTTAGCTTATAGAATTCTACTGCTAGACCACTCATCACTTCTATAACTGAACATTGCCTCTGTGTCTTGAAGAATGACAAATTTGTCTTGAAGAATGATAAATTTCCTAATTTCCCTACTAATAAAGTATATAATTGTATTGATGCTCTCTCTCCTCCAAGACTGAGGCAAGACTCATGACAAGCCAAAATACTACTTTAGAACTTTGTCATAACATTATGCTAGAGTAGATTTCAGTATATGTTGGGTTGATTTTTGAGAGGAGTCCTCCCTTCTGATCATCAGTATATTAGAAGGACTTCTGTTATCAGGAGAGTCTCCTATGCGATGGTCTCCTGACTCCTGTCAGGACAGCACCACATTTAATTTCTGAAAGGCTAATGAGAAATCTGACTGCTTGTAAGTTTTTATTTAATTGGTCCCTTACTATAGAAATGTTGACTTCCTGTTATTCACAGTTTCAGTCCGTCTGAACTCAGGCAGTTAACCACGCAGGAAAGAAACATCAACATTCTTTTAGCTTCTTGCTGACTACCAATGATGGAAAGTAGTTTACAATGGAGAGAAGGCTGCTGGTGTAGCTATGAGTCATTCCTGCCCAGATCTCCAGTGACTCATTTTCCTTCATTAAACTGAGCAGAGTCAATAGCCCTTCAGTTTTCTAACAGTAGATCTAACTGCACTAATGACTGGCTGTTGAACAAGTTTAGCTATGTTCTAATTTATTTATTAAGCAACAGTAAAACAAGTATAAAGTAGCCATCAATGGATAATGGGAGGACATTAGTGTTTTTGCTCATGAATTACACTTAAAACATAGCTTCTTCCAGATGAAAATGGAGAAGGCTGGACTAGCCCCTGACAGCATAAGAAAAAAAGTCAGTTTTTGATGCTCTCCTCCCTCTTGTTTTAGACCTTGTTCTAAACTAGTAACCATCTGAGTGGTCCCATTGCCCTGGGCCTCCCTTCCTTGGCACAGTGTCTGCATGGCTTCCATCCCATACCACTCTTTTCCTGCCGTGGCCCTGCCTCCACACACCCCCTTCTTTTGTATGACTTCTTTCTTGCCAACTGAATACTCTGTTGGTCTCCTTGCCCCTCTTGCAGCAGTCCACTCCAATTTACTGACCTATACCTTAAAACACCAGGGCTCTAGTATGCTAGATTTTAACATGGACTTGTTATCCCTAATAACATTTTATTTTATTTTTTTATTTTATTTTTTTTTAAAGATTTTATTTATTTATTTGTAAGAGAGAGAGTGAGAGCAAGCACAGGCAGACAGAGTGGAAGGCAGAGTCAGAGGGAGAAGCAGGCTCCCTGCGGAGCAAGGAGCCCGATGTGGGACTCGATCCCAGGACGCTGGGATCATGACCTGAGCCGAAGGCAGCTGCTTAACCAACTGAGCCACCCAGGCGTCCCCCTAATAACATTTTAAAAATAATTTTTTAAAATTAATTTTTTGTAGTGACCCTGTATTTCTCATCTGCCACAAAAAGTAATCCAATGGGGCTTCTTAAAGAGGATTTAAGAGCAGATCTTTGGAGTTCAATGGATCTTGGGTTAAATCTGCCATCAGCTTACTAAGGGAAGGGACTTTGAGTAAGCTATTTAACTTTTTTAAGCCTCAAGTTTTCCTCTTCTGTAAAATAAGAATAAGGATTTGTAGATTAATAAAGTAATGTATGTCCGAGAGCATTTTATTGAGGGGAGTGATAAATTTTCTATCATGGTTGTCTGAAGTCTAGTTATACATGTTTTCTAACTGTCAAAAAAGCAGTTGGGGAGTTTCTTAGCCATTACACAATCTTTGGTGGCTTTTAAACAAATATCTGGCCACATTCCTTGTTTGTTTGTTTTGTTTTTTCCCCCATAGAAGCCAGAAACCAGTTGGGAAACCTAACTAGTTGATGTGAATGTGATTCATTTATATTCACAAAATGTTGAAGAAAGGGGGCATTTATGTTACATGCAATTTATTTACTTCACTGCTTGGAAACCAGTAGGCATTCAGTGTATGGTTATAGTTACTATTATGATCATAGCAGGTAGGAACAAACCTTTTTTGAGGATTACTGTGTTTTAATTGATCTTCCAAACCATCATTTCTTTCAAAGGGTATTTATCAGTACCATTAATAAGTAATGCCTTGGGAATGTATAGGCTTTTTACTGACACATGATGTTATTTTCTTTAGTTCTGAAAACAGCCCTGTGATTATTCCTTTTTAACATTCTCATTTATAATGAGTTGAGACTCAAAGATAGAGTGATCATATAATTTCTTGTTTAAACTGAATGCTTTGGGAGTGAAACAGCACTAAATTAGGATTGTCCCTGGCCAACCAGGATGTTTGTTTACTTTAATCAAGGAATTTATGACTGCTCCAAAGCTACCTAGCTTGAAAAGTGACAGATTTTAGAAGGCAAATGTTCTAATAACTCTATGTAGGACTCTACTAGAATTTTTCAGGAATGGTATGATGTAGAAAATTAGCCCCTTCTTGCCTGCGTGTGAATCACCATGAGCAAGTTTGAAGTACAGATAAAGCAGTCCCATCAAGTAGGTGCTAACCTATCTTGCTAATGTGCTGGCCTAGCCATAAGGACAAGGGATTGCAATTGTAAGATGTGATTTCCCATGCTTTTTTAAATTAATTGATTCATTAATTCATTTGTCTAACAACCCTGTATTGAATGCTCACAGAATCATTTATCTATTTCTGTGTAACCAAACACTGCAAAAATCAATGGCTTCAAACTCCAAGAATTTTACTTGCTCATGGTTCTGTGAGTCCGCAGTTTGGCTAGGCTCAGCTGGTTGGTTCATCCATTGGTCTCACTTGGTGCCACTCACGTTGCGGCTTTCCTAAATGGCAGCCCAGGAGGAGCCTGATGGCCTCAGAGGGCCTTGCTCATTTACCTGGCAGTTGCTTCTCTCTGTCAACTGGTTGGTGAAGGGAGCCTCAGCTGGAAAGGCTCCTCATCATTGTTCCTTGTGGCTTCTCATCCTCAAAAATGCTAGCCCAGTCTTCTTCACAAGGTGGCAGCATCACTTCATGAGAACAAAAGCAGATGCTTCGTGGCCTCCGGAGGCATTGGCTCTGAACTAGCACACTATAATTCTGCCTCATTCTATTGGTCAGGACAAGTTATAAAGTAAACCTGGGTTAAAGGGGTAGAGAAAGCAACTGTATCTCTGGATGATAGAACAACAAAGAGGAGGGTGGTACACACACAGGTTGAAGGAACCTATAATCAGTTTTTGCAGTCAGTCTTAATCATTATTTGTCAAGTTTCATGCTAGGCAGTGAAGACATGAAAATTGATAATGAGCACTCATTTGCACGGGAGAGGTAGGCAAGGAGACAACAATTGCAATGGAAGGTGCCCCTTTGACAGAAGGGTGCATATGGCGTTGTGGAAGCACAGGAACAGAATTAGCTAAATCAAAATGAAAAGCTACTATCAGAAAAGTGGTCCTCTGGGGCTGAGAGTTTATTTGCATCCTGCTTATCATCTCATCCAAGGCTTAGGGGTCAGAATTGAAGACCCTGGAATGATTTCTTTGTCCTGATCATTTCCTCCAGCCACCACTTTGAGGTTTGAGGGTGAATTGGTAAGAGAATGAGAAGGTATTATGGAACAAATATTTGTGTTTATTCCCCCCCACCCCTTCACAAGTTGAAACGCTATCCAGCCTGTTCATGAGATGCTATTAGCGCCTGCAGCCTCTGGGGAGTAGTTAGAATTAGATTAGATCAGGAGGGTGGAGTTCTTACACGTGGGATTAGTACCTTTACAATAGTCAGGAGAGATCTGGCTTCTTTTCTTTGCTCTCCAGGATGAGAGGATACAGCAGTTTGGCAGTCTGCAACTTAGAAGAGGGCGGTCAGCAGAACCTGAACATGCTGGGATCCTCTTCTCAGACTTCCCTTAGGCTTCACAACCGTGAGAAATAAATGTCAGTTGTTTATAAGCCACCCAGCCTATGGTGGTTTGTTACACCAGTCCTCACTGATGAAGAGCGAGTATAAGAAGGAGAACAGTGGAGGGGGGAGGGAGGGTTTTTAAATGTTCTTTACCCACTTACAAATGGGTATAAGAAATTGAAGCATCGCCTAGTAATGAGGGGAAGGTCTTTTTTAACTACCAGTGCCTTCAACTCTAATGCTGCTTTAAAGGGTTGGGAATTCTGAATTGGGTTTACATATATGATACCAGAATATTCAAAAGATACATGACACTTTTTATCTAAACCTTGTCTGGGAGTAGTCAATGTGTGGGCAGTTTGGTATTTGACCCTCATACCCTCAATTCAACATCAAAAAAGGAAGATCAAGTCAGGGGTATTTGGTCAGTAAGTTCATCTCTAGCCAGGGAGCATTAGATTGAAGGAGAAAAAAAAAACAAAAAAACAAAAAAACCTTGCTAGATAATAAAGCCAGTTAGATTTATTGTATATATGACATTAGGGAATTCCTTTAATCACATATTCTCAAGTGCCTTTGGGAACTTGGATGATAATAAAGTGTATGCTGAGAGGAATCAGTGACAGTGTTCTCCCCAAGGAGAAAAAATGATACTGAGGCTCATCATTCCTATATTTCTTGAGGGGCTTAGAAGAGCAGAGCAGATCTCACAGCTGCCCACAACATGGCTAAGTGGAACACTGGATTGGAACCTGCTTGGGAAAACTCTTCTGAGCCCTAGCTAGTTGTGTCCTGGAAAAATCAGTTCTTTCCTGGTTTATTTAACAGGGTAAGATAGCACAAGGGACTCAGAGAAAGCTGAATTAGAGCTTTCCTCCTGAGTCAGGCAATCATTATGAACCCTACTTTTGGATCTCTGGGTGACTTTGTGGTTTGTGTCACTGGCCCTAGCTGAAGGGGACCAGACCGAGGTCAGAGGAAGTTCCAGATGGTTGGGTCCAAACCACACCAGTGAGTGGCCCAGATGGCTCTTGTAATCGAATTAAGTGTTGGGCTATCAATCAATGAGTGTATATTTAGCACCTATTATATGCTCAACACTGTGAGAATACATAGGAAATACAAGACTGGCTTCTTGTTTCATTTGAGTCTGCAGTCTAATTACGAGATGGAAGAGGGTGAGAAGACAGATAACAAAAGTCAACTTCTGTTTTCATTTGGGTGAAGCCGTGTAACATCAAACATATGGGGAAAGTGATGTGTGTGTTTATAAAAATATGACTTAAAAATCTTTTCTTTTTATGTGGTTCATCACACAATTACAGAGAAGCTATTAAAATATTATCGAATATGGTTTCCATTGATGAGGAGAGGTAGTAGAGAGACATGTTAACAAATGGGATAAAATCACTGCCATGATGTCCCCGAGTCTTACTTATTACCCTTGCCTCAGTAATGACAGGCCATGATAATAGGCAACCTATGTTGAGTAGTATGTGCTGTGCATTCTTCAAAGTACTTCACATTAATTATCTAATTTAATCCCATTAAAACCCTCTGAGATAGTTGCTGTCACTATTCCCAGGTTCCGGGAACAAGTAACGTGCTCAAGGTCACATAGCCAGGAAGTATGACAAGGTGCCAGACTTGGGATAATCAAGAGTTTGGGTGACAGTCACAGAGGCATCTGGCCCTGTTCTTGGGCTAATCAGAGTTCTTGGTTGCAAACAAGGGAAACTGACTCTAGTTAATTGAAGCAGAAAAGGAATGCATTGGAAAGGATATCAGGGATTACATAGAATAGCCAGGAAATCTTGAGAATGAGGCTCAAAAAACAGGCAGGAGCCAAAGGATACTTGGCAGCAAATTCTATAGAGAATGCCACAGAATAGTCAATTTGGGAAGTTACTATTGAAGCTGCTGCCAGTGGCTACTTGCCCCTGGATCTCTGGACAATCTACCCACAAGTAGTGCCAATGACCACTCTTGGCATCTCCATCTCCACGCTGAGTGTGGGTCACATGCCTATAACCCAGCATCCGGGAAGAGAGAAAGGAATTACCATTGATTTACCTCTTCACCTTGATTTCCCCCTCCACCTTGATTTCTCCCTCCACCTTGATTTCCCTCTCCTTTGGAATTGCCCTCTAATATTTGTGTTCTGGGTGGGTGGGCCAATGGACACATACCTGACGCATGCCTGCCTCAGGTCTCCCATCGTGTGACTGTATGCTGCTGGAATGCCTGTACTAATCCCTGTCTACAGCCCCTGACTCTGAGATTTCCTGCTTCACTATGACTGTTGCTGTTTTCCATCTTCAGAGTCACTGCTCACGTAACCTCACCTGTGCCTTTGCTCTGACTCTGGGCCCCTGTGGGAGTCCCACTGCTCCTGCTGCTGTTGCAGGAGCCATTTCATAGTGAAAGAGTTTTTCCTTCCTGGGAATTATGTGTTGACTCAATCAATCTTAGATAGTTAGGCTTTAAGTCTCCTTTGGCTCAGGAATTGGAAGAACATTTGAGTGATCACCTTGAACCTCGAAAGTATTCAAAAGTTTAATGAATTCAGTTCAGTTCAACAAATAACGAAAAAGCACCCGGTAAGTACCAGCTCTTTGTTAGCATAGAGAGGCATAGATACAGTTTCTAAAGTCAGGGACTTTGCAGTTGAGTTATGAAAACAAATAAGGATTTTTAATATAGGTATCTTTACTTAGCCCTCTTGTTACCTCTGAAATCTCTCTTGGTTAAAAGGAAGTGCATTCTGGATAAACATAGTGTCACATATTAATGAGTGCTTACTGTACATCATCCAGTGTCCTAAAGGGCTTTGCATTTAATTGACAATCACTGCAACAACCTTTTGAGAGATGATTATTCCCATTTTACAGTTGAGGAAGCTAAAGCACAGAGAGATTAAGGGATGTATTAAATAACTATTAAATTATTAATAAATGTATTAAATTAAATAAGCTGGTGGAGCTAGGTTTTAAGCCAGGACCTTTGGTCCTAATTTTATGCTACATTATCTGTCCCTCTAATGTCATCCATCTGGAAACTGTGTTTTTCTATTGGTAGAAAAAAACAATACTCTGGTTGTTCTTTCTCACCCTTTTAGACTCATTTCCTCATTTTCTAAATCATCTATTAACCAGCATGCGTATTTAAAAATTAACTACATATTTAAAAAATTACTGTTTAGGTCTATTAATTTGAATTGATGTATGCCAAAAATCTCTAAATAAGATACCAGTCTGCTCTACCATCAGCAATTGGCCTCATTAGAACAAAAACAATGATCTATATAATGATTCCTCCCATCCCATGATGCTTAGCAAAGTGTTGAATATAAAGTAGATGCTCAATAAAAGCTTTTGATCCAGCGATTGTATATGCAGGGGTATGCAGCTAACAAATTCTATGAAATCAGGCCTCTCCTCAGCCCCTTGGGATTGAAACTTACAGAAGTTGTCAGAAGGATGAAATGAAAGAAGTAGTTTGAATGTGATGTTTGGCAGCTAGATGATCCTGCTTCCCGTTGGGTGTCCCATTTTGGAAAAGTAAAGCCCACCCACAAAGGGTCACTGGGCAAGTGCCCAAATTCTGAGTGAGATAGAGTGACCTTGGATGGAATTAATCTTATGTAAGCAGGATCACACTCATTAATCATTCACAATAAGCTCTTATTTATGAACTAATTTCAAATAGACACATTGAATCCATTTTCCCAAGCAAAAATGAAGTTGGGTAAATCACAAACAGCTAAATTATAGTTTTGGCACATGTATGCCATTTTTTTTTTCATATTTGGAATTATTTGCCTCCTAGAGTAACCTAATACAATGGGAACACTCTGCAGAAAACTATAGAGAATGAGTGTTTATAGAGACTTACATCTGATTTACATTTAAGGAGCATAAAACTAATTGCAGAGAGACTGCTACTAAAACATTAAGCCTAGGAGACAGCTACGTATGAATGCTTGTAAGATATGATTCCTTGAAATTGAGACCTTCAAAATTAATTTCCACTACTAGAAATAGGGGTATCTTAAAATGTCCTCAGTGGACACAGATATATTGTAAACGATTCCAGACAAAGTAGCTGTTATATGAGAACATCTTTCAATATGAGATTAAAATCTGGAATTGCAAGTGGTAATAAATATATCCATCTATATTAGTACAAAAAAAGTGACAGTATTTTAAGAGCAATAAGCAGGTAGACAGCTAATGGTCAGTGCCTATGATAAATTGCCTTGTCGTTATTGTAGTCTCTTTGATTTTCACTAAATAGCCTAATTTTTCTTTTTCCTATTACTGCATATGTATATGAGGAAAAAATTTCCCTGTAGTGATATTATTTTTTAAGCCATCTGAAATAAAAGGCTTAAAAAATATATACCCTTCCAAACTTCTGTTACAGAAGTTAGCACACCTAGTAGTCTTTTATGATGCAAAATTCTCTTAACTTGGGAATTATATATTGCTTTAATATTTTCATTTTCAAACATTTTGGAGCTTTCTTTTAATAGTTTCATGTAGCAACAGTTACTCTGAAAAGTAATAAAAGTAATATTTTTATGTGTTGAGAGTGTTATATTATTCATCAATTCCCATGTACTGTGCATAACCCTTTAAATCATTTGTATCCACATGTGTATGCTCTGTGTGTGTGCACACACATAATGACCCGTTTTCTCTGGGTGCTGTTGTGGCTTTGCTGTTTTGTCATGTCTTTGCTGTGATGTTGTCTGTGAAGGTTTAAATGAAATTTATAGCATGCATCATGTATTGTAAGTTTGTCTGTCATATAATGATCAGCATACAAAAAAAGCCACATATTTAGACTGTATATTTAAGCCTTGTAAGTAATCATATACAAAACAATGCAAAAATGTGAACATTGTATGGCAATTAATAACATCTCTGCCAGTGTAAATACGTTTTTTTCCCCATAAATCATTTCCAGCTTGTCAAAATGGATCTGTGCTGGCAAAGAAACAGGGTAATGTTTCAATTTTCTCCATCTGGCAAGAAATTTTCTGTTAGATTTCCTCCTTCCCTTTTTCAGTTACAGAATTTATATGAGCAACTACATATAGTATGATTAAGAAAGGGTGCGGTGTGGTAGGGTACAGAACAATGCTGAATATTAGGAGCGGGACTGTGAATAACTGCCCCAAATTGTACATTCACGTCACATGTGCATAGAACAGAAAATATTTGGTTGTTGAAGCATAAAAATGATTCCCTTTGTAGCAAAACATTGCTCTCATTAAATAAAGCACAACTTTCTTTTAAAATGTTTCCCCGTAAGGATTTGAATCTATTTTAACTTGTTTGGAATAATTTTTTATACTGATCGTGGATGCATTTAAATCTTAAAAATTTTTATCGTGTCACTTGAGAATATTGTAGAAATTCCAGTAGCAAATACACACACACACACAAATTCCCAATACGGATCTAGGAAAGAATTTACCCTTTCATGACCCAATATTCAAAACAGAACTCAAGAGAGCAAGCACACTGCATACACATTGTGCCTACGGACTCCAGCCGTAGCAGAGTGGTGTTGTTTTTAAGCACAATTAATGTATATAAACTGCTCTGATCATGTGGATATGAATCCGTTCACAAGCACCAAAATGCACTTATTTCCAACTTTCTTTTCTTGTTAGTATCAAAATGTTCTTAGAGCTTATACAGTGTCTACTGTGTAATCTCAGTTCTCTAGAGCATGAGCAGGCACAGGTTTGATGAAAAATCATGTATATTTGAGAACTTGTGTGTGTCCTGTGAGAAACCAAGCCCAGCGTAGTAGGCATGCCAATAGCTGTCTGTGGAGCGTCCTTTCTCAGCCGTCTCTGCATTTGGAGGGACACATAATCCAGCAGCCCAGAAAGCTCATTTATACCTGGTTTAGGGTTACATTGTAAGGTGTCTTTGGAAGCTCATTTTTCTCTTCAATTTTTAAAAAATGACCATTAATTTTTGTTAATTCAGTAATTACACCCCAGTAAGGAGGGCATGGGAGGGAAGGAAAAGGTGCTGGGTAATGGTTTGGAGACTTCACAGGCAGATAATCAATGATTGTAAGCACATACCTCCAGATAAACTTGTACAATGAGTGAACTGTGAGCGTTTTCCTCAGGAGGGTGATCAGTGCGGCATCTCTGGGTCGCCTGAACAAACCAGCTCATGCATTTGGGTCGCACGAGCAAAACAACTCATGCATTTTTTTGTGTATGACTTTATCCATCATGTAGGTCATTGAAGAGGTGGCTCCAGTGTGTTGATATTAATCACTTAGAGCCAGGGTGTTTCAGTTGTCACTTAGCCTTGCTGCGGATAGTTTTAACTGCACATATGGAACATTATTTGTCATGCACTCTTCTGAGACCCCTAGAATGTCAGGACACAACAGATGATTAAAGGATTGAGAAGCAACCTTCACTCTGAATATCTTTCTCTTAAATTGTCAGATCAGGGCTTTAATGCAAGTTGACGGTTTAGTTTTCTTTCACTTACGTTTTACGGGCACATGCCAAAAATAATTTGTATAAAACTTCACCTGAAAGGTAGCCTGGAACAAGTGACGTGTTGTTGAAGTATAATGAAGTAAATGGTTTGTTCCTCATTCCCCACCTGATTTCATCCCTCTTTTCACTTTTTTCCCCCATCCATGGGAAGATCGATTACTCCAACGTAAGGCTTTTCTCACTCACGTTTATTTGGGATGAACTCAACACACCGAGGGAGAGGGCCCTCACTTTTTACTAGTCTTATTTGAATATGATTCCCTGTTTCCTTTGTCCCATCACTGCCTTCTACTCATGACACTCTTATGTGCATATAGGTTGTGTAGGATTTCTTAGGCCGGGCGCAAGTGAATTCCTGGAGCTCCGGCACATCCAGTCCTCAGAAGCGAGACAGAATTCCCTGTTGATGTAATGAAAGTATGTATTTTAAATATTCCTACAAACAAATTTGGGTCCAAAAACTGGATAGAATCATACCAAAAAGTGGATCAAATATCTCAGTATTACAAATTTTTAAAGAAAAAAGGAACAATATTTGTACTTTACTGCAACAAGATTGCAAAAATTTCTGAACTGAGCACCCAAAGAAGTGTGGTTCTCAATGTGAGGCAACAGGAGCACATAGGGATGTGGAGAATTGGGCATGAGGGTCATCTACCTCAGCCTGGGAAGGGCCCTTTTTGCTGTTTCAGGCTGTCACCTGGAGAGCAGCAGGGAGCGGAGGAGGGAAACTTGGTCTGCCTCTGAGCGTCTCAATAAAGTATAATCTCTTGCTTCCCTTTCCTGGTGATTGGACAAAGACTCTGCAAAATCTTACATTTTTAAGAGGTCAGATTCCCTCCCTCCCTTGTCTTGAAAGGTTTTGACTCTTGCTTGCCAGACGCAGTATTAGGCCAAAAAAGACACACAGGGTTGCTTTTAGCTCCTAAGTGCTGGTGATTCTTAATCTTCCTTAGTCTGTCTTTGTTATCTGTAAACTAGGAAAACTGATATGCATTGGTTTGTCAAATCTTTTTTTTTATTCTTCTTAATATTTTTTATATTAACATATAATGTATGATTTGTTTCAGGGTACAGGTCTGTGATTCATCAGTCTCACACAATTCACAACACTAAGCATACCCTCCCTAATGTCCATCACCCAGCCACCCCATCCCTCCCACCACCCTCCACTCCAGCAACCCTCAGTTTTTTTTTTTTTCCTGAAATTAAGGGTCTCTTATGGTTTGTCTCCCTCTCTGGTTTCATCTTTTTTCTTCCCTTCCCCTATGATCCTTTGCTTTGTTTCTCAAATTCCACATATCAGTGAGAGCTTATGATAATTATCTTTCTCTGATTGACTTATTTTGCTTAACATAATACCTTCTAGTTCCATCCTCATCATTGCAAATGGCAAGATTTCATGGGTTTTGATGGCTGCATAATTATATATATATATATATATATATATATAATGGAATATGGAATATATATATATGGAATGGAATATGGAATATGGAATATATATATGGAATATATATATAATGGAATATATATATATGTGAGATATATATATATATCTCTCACATCTTCCTTATCCATTCATCTGTCAATGGATATATAGGCTCTCTCCATAGTTCGGTTGTGGTGGACATTGCTGCTGTAAACATTGGGGTGCACTTGCCCCTTTGGATCACTATGTTTGTATTTTTAGGGTAAATACCCAGTAGCAGGATTGCTGGGCTGCTGGGTGAAGAAACTCCATGCTGTTTTCCAGAGTGGCTGTACCAGCTTGCATTCCCACCAACAGTATAGGAGGGTTCCCCTTTCTCTGCATCCTCTCCAACATTTGTCATTTCCTGACTTGTTAATTTTAGCCATTCTGACTGGTATGAGGTGGTATCATCATTGTGGTTTTTATTTGTATTTCCCTGATGCTGAGTGATGTTGAACACTTTTTCATGGGTCTGTTGACTATTTGGATGTCTTCTTTGCAGAGATGTCTGTTCATGTCTTCTGCCCAATTTTTGATTGGATTATTTGTTCTTTGGGTGTTGAGTTTGATAAGTTCATTATAGATTTTAGATACTAGCTCTTTATCTGGTGATATTTGCAAATATCTTCTCCCATCCTGTTGGCTGTCTTTTGGTTTTGTTGACTGTTCCCTTTGCTGTGCAAAAGCTTCTTATCTTGATGAAGTCCCAATAGTTCATTTTTGCCCTTGCTCCCATTGCCTTTGGCGACTGGACAACCATATGCAGAAGAACGAAACTGGACCATTTCCTGACACCATACACAAAAATAGACTCAAAAAGGATGAAAGACCTAAATGTGAGACAGGAATCCATCAAAATCCTTGAGAACACAGACAGCAACCTCTTCAACTTTGGCCACAGCAGCTTCTTCCTAGTTTGTCAAGTCTTAAGGAAAGGTTCTTCCTCCACCCAGGTTAAACCATCTGGCAGTCTTTTCCTTACCCTCATGCTGTTTATTGCATTTGTGGAATCAAGGAATAGGTGACACAGCAGCTGCTTTTCTTCTAGGTTGGGGGCTGCTGACAGAAACTTGAATGTGGAGGCCCTCTGCAATTGATAATTACAACATTCTTTGATTTGAGCGGTCCAGAAGTTATCAGAGACAATGGGCTGGCTTTTGCAGGCCCATATTGGAAAATCAAGCTGCATTTTCCTATGAGGAAAGTAAAATTAAGTGAAGGATCAAGTTATGAAGAAGTAAAATGTTTAATGGACTTGGGAGCCTGGGTTCCCTGCATCATTTCAACACATGACTTTAGTGCTTTGTTGGGACAGACCTCCCTAGGACTCTACAGAGGATGGGAGTCTGGATTGTATCTTTATGAATGGCAAGTTGACATTCTTCTGGAGCAATTGAAAAGATAGAAGCTAGAAGATAACATAATCTGGTAAGATTTTAGTGATATTCCTCCTTATGACATAATTTTACTTTTTTCCACTATGTTTAATCATAGCCTGAAGATCATAGCCTAAAGATAATCTAGTTTTGCCCACTACCTAAGAGGTTCAGATCATCTAAGGAGGGACTGTGAGATTGATCCTGTTTATCTATTTTTCATTTTTACCAGTAGGAAACTGAGGCATGGAATACCTACATAGTTTGCTTGAGGACAGTGGTTTAAAATCCTTCTAGAACATACTATCTAAAGGCAATAGAGCAGGAAATTTACAAGCCTAGGCTTTGAAGTCAGACCCAGATTCTGACTTTAGTACTTGGTAACTCCCAAGCCTTAGTCTCTTCAGCTATAGTCTGGATGAGTAACACCTGTTTTATGGGATTATTATGTGCATAAATAAAACACATATGGAGCTCTTGGCATAACTATTGGCATATAGTTGTTATATGTAGTTTTATTTATTAATATAGTTTTCTCACTTATTGTTATTTCATTTAAAGTATGCTGCCTGATTTACTAGACGTGATTGATCTATTGATAGCATCTTTTCATTCTTAACAGTATTAATTAGAGTTGAAGAAGAAAAAAGAATTAAACGTAATTTCCCCTAGAGTCCTAAGGGATTTGTGTGGGTCAATTTATTAATGAAATGTGAAGAACATTTGGAAAACCCACCAAATGAGACAAGCATTGTAAAGAGCCTTTAGAAAGAATTGGTATCTAATGTTAATGTCTGTGGAATGGAACTGTCATGAGATAATGGCCTTTTGATGGTACAGAAAATACCAAGGCAGAGAGAAGACATTTATTTTTAAAGCACTAGACAATCACCTTTGGACAGTGTCCTTCCACCAAGTCTTTATTTCTAATAGGCCAATAATTGATATGGATATAATTATTTTTCTTGATGGATCTGATATCCTAGGCAATGGCCTTGCTCTCTCTGTACAGTCATCGAGGTGCGGCATCCTCACTGGCCACCAGAACAAAACTTTTATCTTATA
This sequence comes from Mustela lutreola, assembly GCF_030435805.1. Lineage (NCBI taxonomy): Eukaryota > Metazoa > Chordata > Mammalia > Carnivora > Mustelidae > Mustela > Mustela lutreola. Next base: position 74,489,941 of record NC_081299.1, on the reverse strand, counting down.
TTCTCTTTAATCAGAATTCTGAGTACCTGTGATTTTTTTCTCTCAATACCAAGTGTAGTACCTTAATGTATTTCCTGGGGTGACCACAGACTCAGGGCATCAGCTTGCCTGCCTCACTTCGTTTCAGGCAGGCTGTAACCCTGAGCCTTGTAGTCACCCTACTGATCTAACCATCCAGTCAGGCATTTTTTAAGTCTCTTGTAAGCCAAAAAATCTATGTTTTGTGTGTGTGTATGTGTGTGTGCACATGTGTGTGATGCAGTAAGTAATTTCAACATGGAGAATCAGATTTGCAGCAGACTGTGATCTTTACTGTAAGCTTGAAGTACAAAAACTCAAACTCTGTGAAGTTTCATGGAACTATTTCTGCTGAAGAAAGTATTTGCAGTAGGATAATAAAAATCAACTGTGAGTCTTGTGATATCAGAGTCCCTGTTATCTGGAGGAAATCATTGTGTGTGTGTGTGTGCACACGCACTAGTGCATGTGACAGGCAGACATCCAACACCTTGACTGGTTATTGTCCCTCTTTCACAGAGAGTAATGAAAGCCTAGTAGGATATCTCTGATTTGTTATTATTAATTTTGTTTTAAGGAAATATGAGACAAAGTTGATGGTTTAGATTGACTTTTTATTTGCTCTGAGTGGTAATTTCAGCTGCATGCTATTTTGAATGTATGTATTTCAACTTACTGGATTTCTCAAGGGTCAAGTTATGGCCTTGCTATGATGAAATTCACCCCGTAGTACTATGGAATAGTACTACAAAAAGAAGAAGACCTTTGACCTTCTTTTCCCGGCCTGCCCATAAACTCCAGTAGAGCGCAAATGGTGAGAGCAAGATTTCATCTTTTGTCTCCTGTCCTGAACTTCTCTGATACATGTCTTGAATTTTTATTCAAAGTACTTTGGGTTTTAATTTATTCAGTCAAATGTCAACCAAGTGTTGTTTATCCTGTGGATTACATTCATGCTCACTGCAGAATTCTCTAACATTTGATTTCTAATTATTTTCTTGTTTATCCATGTGGTGGGATGTTTTGAATATTACCTTCTGACCACTGACCAGTTGGAATTATAATTTTCTCTCTTTCCTAAGCATCTGGTAGTAAAATTTGGCAAGCATGTGGTCTTAGCAAATCTAATGATTGGATTGCCATAGCTTTTATTCTGTATAGTACTGTCTTCCTTGGGTATTTATTGTACTTAAACAAGCCAATGCATTTTGGCTTTTGGAATTGAGCCTTGTACACAATACACAACTGCAGCCTTTCTAAGATTTCTGAACATGAGACAAAGGGCTTTGAGGTATATCTCCAAGGAATATGAAAGCAAAAGAAAGAAAGAGTTGATTCAAAACACTGTGAAGCTGGTTTTACAAGCGAGATCCACCTTGAACTCTGGCTTCTCTTTTCTACTATCTTCCATTCTGTTTTTAAACTTATTTCCTTCTACCCTCTTCTGAGCCCAATTCTCATCCTTCTCTCATGAATAGTACTGAACCTCTACTCTGTTCCTGATTTATATTTGGCATGGGAAGAGCACCATTGGCAAGTGTCTAGCCAACTCTTGGTTTTAGCTTAGGTCATGATTGAGCCCTGCACTGGGCTCTGGGTTCAGCAAGGAATCTGCTTAAGATTCTCTTTCTCCCTCTCCCTCCCCCTCTCTCCCTCCTCCCCATCCTCCTATGTGCTCTCTCTCTTTCTCTCTCTCTCTCTCAAATAAATAAATAAAATCTTTAAAAAAGGTGGGGGGCGCTTTGGAAGCAGTTTGGAGAATGGACTGAAGAAAGAAAAAGCTGAAAACTAGGGAGACCCATTTAGGAAGCTGTTATAATATACAAGGGATAAGTGCCTAAAATAATGGGATGGAAGAGACCAGAACTGAGAGATGTTTTTAGTGTTAGGGTGGACAAGGTATAGTGACTCACTAAAAATTGGTATATGTGCTGTTGAAGCGAGCACATGACTCATTAAAAATTGGAAGAAAAATAGATGTCAGAATCCAAGATAGTTCTGGGTTGGTGGGTATATTAGCTTGTTGAAGCTACTGTAACAAAGTACTATAAACTGAGTGACTGAATGATAGAAACATACTTTCTCACAGTCTGCAGGCTAGAGGTTCAGAGTTCAAGGTGTTGGCCATACTCTCTGAAAGCTTTAGGGAAGGATTTGTCACACATTTCTCTCCTAGCTTCTGGCCATCTATGGCTTGTATAGCATAATTCCAGTTGTTATGTGGTATTCCCCCTGTGTATGTGTCTGTTTTTCTACATGGCATTTTTTTTTTTTTTTAAATAAAGACATCAGGCATATTGGTTAGGGTCTCACCTTATTCCACTATGACCTCTTTTTAACTAATTACATCTGTAATGACCCTATTTCCAAAACACATCACATTCTCAGGTACTATGGGTTAGGACTTCAAACATACCACTTTTGAGGGGACACAGTTCAGCCCATCACAGTTTGCTATCAAGACTATAGCATAGAAACCCTTCCTGAGTTTCCAGCCAGCCTGGTCTGCCCTGCAGAATTCACATTTCAGACTACAACATCAACTCTTACTTGAATTTTCAGCCTGCTGTCTTGCCTTGTGGATTTTGGAATTGTCAGCTCTCACAATTGCATGAGGTGATTCCTTAGAAGCTCTTGATACAGATATAGATGTAGTTAGAGAAGTAGATACAAACATAGAATAGATGTCTCCTATTGGTACTCTTCCTCTGAAGAACCCTGACTAAGATAATGGGGGAGGCTGAGGGCTTATGGAAGGGTAAGCCTCCCAAGAGGGCAGTTAAACTCTTGAGAACAGATCAACATTCAAGCCCAGAAAGAAGTTAAAAAAAAAAAAAAAAAAAGGAAAGGAGGAAAACATTGCATAATTTCTGAGGTTCTAGGATATAACTTTATGACTCCAGTATTATTTCTATATCAACTTGCAAGTTCACAAGTAGAGCTCGGCCCAACTAACCTTTGCTTGCCACATTGAAAAACAGTATTCTAAACAAATGGAAAATATTGGTTAGGCCATATGAAATTACCAACACTTGATAATTTATTATTTTATCACCAACAATGCTGATAATATCGTATAATTAAACCTAATATAAATTTGATTATTTACTTATGTGGGATCTGCTTAGAAATGCAAGCTGTTTTCCTAAATCCATTGTGTGACAGTTTGAGAGAGGTGTAGTCTGTGGAATCAGGTATTAATGTTTGTCCTGGTTAGGTAGGAGCAGCGTGGGTAGGCCACCTGGTCAGCATATTTAAGAATATCCACTTAAGAGGCGCCTGGGTGGTTCAGTGGGTTAAAGCCTCTGCCTTTGGCTCAGGTCATGATCTCAGAGTCCTGGGATCGAGCCCCGAATCTGGTTCTCTGCTCAACAGGGAGCCTGCTTCCTTTCCTCTCTCTGCCTGCCTTTCTGCCTACTTATGATCTCTGTCAAATGAATAAATAAAATCTTAAAAAAAAAAAAAAAGAATATCCACTTAAAGGCAATAGCTAACAGTTATTGGTTATCAAATGCAAAAATGGTGAAACCCAGTTGTCACACTTATATTATCTGCATTCATTTCTCACAAAACACTGTGAAATGGGTCCTATTGTAATCGGTATTTTACAGTTATGGAAACTGAGGACTAAAGAGCAGAATGACTTGCCCTAAATGGTGGAGCCAGGAATTGAGTCCAGGCATGTCTGGAGAGCCTGCACCCTGGTATCTTAAGTTATATAGTTCTTATATAGTAGGTAGTACCTGAGGGCTGCTTCACATGGGAACTGGGGTCCAAAGACCATGGGCGTCACTAAGATAGGAAACAGAAGCTGATTAAGACAGAGAGGGTCAGGTACCAGGAGTTCCAGACAAATTTTATTAAGGAGTTTTTCTGCTACTTCTACTGTGATGCTTGGTCTTAATGACTAGGTCTAATGACTTGGTCTAAATGGATGAATTTATTCGTTCAATTTATTTGTTAAACAGTATTATGTGGCAGGGATTGATCTAGATATGTGGGAATCACCTTTGAACAAAAAAATAAAGATCTCTGCCCTTGAATAGCTAAAATCCTAGATAGGGAGACAGAAAACAAGCAATAAACCTAATACGAAGAAATTTTATAGCATGTTAGAAAGCTCTATGTGTGCAGTGTGAAAAATAAAATATAGATGAGTAGGGTGGTTCAGTAGTGCTTCTGTAAGGTGGGCGCTAGGCAAGTTTCAGTATTGCATAGCATGGGGAGAGCCACCTTTAGTGAGAAAGGGTAATTGGAACACAGCCTTGAAGCAAGTGAGGGGTTGTCGGGTAGATGTCAGAGAGAATATTCTCATCAGGGTAAAGGCGCTAAGCAGGAATATACCTGGTTCATTCTAACAACATGCAAACAGAGTGAGGAAGTAGAGGGAGGAAAGAGGGAGAAGAGTAGAGATGAGGATAGACTACAAGCAGGAGGCCTGGTATATAGCAATGGGCCTTGTAGGTGTGGTCATGATTTTGGCTTTTACTCTGAGTGAAATGGGAAAGGAGAAACCACTTCAGGGTTTTGAGCCAAAGAGTGATATCATCTGACATACTTTAAAAAATCTTGCTCTGATGGGGCACCTGGGTAGCTCAATGGGTTAAAGCCTCTTGTCATGGCTCAGGCCATGATCTCAGGGTCCTGGGATTGAGCCTGGCATTGGGTTCTCTGCTTAGTAGGGAGCCTGCTTCCTTCTCTCTCTCTGCCTGCCTCTCTGCCTATTTGTGATTTCCGTCTGTCAAATAAATAAATAAAATCTTAAAAAACAAAACAAAAAAAGAAATACACTAGAGGGTCAAGAATGGAATCAAGGCAACCTTAGAGACCATTTTAGTAATATAGCCAAGGAATGGTGGTGGCCAGGATAGGTGGTAGCAGTGGGGGAGATGAGACGTCATAGGATTCTGTTGATATGTTGCAGATAGAGCCAGCATGAATGTAAGATAAAGAGGAGGAATCAAAGATGACTGCAGGGGTTTTGCCTGAGCAGCTGCAAGGAAGAAGTTACCAACTGGCATCAGTAAGTCTGTAAGTGGTGCAGATTTTGGGGAAGCTCATGTGTTCAGCTTTGAATGTGTTGAATGTATTATGTCCATTTGACATCTGCATTGAGATGTTGAACATGAGGTAGATATTTAAGTGTGAATATTGGGAAGAGAAGTCCAAATAGAAATGAATATTCAGAAGGCTTCAACTTTAAGTTGTTATTAAAGCCATGACCCTGGGCTATATTACTGAGTAACACCTTGAAAAAGAGAAGAGAGGAAGCCCCAAGACTGATACCTAGCTCCCTACCCCCCGTCCCTTGGCATTAAGGAGTTCATGAGAAGAAGAGAAATCAGCAAAGGAGACCAAGGAGGAATGACCAGGGAAGTTGGAGGAATGTCATGGAATGGGTTGCCTCAGTGTTGGCATGAAAATGGGATGAAAATCTCACACATGTTTTCACTTTCCCAGCCACTGGTTGAGTGCAAAAGACACTGAGGACCTGGCCAAGTGCAGAATACTGAGGTCCCAGGAGCCCGATCGCTGGATGGTGGCACAAAGCTGAGGCCCTCACTGCCAACCTGGACTGTCATGAGGGCAAGAAGTAACATTGTCCTGTGTTAGGCCTTTGAGGTTTGGGAGGTTTTTTTTAAACAGCTGTTAGCTTACCCTAACACAAGAACTGTTGCCATTTTAAAGGCGCCAGCTTCTCATTTTGAGAGCTTTAGCACATTTTAATTGTTGTATACACATGAGTGTTAGTCATTATTAATGAGTCATTAAAGAAGTACTTGCACTTAGAAAAACTTTATTTGAAGCGAAGATATATTTGAAAGCAATGAAATAACTATTTTCAAAAAAATGATTTATCACCAGATTTATGCTTACTTGAACTAGGTCTGAAAAGTTATTCCAAGTTAGGCATTATGTCCACCCTGAGTTCTCAGTCTGAGTTGACCCACCACAGGCCAAGTTTCAGCACAGCCTTACCCCATCTTGGACTTCTGGGAACTGGAATGGGTGATGGTGTTCTTGTCGCTTACCTTTAATTAGCTCCTGAAAACACCTGTTACTAAAGGGAAGCTGTCAGGTATATTTTGAGAAGCCCATTATTAATAAACCTTTGATTGACTATTATGGTTAAAGAAAAATGTCTGCCTTCTCCCAAGTGCAGAGTTTGGAATTGCACTTGGAGAACTGGTTGGAAAAATCAGTGTTATAAACCTGAGGTTGATACTGTGAGCCCTGTTTGATGCATTTGATTTTAAATTATCAGGATTTTAGCTTCCATCTAGAAAAAGACAAGTTTGAATATCTATTAAAATGGCTCTTCCATACATGTAGCATAAAATCCAAAGATATTATTGTGGCCTACAGGACCCTACTTATTCCAGCTTCTTGCTATTTCCCTACCCCTCCTCATGCTGCTTTCCCTGCTGTTTCTGGAGCACTCAGCCCGTGCTCCCTGATCAGGCCCATTGCACCGGCTGTTCCTCCCATTCACCCACATGCTCACACGGCTTCTCCTTTCACTTCTTCAGGACGACGAAAAGTCATCTGAGGTCTGAGGTCTCCCTGCCCATATGAAATCTAAAAATTATAGTTACCATCACTGCCTGGCCCCCTTTCCTGATTTTTCTTTTTTCTTTTTTTAAGTTTTTATTTATTTATTTGATAGAGAGAGACACAGAGAAAGAGGGAACACAAGCAGGGGGAGCGGGAGAGGGAGAAGCAGGCTTCCTGCTGAGCAAGGAGCCAGATGTGGGCCTCCATCCCAGGATTCTGGGATCATGACCTGAGCTAATGGCAGACGCTTAACGACTTAACGAGCCACCCAGGTGCCCCTGATTTGTTTTTCTTTATAGCATTTATCATAACCAACATGAAGTTACCTAGCCGTTTGTTTCTTTGTTGATTATCTAGTTTCTCTCACTAGAATGTAAGAATCTGAGGGCAGCAACTTCGTTTCCCTCACTGCTGCATCTGCAGCTCTGAGGACCGTGTCTGGGACATGGTAGGAGCTAAGCAAATATTCGTTGAATAAATGAGTGAGGGGATTAATGAAGGGTTATGGCTGTCTGATTTGTGAAAACAATCTTATCTGACCTTAGGAAAGACCAATTTTTTTATTTTAAGCTTTTATTTATTTATTTGACTCACAGAGAGAGATCACAAGTAGGCAGAGAGGCAGGCAGAGAGAGAGGAGGAAGCAGGCTCCCCGCTCTGCAGAGATCCCCATGCAGGGCTGGATCCCAGAACCCTGAGACCATGACCTGAGCTGAAGGCAGAGGCTTTAACCCACTGAGCCACCCAGGTGCCCCAAGACTAATTGTTTTTTGCTCACAATATAAAATACAATGATGGTAGCCTACCTGGGTAGGCTTTGAGCATCAGAAATATTAGAAAATCTGAAAAAAAAAAAACTCTTGGCTCCAATTCTCCCTACCCACTCCCATCCATCCCCAACTATGTCTTTCATATTTTATTTATTTATTCAGTAAACATTCAGTAAATATATATTGAGCATCATTTCCTCCCTAACCTAATAAAGAAAAAAGCCTCACCTCTCTGCTGATACTCTATTTAGTGGAAATACTACCTTGAATAAGACAGGATACCTTCTAAGAAGCGAAAACCCATTGGCCGTTGTTGCTGAAAACTTTCCAGGGTCCCAAAGGCAAGGGGAAAAAAAACAAGCTCTGTCTGCATTCGTTACTATCCAATTTGTAGCCATGGAATCTATTGGTTTTTACATTTCCATATTTTTGAGGCACATTAACAACCATAAGGAAATATATTAAATGTGAAAGTGGTTAGCTATGTGTCAATAGAAAGTCGGCTTCGAAAATGCTTCCTGCCACACCGATTCACAGAGTGCTGACCTACATGATTTCATAAACTCGGTTACCCGCTCGCAAAGTTATCTAGTGCTTAAAATGTAATAAGAGTTAGAGGCTTTTTTCTTTGTTTTCACTGTGAAAAACTGTGTTTCCTTTAGAGAAGCTCACAATTTATATACTGAAAATATATAAAAGAATTATGTGTCAACAAAATGATGTTTAAGGTTTTAAATCATCCTAACAGTCAGCCCTGAGACTTCCTCACTAGACATCTCAGAGACTTTATGAAAGTTTTATTCTACAATTCCCTGCTTGCCTTTACTCTTAGCTGCTTCTTCCAGCTATTCATATAGTTTGAAAAATAGAGTTTATATGCTTTAAGTTGCAAGGCATTTAGAATTTTCATAATCTCTTTATTGTGGCTGAAGCAGTCAAAAAAATGAAGTCTACTGTTGATAATATTTCACTGTGCTCTTACTAGATTAACTGGAACAAGAAGCTGGAACTTGTGGCATTTTAAAAAAATACTCTATTTTTAAGGAAGCTTTTATTAGGAGCAAGGTATAGGGTAATTAAATTAGTTTCAAAATACTCCGTAAAGAACTGGGAGCAGGGTAATAATGAACCTTTGTAAAGAACAAATGCTGAAAATAAGATTCTTAAAAACAGGAATTTTTGTTTTGTACCTTTCAAGGCATGCAGTAATGTGCTAAGCACTTAGTAGGTGATCATTAAGTCCTTATTTAAATTAATTTATAAAAGTGTAATCAAGGGCTGTACATAGTTGGGGCATTTGGGTTGCTCAGTGGGTTGAGCCTCTGTCTCTTGGTTTTGACCCAGGTCATGATCTCACGTTTGTAAGATCAAGCCCCCTCTTGGGTTCCATGCTCAGTGGGGAGTCAGCTTGAGATTCTTTCCCTCCCCTCTGCCACTCCTTGCCCCTGCTTGCTCTCGATCTCTCAAATAAACAAATAAAATCTTTTTTAAAAAAGAACTGTACACATCAAATTTTAGGTTCTGTATTTTACAAGATAGATAGGAATGTGGAAGAACTTGCCTTGCATAATTATCAGTTAAAAACAAAGTATCTTTAAATAATTGATGTGGGCCTGTTATACTCTCTTAATGTTTTACATAAGTTTCCTATAGTTAACCTAAGCTTACCGGCAGCAGATCCCCGTGACCCGCCCCCAGGGCCTTCTCCTATTGGATTCCTCATTCAAGGATTTCCAAATCTATTCTATTTAGTGTTTACTATGCTCTAGATACTGTATCTGTTCTTTTACCTTTTAAGGAGCTTATAGCCTAGGGGTAAAGACCAATGAGGGAAGAGGCAAATTCAGTGCTGTTTTAATTGGACCCTTACTTACTAGAACTAAGATTTAGCTCATACTTCTTCATGTGTTAGAGAAACTAGTATAGAGATGATTATTATTAGAATATAAGCACACAGCAGCCCAGAGAAAGCTGAGCCTCCTGACTTCAGAAAATGCAAGCATTCAAGGTAGTTCTGCATTCCAGTGGCTCTGGGATTTCAGCGGTTTCCGAGCAGGAGTACAGAGTCCTCACTATGGTCTCTTTACTTCTCTGTTTCTTACCCTTCTGCTTACTTGTGGTTTCCGCTCTCTTGGAACTTTCTCTTGGGAGGGACCAGTCATGATTTTTCTGTACATTTGGGCTTTCAGAATTTGCCCCTGCTTCTAACTTTTTGTCTTTCTTGGTTCAAAATACTTACAAACATGATAGAATTGGTGCAAGTCATGTTTTTCAAAGCAACTATGGCTGTCCTTTGACACTATGTACTTATCCCTGATTTCATCAACTGCAAGAAGAGGGTAAAAGTCACATAAGAACAGGTGTAGGGGCGCCTGGGTGGCTCAGTGGGTTAAGCCTCTGCCTTCGGCTCAGGTCATGATCCCAGGGTCCTGGGATCGAGCCCCGCATCGGGCTCTCTGCTCAGCAGGGAGCCTGCCTCTACCTCTTTCTCTGCCTGCCTCTTTGCCTACTTGTGATCTCTGTCTGTCAAATAAATAAATAAAAATCTAAAAAAAAAAAAAAAACAGGTGTAAGAACTGTATGTTCATCAAAGGCTGTAAGAGGAGGCATAGAACAGGCACTGTGTGATGTGCCTGAGATTTGTCTTTGAAAGTACTAGGATGTGATGGTACACAGAATTCCCTAGAGTTATGGAATTGGACCACTTGGCCAAGTCTGAGAGTATTCAGAACATACCCTGTAGGGCAGATAATATTTAAGCAGTGTCAGTAAGATTTAGTCAGAGTTAACTAGTTGAAGAAAAGTGGGAAGCTGTATTAGGCAGAGAACGCAGCATTGGTATGGAATAGGGGCAGGAAGAAATGTCTTTCAGGGACTGAACCATATAATCTTCCTGAAACTGGAAAAGTTAAGCCCAGAATGGTGGGACATAAGAGCAGAACAGACAGGACCTGCTTGGAACGCACAGTGAAAGTAATGGGAACTGTTGTCTTATGCAGGGGAATGACAGGGTCACATATACATTTTAAATATCTCATCCTGAGGGCAGATGGAAGATGTATATGAACATGGCAGGACTGGAGGCAGAGACACAAGGTAGAAAGATAGTTTGGGTAAGAAATTTAAAGAATGCCAACTGGAAAACGCAGGTAGAAGTAAGAGGAAGTAATATATTGCAGAAATGTTACTTGAGTAAAATCAAGTCTACTTGGTAACTAATTGTGATATGGTGGGTGATGGAGAGAGAAAAGCCCACGCTTCAGTTTGACAAAGTTGGAAGATGGTGTCATAGTTGAGATGAGTAAGAAACAAAGGAAAATTAGCTCTGGGGGAGGGGTGTTGGGAGAGAGTTGAGACGAAGGAGCTGATATGTTGCAGGTATGGAAGAAGTGAATGACTAAGAATAAGAGGGAGAGAAATAGTATTTTAGTCAATGAGGTAGTCCATCCAGCTTTTCTTCATATCACTGAGAGAAAGTACACTGGGAAGTTGACTAGGTGGGGCAAATGTGAAAGACAGAAATGAACAGTTCATCCAAAAAGAGGATGTAAATTCATTCTCAGTCACCAATGACCACACCATCTGGTGTCCCAAGAACCATGTGCTCCCAACCTAAGACCTTGCTGGGCTTCCAGTGAAATCCATTCCTTTTGATCCTGATGATGTAGTAAAAAGGTATTCATTAAACTAACAAGAAAGAGTAGTTTGGGACACTAGGCACTTCATTGTTCTTTGAACAGATATCCACCTCGTGGTATACTCTGGTAAATAATTTAGAAGGCAAAATTTGCTTACTGCCTGCAAATGAGTTTGATAAATTGAAGAATTACTTGGGACAATGAGGTAAGTGGGAAACGTTGAGGTTACTAAACAAAAGGAAAAAACTCAAACTACCAAAGTAGAAGAATGCATGATTGGTTTACTTTAGATAGGAATGGCAGAAAGAAAAAAAAATGGGTCATAGTGAACTATGGATTGAACCGGATTCAATAGAGTAAAAAAGGAAGTGTGATATTAAAATAGCTAAATCAATCATTATATTGAAAGACCTAAGTAGAAGTATGGCATATAAGAACAAGTGGAGATTCATCTTCCTGGGAAGTCAGATTCCTAATCGAATACTGTATCTGTTAAAGTTCTTTGGTTCTTACTGACAGAAACAGACACTGAATATGATTTAGGATGGTTTCAATTTAAATAATAGAAAACCCAAATCTAAATGGCTCCAACAAGAAAGGGAATCTATTGCTTCATATAACTAAAAAGTTCAAGTTTCAGACCTCTTTAAGAATGTGGTTTCTTTGTTTTCATCACAGTTATCACAATGTTGGCCTCATCCTGAAACTAATTCTTCTCGTGATGGGAAAGATAGATTCTGGTACTGATGCAACTAGGTTTTCATGCTTCAGATCCACTGAGAAAGAACAAATTTTAAGATAATTCCCACAGAAGAGAGAGTTCCCAGAATTGCCAACAAAGATGTCTTATATTTGGCCCAAATTCTGTTATGGCCCATGGCTGAACCATTTGCTGTGGCCAAAGGGAGGAGATGTGATAATTAGCTTGAGTCAATCAAGATCCACCCTTAGAGAGAAAGAAGTGAATTCCACATGAAATCCATGGCTGGGATCTCCAGGCCCTGTTAGGAAGAAGCAAGGGGGAGCGGGTTGCATGTGGGAGAAAAAAACAGCCAATGTCTACCACACTCTGAAGCAGGAAAGGATGTTTTGGGGGAAGCCTAGAGGGTAGCTCGCCCTGATGCTTCGGCTTCCTGAGGGAAAGTCTAGAGAATCCACTGCAGACATAGGACAGCAACTAGGTCAGCTTCTGGAGCCTAGGGGCTGAGGTAACAGGGACCAGCTAATAGTTATTTCAAAGCTTGCTGCCAGAATGAACTAAGAGATTGTTTTTAGCCTCTTGTTTTACTCTCCATAACAGTTAAAGTCACACTGGTGTGAGTTGGCCAAGCTTGGTTGATGTGCTCACAACTCAGCTAAATCTGGTCAGAAAACCTTGACTGCTGATCCCAAGAGAACTGTTTGTAGTGGAGGAGAGATAATTATCCCTGAGGACACCGAGGTCGTTTTCTAAAGAAAGGGGAGAGGAGTCTGGGTTGCCCCCAAAAAACTGTCTACTATAAGTACTATATTCCAAGTACAAATGGGGTAAAACAAACTTAGAATGGCAGAATTAAGTAAAGAAGATAATTATGGGACAAGCACTTTTTTTTTTTTTTTTTAAAGACTTTATTTATTTGACACACAGAGAGAGATCACAAGTAGGCAGAGAGACAGGCTGAGAGAGGCGGGGGAAGCAGGCTCCCTGCTGAGCAGAGAGCCTGATGCAGGGATCGATCCCAGGACCCTGAGATCATGACCCTAGCCGAAGACAGAGGCTTTAACCCACTGAGCCACCCAGGCACCCCGGACAAGCACTTTTTGACAGGAAATGTGCTACTTAAGAAATTTTTGTGGAGCACCTAATGCTTGCTATATTGATCTAAAGATTTGTATGATACCTTCTCTACCTTTCTGGACAATACAGTGAATTTTAGAGCTAGGAGGAAAGAAATTGAAAGTTCATGCAATCTGACATCTTATTTTTAAGGTAAAGAGAACAAGGTAAAGAAAGGTCAAATCGTGAATTTTGACACAGCATTATTCTGAACTATCTGCGGTCTTTCTCTGATGCTTTATCTACTGGCTTAGTTCTGCAGTGGTCATAAACAAAATCTACTTCAGAGAAAGGACCCAAAATTATCTCAGTGTGGAGATAAGGTTGAGAAGTGATTGGAATGTCTTCTTCTTTATCATCAAAAGGGGCAGGTCAGAACCCATTGTTAAGACTCCAGTGGTTCGAAGTCATGTCAAAACAAGAGTTACCAGTTGGAAGAACGAGAATGTTTGCTCCAAGGTCTTTCAGTAGACACACGGTGGCCGTGAAGACTGTATGTATTATTGGAGGACTTTCTTTCCTGAGGACTAAAAAACAAGCTAAATGAAAGTAAAAATAAGGTAACTACATGTGGCTCCCATACAGTTATACCCCCAAACAGAAGAGGGTGTAAGGGGCAGGTTCTCTGACTTCTAAAGGTCCCTTCTCCTCAGATTCCGCACCTTCGGGCTCTTGATTTGTATTTTAGTTCAAGAAATGCTTTTTTTCATCTGCTCCTTTTAATCTGTTTGCTACTGTAGTACATTTAAACATCAGCAGATGGGGCCCTTGGTTCCTTTGAAGAATGTCAGGCTTGAATTTTGTTAATGTCTGTGGTCCACATGAATTTTTCTTGTTGTTTTACAGCATGTTAAATTTGCACACTTTATAGTTCACGAGCCTTTATTTAATCAGGAGAAAGAAAACTCACTAATGACAAGAAATTCCTTTTTTTCTCTCTTCCACTGTTCTATAGGGATACGTTAGATCTGTTTACAAATGGAAAAGTGAATATAATGTGATACCCAGACAACAGCATCTTTGAAAGGACAGAAGAAATCAATGTCAAAATTAATCTGTTGTCCTTAAGTCAGGAAGCTGTGGGGGAGGCTTTCACTGCATGGGACCACAGGTGACAGGTCACATCCAAGTTTCCTTCATTCCAGATTACTTGCTTTTTGCTTTCCTGAATTTCATTTTAGGAAGGCATTGTGTGAACTGTGCCAATGATCATCATTTTTTTAAGCACTCACCAATGATCATCATTTTTATAAGTGACATTTGTCAACAGTCCGTAAAGAACTACCGGTCTTCTGGTCCTTACACCTGTTCCAGCGGGTACATTGCTGCATCCTCAGCATGAGATCTCTTCCCAGGAAAGATGGCACAGCCCTTGGAGGAAGGAGTGCGGTTTGCAGGACAGAAGAGATGGCAGCATTCAGTCCTCCTGGAGTCCTCACTTAATTTTCTGCCTGGCTTTTTAACCGGAACTTGCTTTGAGAATTAATCACTGTTTCTCTTGTGTCCCCCAAGATGGGATGACCCAGAATTTTATTTTTGGCCGAGTACCACGAGATATCCAGAGCAAAAATGTGTCCTATGTGTGAAGCTTCATTATGTAAATACTTATTTCAGTGTGCTTACTGCATCTCCGATTAGTATGATTTAATTGATAGATTGAAGGCATCTTCCTTTGTGTAATTAATATTTGTGTTGTAAATAAGCTCTTATGCTTGGACAGATCTTAATAGCAGATTTAAAATCCAGTAAGAAGACTAAGGGCATATCACTGATAGAAGAGATAAAATTGGGCCTCCTTTTTGTCATTATTCTGAGTTTAGACAAATAGGTCTGTTTTCAACGGGACTGACACCTCTTAAGAACTGATATTTTAGCTGGAAAGACCACCTATATATTTAAGGTACATTACAGATCACGCTCATTTTCAAATTCAGGTCCTAAATAGCTCATAAATCGGTGAGAATGAAGTGTCTTCATTGATAACATTCTCTATATTTTTGCAAATTTGCAACCTAATGTGGCAAATTGGGATGCAGTTTGCAGATTTAGGATTTACAGAGTTTACACAGATGAGACTAATGTATTACTTCTGGGTAGAGATGATGTTTGCCCGTGGTTCGCCTGAAGCCAGTTTTAGGGAGGAATTGTTCAGTTCTCCTCTCCTTTTGTGCTGACATGCTAAGTGATATATACGGAAATTGTGTGCACTACTTGTGCCCCAGTCTGAAGAACTGCTTGTGGGCAAATTTCATTAGTACTTGATTAGTACTTGTGCTAATTAAGCCAGGCACAATTTTGCCTCCAGTCCTAGTATGATGAGTTAAGGCTGGACTGAAAATGTGGCCCTCAATGCATATGTTGGAAGCCCATAAAGCCCATATAATCCCACAGAGAATACTCACTTGACTCCCCCATTAAGGGGCTGAGAAAGTGGAACAGAGCCCTCTGTTTCCAGTGCAATTTGAGTTCACCCAGATATGTGATATGCTAATGTTTAGATTAAGCAGATGGCAAGGAAGGCAGTTGTTAGTTGAGGATTGTTTTCCCCTTTCTGCATATTATTTTCAAACAAACAGCTTAAGAGGTAAGTTACTCTACCTCCTCTCTTCCCTTCCCTTTGAATTAAAAAGAAAAAAAAAAAGTTAGAAATCCCTAGTTATATTATTATCATCCTACGTGCCCAAGTGCGCCCATCTTAATTCGGGATATGGTGTAAGAGTGTTTTCCACTGTTTGGTGAGTTTTCTGCTATTTTTATCATTTCAAAGAAAAAGGAGATGGGGCTTGGCTGAGGCGAGGAAAGGAGAGGAGGTGAATTTAGAAACAAAAGCTGCTTGGAACAGAAGAACAGATGTTAGGCCTCCATGTCCTTGTCTAATTTCTCCTCAGGGCTTGGCAGCGCTGGCCCCGATTCTCGATTCTCCTGCCTTTCTGTGGTCCTCCTCCTCCTCCACCTCCTGCCTTCTCCCAGAGCTTTTCCCCCATACTACTTCCCTTGCAATTTTGGAGTTTTCCACATGAGGGTTTTTTTTTTTTTTAAACATACATTATGATGTGGCATCTTGAGTCACTTTATTAAAAAACCTTCAGTAACCTTCAGAATTCCTCTGAGCTTGCTCAGCCTCTCACAAATGAAAAGGTGGAGTTTTAAGTATCAGGTTTATCATTTATAGAACCATAAAATTTTAGAGCCAGGACCAGACATCATTTCATCTCACTCCATTTATATTTTTAGTAAGAGATTTTCAAGGCTCTGGAGTGGCGGGAAAAGGTAGAGGTAGGAGCGCGAGGGGCAGAGACAGAAAGAGGCAGAGAGGTAAAGTTTTAGGAAATTTTGGGGTTTTTTGTTTGTTATTAATGCATTTCCTTTGGGGATTTCTCCAGAGACAACGAAAAAAGTATTTAACTGCTTTTCAATTATGTTTGAATGTTAGGCAGACCTTTCCTTGAACACACTCCTCACTTCTATTGGTTTCAGGGCCAGATGGCTCTACTGGGTTAAGTGAACAAATCTGCAAAACCTACTCTCACTTGCACTCATTTTCCTTCTTCACTTACTGGGTATCGCCCTCGACCCGCAAGGACGACAATCAGCCTGGTTCGGTGTTAATGCTTCATTCCTTTTAATTAATACTTCATCTCTCCTTATTTCGTCAACTTCCTTAGCTTATATGCAGCAGGGTGACCAATAAGGGGCCAAGCAATGGGGAGAGCCAATGAGAGTCCTGTTACTATGCTGATTAAATTTGAAACAGCCAATGACTATGTCCTTCTTTAGGCGGGCTTCACCAGAAAGTTCGTTATTTACTTGCAGCGTATTTTGCTGGCAGTGAGCCAAGCGCCATCTTGCAATGGCGGGGACTTTCCCAGCCAGAGGTGGTCCCCGACAACTGGGAAAGTGTCCCTCCTTTCAGCCAGGACCAGGCGCCTCACTGCTATCTGGATCTTACTATCCTTCCTGCGTTCTCAAGAACATTAGTTACCTCCAGCCCTTTCCTGCTTTGTCAAGTTGTCCTTCTCTATTGGATTATTCCCCTTGACCTACAAAATTCAACATGCATGATGCCCAGACTGTGCATTGCTCTTCTGGTGTCCCCTCCATTTTGTTTCTTGAGTGTTGTCTGTCTTCTCAATTTTCTTACCTCCTATTTACTCCAACCCATTCCAACATGGCTTCAGATCCCTTTATTTAATTGGAACTACTCTTGATGAGGCAATAAAGTTTCTTGGTAATGACATACCTGGCTCACATTTTTCTGTTTTCATCTTTCCTTTTCACTAGCTGCCTGAAGAACAGAACAAGGCCCCAGACCCTCTTGAGTAAACTAAGTTTCCACAATGCCATATTTTCCTGTTTTCTTCCAATCTCGTTCTCTCTTTTGGTCAGAAACTAATATCTATTTTATTTAGTGAGCAAATTACATATAAGGTGTAATACTGAGTCTGGTATAAAGTAGGCTCTCAAAAAATATTGGTTGAATTAGTAAATTAGATAGTTTCAGTGTAATGAGCTTCATGCTTTTTACTCTAGAGATGAGCTGTGCACTAGTTGGTAGCCACTAACCATATGCAGTTATTTAAATTTAAATTAATTAAAGTTAAATAAAGTTAAAAATTCCATTCTTTAGTCATACTGGCCAGATTTCAAGTGCTCAATGGCCACCTGTTACTAGTGGCTACCATATTGGATAGTGCGGATTTTTAGAACGTTTTCATCATTGCTGAAAGTTCTATTGGTTGATGCTGTCCTAGAAAGTTTAAATTCAAGGGCAGTTTTGGAGCATGAGCCATATAAATTATAAGGTCACGGAGAAGTGGGCAAATGATTAGATGCTACAGTACTACAAAAACACACAGAATAAATGCTCAGCTAAGATAATGAGATATTTTAACCATCATGAAGCAGGGGAGTGTAGTATCCTAGTTAAATGCATGGGATTGGTTATGGACAGATTTGACCTAGTCCTACCATACCATTTGACAGCTATATATCAAGAGCAAGGGTTCCACCCATTTTGCTCCTCTGTATCTCATTTGTTTTACCTGTAAAATAGGGTTAATAGGGGTACTTTCCTCATAGGGTTGTTGTAGAAATTGAAGCGATTGATAATCATAAAGTATTTAGGATTGTTCCTGGCACAAAGGGAGAGCTCAGTAAGTGACAGGTATTCTTCTTCTTGGTTATTGTTATGTATCTTCAGGATGCAGGTGCATGTTCACACATCTATCTGGTCTTCTATTTCCTCGGTGCTCTTGAGCCCCAGTGTCTTTTCTTTCTTTCTTTCTTTCTTTCTTTCTTTCTTTTTTTTTTTTATAACCTACCAACAGTGAGTAAGGGGTCACACATACTAGGCAGATATGTCAGGAGAAGAGGATTAGAAATGAGAGAGTCTTGAAGAGGTTGATTTACCTGGCAAAGTTTGGTACAGAATGAATGGAATCTTCTAAGACAACGCATTTTCAGCTTGGATCTCTGTATCCGCCTTGGCCACAACTCAGGAAGGTTTGCTGGAGTAGCTTCCACCAGGAGTCTACATGCTCCTCCCTGATAGTTGTTCTCTTTGGGCTGACAAACAAGGAAATGCTCTTGTTTTTCTCCAGCTAGAGAGTGCCTGATGGAATGAGGGACATCATAGATTTGCCAGTGCTCCCTAGTGGATCTTAGGAGTTTCTTTATGAAGGTATTGTCCAATCAATTCCCTGTAACATGTCGATAACAACCCACAATTTTCAGTTTCATTGCAGGAATGCTGGAGAGTTAAACTAACCTGTCTTTGCAGGGACTGACAGTCTCTGAAGAAGCACTTCTGCAAGTACTTGTCACTTGAAGTTTGACATTTCTGACTCACTGTGCCCTATAAGAATGAATTCAGAAATTCCTTTAGGAAGGATTTACATTTCACAAATTTTAGAATAGTTCTGATTATCATTTGTGGTCTCAGATTTAGATTTTCTTTCTTATTAGAGACTTAACTCAGCCCAGGTCAGCAGTAGTTTTCATGAAGGGAATTGGTTTGCCCAGTTTAAACATAGAAAGTGGCTCTGACACACCTGTTTAGGGATTTATTAATTTCACAAGTGCAGTAATTTGAACAAATCATATGTGAAGCACTTTTTTTAAAAAAAATCCCTTAGTCGCAGGAGCCCCCGACTGCCTCTGTCCCTACCCTCCATAGCACCAGACCCAACTGCTATTGGTAGATTCCACTAATGAGCTACTGCTTCTTCCAAAGTTCTTATGGTCAGCTCTTTATAAATTAAAGTGTTTTAATTCAACTTGACATCTGCCGGAAACAGAAGATTGACCCGATCTTGCATTGTTTTTTGTTTTGTTTGGATCTGACCCAAAACGACCGATTTCCATATTTCTAGCATTCCCATTATTTTCCTGATCTCTGTGCCTGCTTTGTTCGCTAGGTTAGGACTTGAAACCCATTGGTTTCAACTCCAGTCCGTGGCCCTGTGAAACCCTCTAACCTACCTGATGGCACTGTCACAAGGGGGACAGCTAAACATCTGCAGATCATGGCAAACCTTGTCTTGAAACCCAACTCAGAGCTTGCTCTTCTCAAGGTGGGTTATCCTTTATAAATAACAGTATACTGTCTAGACTTTAACCACACAAAATTAGGGTTGCAAATGTAATCACAGCCAGAAATTTTAACTGGGCACCTCAAAAGATGGTTTCCTAAGTGAAAAAAGATTAGTAAACCCTGTCCCTTTCCTATGATAGTTCCATCAATACCTTTTAAAAATATAAAAGGTAATTTTATGATTTGACGTATATGGAATGCTCTTTACATAGATCTAAGAGGTTAAAAAGATAAAATGCTTCCCTCTCTATTGCTGAATTAGCTGATGAAAGAGAAGGAAGACTGACCGATAGCAGCCGGCTTCCTATGGGGAATATATTAAATACCCCCATAATGAGAACGTTAGTTCCAGGAACAAAGAGTTAGTTCATTTAAGTGATTATTACTTTGTCGTCTTACTTGTTTTTTTTTTTTTTTCTTTTTGCTTCCACAGTTATTTTTTTGTATTTTTCTTTGAGCCACTGTTTCCGTCCTTACCAACTATTTACAATTTCTTTCAAGTGAGATCAAATGGGATTGCACTTCCTGTTTCGTGGGGGTTGGCTCCGCCATTGAAAATTATGAGTGCCAAGCAGAGAGAATCGGCTAACTAAAGGGAGATTTCTCCCTTTAGAAGGAAAAGCTGCATTTTAGTTGAAAAGGAAAGACAATGCAGCTGTTTTGAGTAGCTTACATCTTTAGAAATGCTAATGAATGTGATTGAATTTCACTGAAAGTGGGGCTGAACAGTTCAAGTCAAAAAGAAAAAGGAGTTTTGAGGAACTAGTTTCATTTAGAGACAAAGATCTTATTTACAGTAACTTTCTCCTAAGATCTCCATTTGCAGTGCTCCTAATTTAAAAATACAGAGCCAAAGCGAAAATGTTCACCTAAGCTTTTGGCTCTTATCAGTTTTCTCTGAATGTCTTTTTTGGAAAAAGCATTGTTCTCCAGTAATAATAGGTTCAGGAAATTGTAGCAAAATCAGATTTTGCTAGCCCTTCCTCATTTAATTGAATAGGGCTTGTGAAATGAAGAAACAAGGCAGACAGGCAAAAGGGGACACTTGCCCCCAGTGAAGAGCTGGTGGTAATGCTAGAGGGAACCTTGAGAGCAGTGGAGCTGTGTAATTACCTAGGATTACAGTCGTGATTCTCCATTATACATGGACTTCTAAGGGTAACAGTTGATCTATCCATCTAGGCAACAAGCTCTCCATTTTGTAGGGATTTGGAGGGAAGTCTCAGATATTGTTAAATAATAATTCAGCTGAGTAAATTTGAAGATCTAATTGGCTTTATTCAGCCATTCATGAGTTGGGCAACATCCCGTCTAGCAAGTGGAAAGGAGCTCCACCAAGCTGTAGAAAAGGAAAGGATTTTAAAAACAGAAAGGAGCTGGGAAAAGGAAACAGTTAGCAAAGAGCGCATTGTTTTCAGCAAGGTCGCTTCGTAAGGTTCCATTCCTGAGGAATGGAAGGGGTGTACTGGGCAGATTATCTCACTAGCGTTGACCAGGTAATTCTATGTTGACGTGATAAAGGTTGCTTACCTTGGGGATTGAAACTGCAGTTACGGTGGGTATTCCATCTTGGTTTCTGGACGTGGGGTTTAGCACAAGGACTCCATTTTGGGCTTGCTGTCTCCTTGTTAACAAATATCTACAAATGGTAAGCTTAGGGTGTTGTGTATTATTAGGCTTCCTACAGAGAATATGCTCGTGGCTGGGTAGTAATGAAGCATCCGAAATCAAAGAGGGTGAGAAAGATGGAAAGTAGGAGACTCTGTAGAAATTTCTGATCTTAACTCAGACCCATGTTCCTGACCTCTGGCCCATGTTTCTCTTTCAATCATGCTTTCTTTGTCTTTTTCTCCTTCTTTTCCATTACCCGAATTAGTTCAGAGTCAGTAAAATAAAATGTCGAAATAAGGAATTTGGAGGGATTGTTTGTATCTGTCTGCCTCTATCATCGTCAGGAGTTTTGCCTGTCTTTTGTGTTTTGACACTGATGGAACCCTGATACAACAGTGACTGGCCCTCAGTAAATGTTTTGAAGGATGGCAGAAGAAATCTTGCTGGTAACTGGCTATTTCTTTTCTTTTCTTTTTAAAGATTTTATTTACTTATTTATTTGACAGAGAGAGAGCACAAGTAGGCAGAGAGGCAAGCAGAGAGAGAGGAGGAAGCAGGCTCCCTGCTGAGCAGAGAGCCTGATGCGGGACTCAATCCCAGGACCCTGAGATCATGACCTGAGCCGAAGGCAGCAGCTTAACCCACTGAGCCACCCAGGCACCCAGTAACTGGCTATTTCATCTTTATGCTACCATTAGGATCTGGTTGGAGTATTATAGGTAGGGACACCTGGTTTCAAGCAGGATGACATGGCCTCCTTGGGCTTAAACATGATAAGAGCTCAGTAAATACTGAAGGAAAAAAGGAAGAATGGGAGGAAGGTTAGAATCAGCTCTAGGCAGGCTGACACCAATCTACTTGTTTAGGTTATAACTAAAATACCGTTGATGAACATGCTGTTATATCCTCCACATTAGGTATGTAAAATACTCCCTGCAGTCTGGACAAGTGCATTTCTTAAAAATAAGGATAGCTTTGCTTTATTGGCTTTGAATGGTAGGGCTGCAACTGTCTCTTTGACAGTACAAGCATTTTGGCTTTCGGTAGCACTGTGGTGTTATATATAGTTGTGTTAAAAGATGAGAATATTGATGAAGATCCTTAGAAGAATGCCTTTGGGTAGGTAGAAATTTTAAATGGAAATATTTGTCTATATTATGCTGAAACTTAATCCGAGTAAATTTAAACTTAAATCTACATGTAATGAGATCTTACATTTTAGATTTCCTGCCTCAGAGAAGTGGTTTCCCTTGGACCAAAGAAACTTTTGTATTTTTTTGTCCATTCATTCATTCACTGAGCAAACACAAGAGAGTCTACTCAGCATAAAACACATTGTGATAGTCCAGAGGGGAGAAGGAATGCATCCAGAATGATTTTCACTATCTTTTCAAAATGCACTCCATCTTAAAACCCCAGAAGTCTCTTAGACCCTATGCTATGATCAGGCCTAGTTATTCTCATTGACAACTCTGATGGTGGAATTGAGAACATGTGCTCTAAAGAACATGTTGAGGTCTAGTTGAGTGAATTTGGAGTTGGAATGTTATAGATACCAGAAGAGTTTTGAAGAACAGATTTAGAGTTCTAGATGCCCTTTACCAAATGAAGACACTGGAGAGGTAAATAGGGTACAGATCAGTGGAAAAAGTAGGCACCTGAGTTGGGGGCCGCCTGGGTGACTCAGTTGGTTAAGTGTCTGCCTTTGGCTCTGGTCATGATCCTGGGGTCCTAGGATTGAGCCCTGCATCAGGCTCCTTGCTCAGTGGGGAGCCTGCTTCTTCTCCTCCCCACTCATACTCTTCCTCACTATCTCTGTCTCTCTCGCTCTCAAATAAATAAATAAAATCTTAAAAAACAAAACCAAAAACAAATAGGCACCCGGGAAACAAATAGATCTAGGCACTGGTTGCCTGTGTCTCTGTGTGCATCTGGCTGGAAAGGTCTACTAGGCAAAGGGGCATGATCAACTGGAAGCATATGGGCAATTCAGCAAACTTGCCAGCCAGTGGGGCAGACAAGAAGAGAGGAATTTCAGAATAACTAGAGTGGGGTGGGCAGGGCAGGGCATCTATGAGACAACTGCCTTGGTTATGGTCTGGGATGGGTCTTCTCTTTTTCAAGAGCAAACTTACAAGGATAAATGATGAAGAATTTAAAGTGAGCTTCTCATCCAGTGCAGGAGGACAAAATACAAAGCTACCAATGCATTGCAAGAATCTTACTGGTGTGTTAAAATTTTTTTGACTTTCATTCCTGCTTACAGTAACTTATTCATATCTACTTTTTGAACAGATTGATTAAATAGAAAGGTGAAGAGAGGATTGAAAACAACCAGGAATGTTGCACTAAAAGAGTTTTGGAGAAAGAAACCCCTGTTTCCAGAAATAAATGTTATTTAGCCCTATAGCCTGTTGAAGTTAGGCATGAAAAACAGCCAACTTCTCTTTGTTTCTGGTGATGATATTAGGGGCTACTGTACTATGTAAAGGTAAAATTTAGCAGTTAGAAATGTTGCATTGAGGATCCCAGAAGAGATTATGGCATCCCATCTCTAGTTGCCTTTAAGGATACAACTCTTGCCTTAGGTATTGTTTTTCCCAGAACATAGAAGCACACACCTACTGTCATGTAGGCATTCTTTACAGCCCTGTGATTTTTGTGAATCAAACTTGTTGGGAAACCACATCAGAAGCCAGAGATAACTGAGCTTGAGTAACAATGTGAGAGAAAGGCAGGGTCAAGAGCCCTGACATTAGAATCTGACAGTAGGGTCTAAGGGTCTGTTTGATGGGCCTACTGTGATGCTAGTGACCACACAGGCACACTCACCTGCATGAGGTTGTGGTGTGACAACAGCTCATTGGCCAGAAAGCAAACAAGAGTATGTTTACATAACAACTACATCTACATTTGATCTTTATGTCCAGAACAGTCAAGGGAAACGCATTGGCATTTGCCTCTGTCCTTAGATAGGAGCAGGTCCTGCTTATCCTCTATAAGCCAAACCTTACAGTTCTCCCTAGTTTTGTTGTATTCAGCTGCTTTTGGAAAGCTACTTTGGTGTTTGGAGCTGCTGCCAACCTTTTTTCAATATAAATTAAAAGTCACAAGGCTTTGCCACTTCTCTGCATGTGTTAAAGAGTTGCAAAAAGCCATTCTGAGTTCACTTTCCTCAAAGAGTCCTTTTTATTATTCACATCGAAGCTGTCAATTCAAAAAGGCTTGTTATAAATGAATTAATTTATGGCAAGATTGTTGATTGACAGGAAAAAGTTTGTTATGTATGGATTTGACATCACAACCATGCATAGCCAATTTTCCCACTAACAGCTTCTTTATGGAAGAATTCTTCCAGCCACATTGCATAAACAGCTGTTGGAAACACCTTTGCATCGATCATTTGTAATAGTTTATTAAAGTGGTACCTGGCAACATGTCTATATAGTTAAAGGCTTGCTCATTACCAAACCCCATTTTTCAGGAGTTTATTACTCAAGCTTTTCAAATCATATCAGACTCAAACCTCACATGTGAACACTCACTCTAGACATTGTTTCTTTTGTTAGTGAAGGTTCTAAAGCAGTGGCCTCACTTCCTACGAAGTGGCATGGACTGTGATTGATTCTGCTTCAGATTTTTGAAAAAAGGTGGTCTTTTCATAATCTTTTTTTTTTTTCTGAAAATGAGTTTTTGAATGCTTATATCTTTTCTTCTCTAGAAAGAAATTTTTATTAAAAAAGAGAGATGTCCTAGGAGATGACCCTTATTATAATAAGGATGCCTTTATGATTTTTTAGTTTATACTTTCTGGACTGTATTTGGAAGCTTCTCTTGATCATTTAGATGCTTGCTACTTCCCTCTGCTGTTCTTCTTTCCTTGCAAAACTAAATCCTCCTTAACTGGCTTTGCCTTTGTCTTTGTCTTGGAATTGAAGGACAGCACTCCTTCCTTAGAGGTTGTACTGAATAGCAGGTAGGAAGATGGGCATCTTATTGAGATGACAGCTCTTTTTCACATGCCACATGAGTTCAGGCAAGGTATTTTGCCTATGCAATTCCTGT
Organism: Mustela lutreola; assembly: GCF_030435805.1. Lineage (NCBI taxonomy): Eukaryota > Metazoa > Chordata > Mammalia > Carnivora > Mustelidae > Mustela > Mustela lutreola. Next base: position 74,464,876 of record NC_081299.1, on the reverse strand, counting down.
TTCTGTTTCCTCATCTGAAAAATAGGAACAATAACAGCACCAAGTTTTTCGTTTTGTCTTAAGGTCTGCAGAAGCTACTATGTGTAAAGAGCTTAACATGTTTGGCACATAGGGAGAGATTAATAACTGATGGCTGCTTCCCTACAGATGTAGAGCGAGGTAGAATGAGTGGCTGATGCTAATTCTCCTGCATTCTTGGAATGCCTTGTAGCCATCTTCTGGGGTCAGGACACATTTTCTTACAAATATTGATATCCCTGATCTCCTTCATAGGATATTGGCAGCTCCTTTTGGCAGTTTCAGTGGCAGTGATGCCTCCTGCCCCAAACCTGGTATACACTGGAGCTTCCTCACGGGGGGTAGAGGAGGAAGGTGCATAATGAACTGTGATACTCCATTAGCCTGGATAAGCCCCAGAGCATACAAAGAGCTAAAGGAGCCAGCTGGCTCCCCAGTAAGCCCTGGTTCTGCCAAGACCCATTGATTGCTGACGAGGAAGTGAAGAGGAAGCCGTGGTGCTGGGAGAAATGAGAAGGGCATTTCCCCCCAAGACGAGAAAGTTATTGGCTTATCCAGATTGTGAGGATGGAATGAGCTAATGAATGCTTTAAAATCCACTGAGGAAGCTTTTATTAAAATCCATTGTATTAGTTTGTCATTTTTTCATCTCTTGGGTATGGGCCTTTGCTACCCATGGTAGAGGCAAACTTTCTTGGTGATGCTTTTACAGACTTCCTGAACTGGTTTCCAGATCACACTCATACAATGCATGCAAAGCACTGTGATAGGCTTCCTCCAAAATGATCAGGCTTTCACAGCTGGATCCCTAAAAAAAAGAAAGAAAGAAAGAATGAAAGAATGAATGAAAGAAAAAAGAAGCTGATACCACAAATGTTGCTGGTGAAAAAAAATCATATAGAGTTTATTTATCTTCTTTCCTTTTTTTTTTTTTTTTTTAAGTTTATTAAGAATGAAAATACCTCTGCAGCTTGGCTTTACTTGTTATTTTCCCAGATATTTAAAAGAAGATATTCATAGGCAAAAAAAATGTAACTTTTTCTAGCCAAAATGCAGCATTTTTCCTTCTGTCCTCACAAAAGTGTTGCTATGTATGTCAGTTATAGAGAATACATCACCCTCTTTTCCTCAGAAAATGCTCCTTTTGCTGCTGGTGAAAATAAAAAAATCCCCCTACTAGGCATACAAATTCTCATGGGAATGTGGTTTTGTTCCCGAAAAATATTACAAAGTAGAAATTGAAAATGTCATGACATATTTTCAAAATATCAAAATTGCTCAGGTGAAGAGGTAGGCAGTTTTTGGAGTTACTATGAAAACCATATGTGGTATTGTAATGTCCAAAATCATGACTTTGAATACTCCTGCTTTAGTGCATGCACCTGAGAATTTTTTTTTTCCTTATTTTATTTTCAAGAGAATCAAATTTCAAACAAATAGAACTAATCAAACCAGACATTTCTCATCCATTGATTCAGTATAGGCAGTAAAAACAGCTGAGGGATCTTATTGAGAACTACCAGTAATTCATGAGCTCTGCTATCTTGATAGTATTTGGTGATCTCCTCACCTATGATTCATTCACTACAGTGACAAAAGGCAGGAAAATCAATGTGCTTTGACTTAATTCTAAAAAGCATCAGGAAATGCTAAATTTTTTGAGAAGACTAAATTTTTGAGGTGGAGGAGATTGGCATTTTTTGAAGACAGAAGTGTACCCCTTTGATTCTAGCAATACCACCATCTTTTGAATCCCACTTGGACAGGTTGGGAGGAAAATCATGGCTAATCAGGATATTCATCAATTTCATCCTTTTACCTTGGTTGATGATCCAATGTTTAAGCAATTGCTGATGGAATCTCCCAGTAAGAGGTCATCTCAAAGTTTTCTGCTGAATGAAATCAATGCATTTGTGATTTTGGGGGCACATTCCATTTTCATGACTATTTGAGGATATCCCAAAAGGCAGCACAGGGAGGTATTTGGACCAGGAATGATTGACAGTGTCTGTAAGTACTTATTATGTCAAGGCTTCAGCTCGTCGATTGATGGGAAATGATGTATAATAAATTAGAATGATCACACATCATTTCCCATCGATTGAAATGCCAAATCCTTGACGGAGTAATGAGTTATGGCCAATACCACTCACTGTCTAAGGGGGGAGATTGATTGCATATCCTTTCATCGATGTGATCAAACAACTAAGAAATCCTAAGTACACATCTAGCTCCCCAATTTTACCATCGTTCCAGTGCAGAGCATGACGTTAGTGTTGCCTCAGTGAACATTGCACAATGCCATGTGGGCATTGGAGCAAGGGTATTCTTCATCATCTGATGCAGTGAGAGCCTCATTCCCTGCAGAAATACAGATGCATCCTAAGTGCAGAGACACTCAATGAAGCACCATTAGCCTCCCTAGCTACAACAGATCAAAATAGGAAGGCTCCCAGGTCTCTCCATAAAAGCAAAAAGGAGGAAGTTCCCAGTAAACTCAATGGAATGAATGTTTAGTATGCTCATGTACCAGTGGGTGGGCGTTTTATCCTTTTTCTCTTGTGTCACTTATTCTCGGTTTAATACACTTTCCAAATCATTCTGGTGGGTGAGACCAATTCATGTTCCTCCCCAGTGAAAAAAGCAGTTCCTTCTCATCTCGTAATTAAATACCAAAAATCACCAGCTGTGAAAAATTTTTGTTTATTTAGATAGCCAACCTGTCTGTTTTTTTCCAGTGGAGGCGGAAGAACTGGCACAATGCATGAAATTCACATTCTTTGCTCTTCCGTCAACATTCAATGACTATTTCAAAGGCTTTTTTTGGCTTGAAATGTCTTCCAAGGCATTTTAGAGCTAAAATAAATAAAGGCTCTTTTAAAACTTCATTAATTCAATAAATGTTTCTTGAGTAGTCACTATGTATAAGACATTGTGATAACCTTAAAAACATGTTATTGGGAACCAATCCAACATGAAACTTTTGTCTCAGTTAAGAAACTATAAAAAAACTTTCATGCTTAGAAAATATAAACTGTTCCCCCAGCTTTCTGTGTAATCTCAAGCATTGGATTTCTTTGTAGTTTGAAGACCATAAGACAGAATGCCCTCTAAAGGTAAAAAATATTGTCTGTGTTGAGAGAGGCACTTTGTACTCAAATTTTGGTTATTTAGCTTTGTTCTAGAAGTTTACAAATGTTACTACTCTTCATGGTCTATCCAAAAAAACCTAAGGTATAAGAAATAGGGTGTGTATGTGTAAACAAACAAGTAAATAAATAAGTGAATAAATAAAGTGTGTAAAAAATATTGTCTGTCTTAACTGCTTTATATTAAAAGTATGCTTAACCTCTCCAGACCTTAGGCATTTAATGAATATTCTTGAATGAATAAATGAGTAAATGAATGAATGAGGTATTTGAGATTATAGGTCCTTTTCAAATCAGGTGTCTTAATCTATGTTTTCAAAAATCACTTTTATATTCACTTTTTATCCCTTGGTAGAATTAAAGTGGCCATTAGGATTATCTCCCATATGGTTACATTACATTTAGCTCTTCAAGGAGGATAGGAGTAGACAAGGAGAATAAGCAGATATAACTGATTCCTGTTATATGCTGGCACTCTCTAGGGTGTTGTTCTGATATTGTCTTACATACAACAGCCCTGTGAAATAGGTATCATTCTCAGTTTACAGATGTGAGGTCTGAAGAGGTTAAGGAACATTCTCAAATTTACACAAATAGTGAGCAGAATTGCTGAGAGTCCAACAAATTCAAGTTTATTGCTGACCTATTCTTGGGGAACCAGACTTCCAAATGAGTCTCAGGCAGGCAACCAGAACACAGAGTAGAATTATGGCTTCAGGATTCAGGTGAGAGACTCAAATAAGGCAGGGGGACATGGATAATGCAGGGTTCATTATCCCATGTCCATGCAATGGATGTACAGAAATGACAAATACATCTTGACTTATTCACTGAATGAAAAAAAACAGATGAGATTAATGAATACCCTATGAAACTTCTTAAGCTGTCAGGAAACGGAAATACCATGAGCATAATACTTGACACTCAATACCACTTGCTCGTGTTAGAAAAGAATGATTGACTATTTACTTGATTCATAGTTTATTCTGTGGTTACTATAGATGAACAATGTATTCCCTGTTCTCAGCAGTCTGTAAACCAGTATTTATAGGATGGCAATGTAAGTGCTGGTGGAGTAAGTGCAAAGTGCTATGGGAGAGTAACACTTGGACCAAGTGAGATTGTGTTTGGACTGGGACAGGACTGGAGGGAGTAGGGAAGACCATGCGGATTAGCTTGGATTGAACATGCTATGAGAGAAAAGTGGGCAGGCTTCCTCTGAGAGGCAAGGGGGGAAGAATTCCAGGCAGAGGAAAAAGAATGTGCATAGGCACCATGGCGTATTTAGTGAAGTATCTGGCATATTTAGGATACTGCAATATATATGCTAAAATTTATGTCAGTATTTATGACTTATTTTCTGGAAAAACAGGATTAGGTTGGGTCTATTGGGCAATGATAGGCCGACTTTAATATGACATGATAATATTTATACTCATGAGAGTTATTACACCTCCCCACACAACTGACTGAGTCACAGCTATTAATTGCCATAAAGAGAAACAGCTGAGATAATAGAATCATCTGGATCATAGTCATTAATTTATTAGTAATTTTTTAAAAGGGATTCCTTTAATAATATTTGTGTCAGGTTGTAAAGAGCACTAAGGTTTAAGAGTGGAGCCATTGCAATGAAGAAGAAAAAGGCCATTTCCATTGGCTGCCTTCTCTTATTCAAACAAGTGGAATGTTGTATTAAGATACTGTCCCATCAAGCACTTAGGTGGCACAGTTGATTAAGCATCTGTCTCTTGGTTTCTGCTCAGGTCATGATCTCAGGGCCATGAGTTAAGCCCCACATTGGCATCTATGCTCAGTGTGGAGTCTGCTTGGGATTCTCTCTACCTCTCCTTTTGCCCCTCCCTGAGGTGCTCATGCATATGCACGCATTCTCTCTCTCTCGCTCTCTCAAATAAATAAATAAATCTTTTTTTAAAAACCCACTATCTCATTAGAAAAGCACAATATAAGGTAATAGGAAAACACCCCAGTAAAGATGACTTGTACCAAAGCAGGTTGAGACCATTCCCGTGATATTAGGATTCACAATAGAGCATCGTGGGTAGCAGTTTACCATTATGAATTCACTAGCAGTCACATCCCAGATTCCATCCTCAGGAAATCTAACTCTGGCAGAATTTGAAACATAGTTTATACTTAATTAATTATACAGGCAATCTCTAACTTTGAGCAGAGTTGAATTCTAAATGTTTATTTAAATGTTATCAAAAACACATTTTCCTATGGAGGGAATGTCATGTGTGATGGTTGGGTTCAAAGGCTGTCTGTAAAGTCTTCTTGTGCACAGATCTGGAAACCAGCCGTGTCACCGTGATGGCAAGTCTTACTTCAACTACAGCTCTTACACCTAACATTGTTTACACAAGAATATGTATCTGAGCTCTGCTTCTGAATACTGGGAACCACTTTCTTCTGCAGTGCTATCTCTCCTTGCAAAGGTCCCTTCTTATTGTGTATCCATAGTTTATAAAGTCTTTTCCCTTCTAAAAAATAGAAGTTCATGAGATCATCCTCTTGCTACACATTTTATATTAAGGAAAGAAAAAGATAATAATCTTCTTGGGTCGTAGGAGCTGGTTCTTCCTCCACAGTTTATGTGAATGGGTTGTTTGTAATCCAGAGAAAAACTGTACTGTTATGATATTAATACATGGGGTCACAGTGATGTGTGTTCTATCATCTCTGCTCTTGGATTAGTCTTCTGTGTATTCATTCAATGTATTCTTAAAGGCAGAGATTGTAATATAACATTACAATTGTATAGTCATTTACAGTATACAAAGTACATTCACATTTTTTCATTTAATGCCAACAATAACCCCATAAATTAGGTGTTACTATCCCATAATGGTAACTGAAACTCAGTGGTGTGAAGTAATATACCCAAAGAGCCACTGCTGTTGGATGGCAGAGCTATGATTCAGATAGATCTTTTTAATCCTCATGTCCAGTGCTCTGTCTATGATATCAGACCAGCATAGCAAAATTTATATTGTCAAAAGACTAAAGGTTGAACACTCAAATCTAGTTAAACATTTGTACCACTCTTTCTTTTAGAAAATGGAGAATCCTCCTCAGCATTAACTTGGGGTTTCTCTGAAGTCCACCAATATTGAAACAATTGGATTTTCTGCCAAGAGACATTAAGGCTGATTTGACAAGAATGACGAGGCACTTTAAGAGTTGATTGACTGTTAGTACAAGGCTTTTAGAGCTTTCTAAAATTGCATCAACTGTAAGTGAAAGAAATGGAAGTATCTACTCAGAGCTTCAAAGGAAAGCCTGTGACATGAGGAACGAATGGTTGCATGGTCAAATATGAATACATTTATCCAGCATTTCTCGGATCCCTATAATATACAAATTCATTTGGTTTGTCCACAGTTTTCTATAGTCCTCATACTCAGCGACCCATTAAGATCTAAGCTAATCAATGTAAAAAAATCATTTTGTGTTTATTGAAGGCTTTTCAGAAGATCCATTCAGCTAAGACTCTTACTGAATGTGTTTTTGTATGTGTTTTCAACTCTATCTTGGAGCTTCCTATCTAAGGCCAACTTACCCTCCTGTCACCATATTGATAGAGTGAGGCAACAACAGAAACCAACTGAAAGCAAAATCTTTGAAGCTGGCAGCATCTATGCTGAAATCTTCAAGGTGAGTGGTAGAAACTTCCATTATGAATCTATAGTTCTTGAGGATCCATGGTGACAAGAATGATTTCAAAAATTTTGCAATTTTAAAGAAAAAAATATAGGGCAGATTTTTCTCTCCATGTTTGTTTCAAAGAACACATCAAACTACAATGTGGATTAGTGTAACAGATTTTTCACTGCTCTCCTGTTAAAGGAAAACAAACACATTAACAAACATCTTTTATATATGGCATCCTTAATCTTATAAAATTCTGGCTTTTAAAATTTTTTAAATTATTTATTTGTTTATTTGTTTATAAAATAAATAAAAGATTTTTTTTTTATGAAAGATTTTATTTATAAAATCTCAGAGAGAGACAGCGAGATAGGGAACACAAGCAGGAGGAATGGGAAAGGGAGAAGCAGGCTTCCTGCTGAGCTGGGAGCCCGATGGGGAGCTCGATTCCAGGATCCCAGGATCATGACCTGAGCTGAAGGTAGACATTTAATGACTGAGCCACCCAGGCACCCCTAAAATAAATTTTTTAAAGAAGAAGTTTGACTCTGTACTCTTCCTAGTCTTTGCATTTGCTTAATGATCATTTATGGTACAATTTTCTCTATCCCTTTTAGCAATGAAATCCCAAAAAGAATATGTTGTCTTCTAACTCTCACATTACTGCAATAAGATGAGGGCATTGACAAGCTTAGTGTTGGAAAAAACAACCAAGTTCAGGGTCAGGGAGAATAATCAAGTGGTCAACTGTTTAAATAGACCAACCTATAGATAAACCCACTTTGATTTCCAAGTTATATCACATTTATGATGCTAAGGCATTTGGTGATGTGAAAACAGATTTTTTTTAAACTGTCCTTACTGAGATAAGAGAAAATGCAGTGGATTCTTCAGGTGTAAATAACTAATTTTATATGAATAAGCCCACATTAATTAAGCAATTGTGACAGATGAAATCAGCGATGATGTTCTAGACTTTTCTAGATATTTTCCATCTTTAAGTAGATGGAGTTCACTAACCATCACCTGCGCAAGTCTAGAAGGCACTTATCAATGTTCAAACTTGAATAACTTAAAAAAGTAATTGTTTAAAGTTCTGATCTAACACTCATTTGAACTTCTCTCCTATGGCAGGGTGCAACTAGAGGGTAGAGCAGGCCTTCTCAAAGCTGTGCTATTGGCAATCTGGGGCCACACAATTCTTTTTCGGGGAGCTATCCTAGGCATTATAAGATGTTTAGCAGCATCTCTAGCTTCTACCCACTAGATGCCAGTAGCTCCTTCTCCCAAGCTGTGACAGTATCAAAAATTGCATTGCTAAATGTTTTCTGGATGGATGGGTGGGTGATGAGGAGGAAGGGTTGGGCAGAAAATTATGATTAAGAACCATTGGGGTGGAAGCATAGATTTCTAGGGTTCCACTCCTTTTTAGTTTATGTAGATATTAAATTTGAAGGTGAGTGAGCTTAATGACATGTCCTAAATCACACAACTGATTAGGAGCAGAGGTAGAACCCAAACCCAGATCTTATTTTTCCTGTAGTGTTCCCTTTGCAACATATTATTATTGAATATTGCTAATGGAAGGAATATTCCACTGACCATAGACACTTAAGTCATTGCCCAAGAATATCCTGAGACCATTGAGAAGATGGCCATCTGATCTAACTTGAGTCAGAGGGAACTTATTTTTTATATGAGTGAAATAGCAATACTCAAAAAGCTCCATTTGCTGTTGTGATTCAATCTTGCAGATACTTTTGGTGATGATATCAAGTAACATCAACCTACTCAGGCAGTATGTATGAAGTTGTAACCCCAGTGAGATCAACCTGTGTGTGTCTCTTGCCTTTCACCACCTTATTTTAGATAGCTATTTGTTACAAGTGTCCTGACACTTTTTAATATTTTATAACTAAAGATAGACAAAATGTGCCTGGCAAGAACAATAACTAAAGACTGAGTCAACAGCCCAGGACCACTCATTATGCCAGGAAATATGTGCTTACGCTGTGACAATGGCTGTCGTCTTGGATTGGCCCCATTAACCACCTCTGGACAATCAAGGCAATGATGGAAGCCATTCTCTTCCTCTAACAAGATATTGCCAAGAAAGTACACTGCTGCACAACCAGCTGTTTGAGGAACTGAAGAGGATGAAAAGAGGGTGAAAACAGATGGGATATATTTTGCATTTCTACTTAGATATGAATATGTACATATGATATATTAGGGCATCTCTCCCACACATGTCCCTCTCTTCTTGGTACATTATGTTAACCATTTATCACTTTCGTATGTCAACTTTGTCCAAAAATTATATATGCTCTTTGTTTCTTAGATTTACTCCTTTCTTTACACCACTTTTTACTGAACTATTTGGTTAGAACTTGTGAAAACTTCTTATAGCTTATGCTGCATGGAAGGTACTTTGTGTAGAGGGAACATTTGTTTGAAACAAAGCTTAAAGTGTATTCTTTGCTAAGAATCATACTAGGCTTCAATATAGGGAGAAATACATAGTTGAAAGTGTTTAGATTGTCCTGGTGCCGTATTTTTAAAATCTCACATGTAAGAAACATATATACTTTTTTTGTTGAATTGGAAAATATAGAAAGAAGAAAAATAAATCAATAAATACATAAATAATAAATAAGAAAATTAGCACTGTACATAGTCTCATCACCTGGAGATTATCTGTCTATATTCTTCCTCTATCCTTCTATCTCACACAGAAGTATATATTTATATACGTATGTATATATGCATGTGTATGTATGTACATATTTGGGATTATATGGTAAACACTAGTTGCTACTTTTTCTGTATCATTACAACTATTTTTTCTTGTTCTTGATTATTTAAAAATATGTTCCAATTGTATGGGTTTACACTAATTTACTTAACTATTCTTTGTTTTCTTGTTATTAAACTTTGTTTCCAATTTTATTTGGGTATTGTAGTATGACAATAAAAACATATATAATACAAAACAAATTAATAATACAGTTGATTTTGTAACTTTATTCTTCCTAGTTTATTGTTCCTAGATGTCAAATGATGGGTCAAAGACCATAAACATTTATAGTGCTCTTAATATATATTGGCCACTAGACCTCTCAAAAGACTTGCCTGTTTAAATTTTCTCTAGAAAAGTATAAGGAGATTTTTAATTTAAACAAAAATGTAATTGCTCAGTCGAAGTTAACAGTAAAAAACTCAAGAATTTCTGTATCTGGATTTCTTCTCCGTTTTTGGCACTATAGATGTTTTCTTTAAAGTTAACGCCTTTAATGAGTAGAGATGGATCAAAATTTAAAAGAATTTTCCATGGGCTACCAAAGTGGTTTCCAATTTAAAAATAACAAAATCAGTAAAGATGTTTAAAATATTAAATATGAAAGGACATAGGAAATCATTTAGTTCAACTTTCTCTTTTATTCAAAATATAGTCATTTGTTAAACAACTATTATATGACCGCACTGTACTCCTAACTCTAGTTGGCAACACATGCAAAGTGCATAATTAACTGTGATACAATTCCATAAATACTAAAGAAAATAATGGACAAAATGCAGTGGAAACAGATGGAGGTAGGAAAATGTCTAACTTTTCTCTGGAAGTTGAAGCCAGAAAAGCGTTTGGAGTAAAGGTGCTTCCTAAAGAATTTTTTTTTCCTTTCTTTTTTTTTTTTTTAAGGAGAGGTAAAAAAGTGTTTCTGGGGCAGAGCAGCATGAAGAGACACAAGGACATGATATTATATTGCTTGCTCACACAATGCTGGTAGTGAAGTACAGCTGACATCTCAGAGGCTGCAGAGGTGGTGTTGGTATCATGTTTTCAATGCCACATTTAGAAATTTCAACTTATTCTCTAGTCAAAGAGTAGCCATTGAAGAGTTTTGAGCAGAACAAATGATTTTGTACTTGTATTCAAGCTAAAAGGGACTGGAAGCGAAAGGCCTGACATTAATGTTGTCTAGATGAGATGATAAGAGATTAAACCATATTGGGCACCTGGGTGGCTCAGTGGGTTAAAGCCTCTGTCTTGGGCTCAGGTCATGATCCTGGGGTCCTGGGAGCGAGGCCAGCATCGGGCTCTCTGCTCAGCAGGAAGCCTGCTTCCCTTCCTCTCTCTGCCTGTCTCTCTGCCTACTTGTGATACCTGTCAAATAAATAAATAAAATCTTAAAAAAAGAGAGAGATTAAACCATATCAAATGGTAGAAAGACTACACATGAGGGGCCAGGGTAAAATGTGTATCCCACAACCAATGAATCAACAAATATTGAGTGAAAGTGAATGTCAATACTCTTGGTGGTGGAGATTCAGAGAAGAGCAAGAGAACAAGTTCTCCCCCATGGAGCTTCCATTTCTTTAAAAAATTGGGCAATATATATATAAATATACGTGTGTATGACATATAGATATAGATTTATAATAGATATCAATATATATTCTATAGATCTCTCTCTCTCTTTCTCTCTCTCTATATATATTATATATATGTACATATATACACACACTGATACTTATGAACACCATGGTCAAGGTACCATGATACCATGAGAGTAGGGAGAAGGGGGTATTCTTAGGATGACATAGAAGCTGCTACACAAAATCAAGAGAAGAAACCAGCCATGTGAAGGGCCAGAGTTCCCTCCTTGCAGAGGGGATGAAAAGGGAGAAGGCCTGCAGTGAGGAACTTTCTAAACTCGAACAGATTACTTGGAAAGGCTTATAGTAGAGGAGATAATCATATACAAAACTTTAGCATCAGATACCCTTGACCACAGGTTCTGCTTCTTCACCTCCAAAGCTTCAGTTTCCCTTATAAAATGAGAATAATAATGCACACATTAGAGAACTATTATAAAGATTATGTGAAGTTATGAATGTAAGATTTAGCACATTGACTTCAGATAATTAAAGCTCATAGAAGATATTTGCCATCATCATCATCATCATCATGGTCACCATCATCATCAAGATGAATAGGGAAAAATTTTACCTTTTGTATTATCTTAGGTGACTGAGAAGTGAGATAGCCCAGAATAGGAGCATATTAGAGGTATTCAGATAGTGAATCTGCTTTGAGGGACTTAGTGGAAATCCAGTGGACGTTTGGATTCAGAGGTTGGAAAAGAGGTCAGCATATAAGGTACATCCAGTCACTGGCCTTGCCCAGTAAGAATAAAAGTAAAATACAAAAACCAAGGTGAGAAAACTGGGAACTTAACACTTCTTGAGGGTAAGCATCTCTTTTAGAAACTTCTTATTGTTTGAAAAAAATTATTCATTTTAATGATTTTTAATCTACCTTTCTACCTATCCACTGGTCAAACTTTTTGGAGAATAGGAACAATAACTATTCTAAATCAAAGCCTTTCAAATATTTGGAAAAACATATTCTTGACTGTCCAAGCTTTATCTGGGCAAAGTGTTTATAGATATTTCACTCTTTCCTCAGATATTGGGGTTTTTATGTCCTCTACTCATTCTAATTGATTATTGGGTACAGTTCAGTTTGTTCTTGCCCAGAACTAAACCCAATATTCCAAATGTGATTTGACTACCATGTTAGTTTCAACCTATCATTTTTGTCTGTCAGGTCCTTATAATCTTGATTCTGGGTCATCTAACATAGAATGCCAGCTTTGTCATATACCAATTTGACAAGTATGATTTTTTAATATTTTTCCAAGTTTTGGACTATTCCTGCTGTTGACTAGTAGATGGACATAAAATCCTTGGCTTCATTTAACAGGGGGCAAATTGTTGTGCTTGACAGTTAGACTTTAAAGAGTTGAGTGATAGTGGACATAGAGAAGCCAAAAGAAACTTAAAGGTAGGAAATGGGATAAAAATTATTTGATAGGAAGGGTGGGAGCTATAAAATCTTGGGATGCTTTGGTGGGGGTTATTTTGGGTCACTTCTCTAATTCCTCCTTGATGATAATGATAATGGTGGTGATGATGGTAATAACAATAATATAATGATGATAGTGATGATAATGATGATAATTAGTTTATTGGGTGCTTATCTTGTGTCAGACACTCTGGGAAGTGCTGAAAGTCACTAATTCTCAGAAAACTTATGAGGAAGCATTATTATTATTTTCATCCTCTTTCTCAAATGAGAAAATTGAGCTTTAGAGTAAATAAATAGTGTGTCTGGAGTAACATAAATGGAAAATGAATGAATCTGGGATTTGAACCCAGGCAGTGCATTTACAAAGACACTATATTATATCACTCTGTTTTATTACTTTTAGTCTATGTCACTTTCAGTACCAGTTACCTTTATTTTAAGGATTTTTTTTCTCCTACAAAGAGACAAAGATACTATTTCTAGGTTCATAAAAGTGATTAGAAAAGGAAGCTAAATCAAGATAAGGATTGTGCACAGCTGGCCAGGCTCACTTTCTAGCTAAGTCATTCTTTTAACATACCAATCTCATCATGGACAAGAGCAAAGATTTAAAAATAACCACTTCATATACCCTCAGAGTAAGTTTTGAACAGTCAAGAATTAACTATGTAAGTACTAAGGAATTAATGTCTATTTTTGGAGAAAAAGAAGAAATTTAAGTTAAAAAGACTCTTACATCAAGGAATTCTTCTTAGACTTCGTGTTTATGTATTAAAATTCAGTCAATAATGCAAAAATCACCAGTGCCTCCAATGGCCATTGAATGTGGACAGAAGACAGAACCAACTAACAAATATTCTATTTGACTGTATTAGTAGAATCCAAGAGACACTCAATATGTAGTAGAAGATTTAGTGTTCAAATTGATCTATTGACATATTTAAAGGAGTTAACCCACAGAATTTAGAAGCGATTTTTGTAAAGATAAATTGGAGAAACCGGAAACTTCTCCTCATGCAGATAATTGTTTTGCTACCTAAGTAATTAAATGTATACATGCATAAATGTTAGGACTTAGAATTTCCAAGATCTTTTCAGATGCATACCACATCTAGTTGAACAAAGGAGAAGCAAGTGATGATCCAGTGCTTTTTTTCAAAAAGTCTTGTGAACTGAAGAGAATATGACATTGAAAATGCACATCTAAAAGCTTCTAGGTGGAATTTAAATAACTTCATTATTTTACCTTTTTCTTCAAACCACCCCAAATATTCTGACTATACTATGGACCAATCACTTGACCAATTTTCTATATAATTAAAATCATATGCCTTCAAAACTACTTGTAAGGAGAATGCTTCTGAGACTCCTTCCCAGCTGTATCTTTTTATACTTGTGTAACTTAAAAATGACCAGGCAGAAGTTTTTCTCTTTTCTTTAAATTGCTTTGCCAAGTTTCAGCTTTGAGCACATTTTTATGACTGATTTATTAAATCTGGAAACTAGAAGTTTATAATGGAAATTCTCATAAAGCCTTAACTCTAGCATTGCTAGCAGGTATGCTGAAGAATGGGAACCCTGATGGACCCTCAGTTGAGGCATTTCTGAAACACAACCTGAGGAATTTGGTCAAGTGTTCATTTATTTATCTTTAGGTGAATAATCTTCAACTATTCTAGCAGAAATTCTTGTTCTGTTGACAAAAAGGAATCATATAGTGGTATGGCTATGAATCATACCTTCTGTTGTCATTATTAATTTTAAGGACACATTCAAAGAAGCTTCCTCCATAACATTGCACTATGGGAAAAGAAAAAAAAAGTGTGCTTATCTTTGAGGCTGACTGAGGAGATTTATTGCAAATAAAATGATTCCAAATTGACTAAGGAGATTCATTGGAAATGAAATTATTAGAAATCCCTGTTCCTTTTTAAGATATTTAGAAATTATACCTAAGTGGAACATTTTTGCCTTAGTTTCAGAAATACAAACTTCTGGCATTGCTCATCATTAGAATTTTTCCCTGCAGGCTTTGGCTTTATTAGCAGCTTAAGAGTATATTTAGCACTGTCATATGTGAAATCTCTTCACTCTGTTAAACTAATATGGGATAAAATGTCTTTTTTTACAGTGTTACTCATTCATTATATAAAAATGAAAGCAACTACTTCAGTGTGGATCCAGAGCTACTAACTATTTTTATGACAAAAGCGAGGTGACAATACATATCCCGTAGGCACATGAGAGTATTATATAAGAGTCATTAGGATAATTGATATCCATAGAAAGCGTGTTTTATCCAACATGATTAAAATGTGCAATACATTATGTAGGTTCCAGCGTTCCAGCTGCTATGTTGTAATCTTTCCTTTGATAGATATCTAGTGAAAAATAAAATTATCCTCATTAAAAAGATAATCTTCTACTACTTAAGGCTGTGAGAATGTGAGACAGTCGCATGCCATGTGCTTGAACCATTTACCTGTGATTTTTGCCTGTGTGTTGTGTTTTGTGGCAGGTTCTTGTACCACAAATAGAAAAGGCCTCTTTAAGATAAGGCTTCTTTCCTGGTAGACCACAAAAAAAGCCTGGGTAATAACTTCATGCCCCTGTCTTAAATTCTCCTGGCCCACCTTTAAATGCCTATGGTAGGGGGCCAATCAGGAAAACAAATCATACAGCCTAAAATTTTCAATTGGCTTCAAGTTGAGAGTAACTTCTTAAAGGCAAATGACCCAAATAATTATTTTAAAAGGGTGTTTCTGCACAATATATGCACCAATTGATGCATTCATCTCAGAAGTATTTATTGATTACCTACTCTGTCCTAAGCGCTTAGGTGCTGGGGACCCATAGAACTACAAATCCATGAATTCCATTTTAAATAGTGAATCAGGGAAGGAAAAGGGGAGATATCAAGAAGGTCTTGTTTTCTCTGATCAGTTACCAGAGCCGTGCATTATTGAGTCACAGAGGTAGAAAAAGAGATAATAATATGTTGACGCAATGTCCGTCTCCAAGAAGAGAAAGCGGGGTGTATATACACTATTACCCTGACACCTATAGTAATGTCTCTGAGTGACTGTCATTTTTTTGGTTTTGCATATATGCGTGTGATAATAGCAATGCTAATAACTGAGAAAAAGGTCACATGCTTGGGATAATGCAACATATCGGCTAAAAGAAAGTAAATGGCTAAGAAAGCAATATGTCTAATTCTCAATGAAGTGCCTTTTCTGCTAGGGCCAAGAGGTCTGTTGGATGGAGGCTCTTCTGGTCATCGGGAGTTCCACTTTCTTCCCTTCCACTGCCCTGCGGTGCTGTTGAGGGGGGAGAATGAAATAAAACGCATGAAACTGCTTTGCAAACAGTCCACAAGGTGCTTTGTAGGCTTGTGAAACTGTTTACATGTTTGTCAACTACCTTCTGTGAGTTGCAGGCCTTACCTTGAAATAGGGGACAGCACTTTTGCCGCCCATCTAAGTTACAAATGTGTTTCAAGTGGGATGGAAATCCATGGGTTTTAAAGATCCTGGATATCATGAAGTATTGAAATGATTAATATCTGAAAATTATGTAAGTAAATGAGGTGCTCTGCAGTTCCACGGTCTTGTCTATCTTTGATACTACAGTGTAGAGAGTAAGGCATCGATGTTTGAGAAGGTAAATTATCCTTTAAGGACAGGACAGTGAAAAATAAGAGGCAATATTAGATTAACCACATTCCTAGGTACAAACTTTATAGGATGAAAAAAATAATGATGGACCAAAATGTGTGCTAGGGAGATTGATTTATCTTTACCTGTTCCTCATTTGTCTGTATATGACCGAATGCTTTCATTTGTGAATAAGAAACCAAAGCTGCGGTATCTCCTATGCCTCTTGCTTCCCAAGATGGTCAGATTCCATCAGGTTGTGAGTTGATGTTACCCCCCCCTCAATTTACACCCCCTCCCCTGCCCTCACATACAAATTACTCTTTTCACAATGCTGGAATATGTCGCTGGTGCATTTCCCGGCCCCACCCAAGCATTGTCCCTTCTCAGCTTTTCCTTCTGATACTTTCCGTGTCGTTTGCAGTCCTGTGATGTAGAAACTTGTCTTCCCTACCAGTATTCTGAAAAGCGACTTTCTCCCACCTGTTCTTGCTTCATCACTGCAGTCACTTTGTATTATTGCCTTCCTGTGCTGGTTTACATGATGTCCTCTTGCACCTTGATGTGATGAGATTTCTTGCGAGAAGATTTCTGAATTTTCTGTTCATCTTCCTCCTTACAAAGATTCAGAAATGCGTGTGATCTTAGAAAAGTTACAGTGTTGAGATTTTGATTCTAATACGACATAAATATTGTTATTATTAACTAGAGTATTAATACTAGATGAGGATAATAACAAAGACTTGGCATGGTCTTTTCCTCAGAGTTTTCAGTGTTTCCACTGGCACAATTGCCAATATTATTTAGTATACCAAGAAGATCCGTGATCGTCCGGGAGCCATTATCAGCCTCTGTTAGAGCCTTTTCAAATCCAGTGCTTATTGTGTACGTTATGAATAAGAGAGCACAAAAATTATGCATGCGGGGCCGAATTCTCATCTTGCTCTGGACCCCCATGGACCTCTCTTTGAAGTCAATAGGAACTCAGCAGGAGGTGGAACAAGATGAGAATTTGGAAAAGGAACGTGAAGAAAAAGGGATAATTTTCCCCGACCATATCATCATTTGGTGCGCGTTAAATGCTCACACCGTGCCTCACCCCAATCCCTTTTTACTTCAGTCTCAATAAAATTGCACGACAGATTTTTTTTTGTGTGTCTCTGTGTGTATATACTGTAGGTCATTTTTCAATAGGAAGAGAATTGGATAACTTCAATTACTCTTCTGTAAGCTGTTATTATTGAACTGAGCCCGAAGTGCTTTATTTTCAATAAAGAAATATTCATATAATACAACTTTCATGCAAATTCAGGTGCTACAGGTTTTCAAAGATTTTCCAGAAAGAACATTTTTTTTCACTGGCCCAAATAATTAACCACTCATCTTTGTGCCCTTGCTTTCATTCACCTAATTCTTAAAATTATTTTGTCTGCTGTGGGATTGCCTACACAAATATGTGCTCTCCCAGGACAACACGGTTTGAAATCAACAATGCAGTTTTTGTTTCTGGATTCTGATATCCCCCCCCCCCCCCTTAGGATTTGAATTGTTTGGTACACACAATGGTAAAGGAATGTCCAGAGGGGAACTTTGGAAAAAAAAAACTTGTCTATGAACTAGATGTGACACCTTCCACCTTCCAGCCGGTGCCTGCTCTGTCAAATTGGCACATGCCTTTTGAATAGGAACTGCTCTCAGAAACTTGGCTTTCAAGATAAAGCTCTTTTAGATCCCACCATTTTCTTTCCGAAAGAAGCTGGACTCCATCAAAATTTCACACCTGGATGTATGTTGATGCAATGTCCTGTACCTCAAGACCATCAATATTCATGGAACATCTAACATAATTCATGATGGTCTATGATATATGATAGTAAACAATATCATTTACACTGAATCTTAAAAGTATTGACAAAGATAAGTTCCTAAACACTGATGAAACCTTGTATTTTGTGTTATGATTTCTTGGTTTTATACTTGGTACAGTTTTTCAATTAACTGCTCTGTATTCAGAGCAATTATTCATTTATTATAGTCAGTTTAGATACGGTAGAGATTAGAGGAGTAAAACAAATCATTTCAGTGACACTGGCTAGTGATACGTTGTTATTATTCTGATTTTTATTTATTTATTTTTTTAATTTGGCTCTTGCATGGCAGGATTTATAGTACCTCCTTTTGAATGCGAAGTCTTTTTCCTTCCTCGTCTCTATTTTTATGGTTCTAAATAAGCAAAAACAGCCATAAGATTTTAACTGGAGTTACCTATTTCATTTAGCAAATCATAGATACATGTGTAGACATACTAATTCTCACACACACACACCCACACTTTTTTTTTAAGGGTGTTTCTTTTTTTTTTTTTTTGGATCAATAACAAAATTTTCTTGGTTATGTGAAATCAGTATTGGGTCTTTTTAAAATGTGAAGATTCCCAGAAGTGTTGAACATAGAGCTGAATTTATGTAGTACATAAACTAGGCATCAATAGATGAAGAATCTCATAAGAAATAGCATGTAATTTTGAATGCAAGTAAACCAAGGTAACTACACATATTAGACATTTGGAAGTTAATGATAAGAGCACAATGCTCGCCGTCAACCTTGCAGTGCGGTTTTCCCAGCTTACTGCGACGACATGCCCTGTAATGTGTCATTTTGCTTCTAAAGGGGTTTACATGCTTTTAAAAGTGCCTTAGATTTTGGCAAAGTTTATTTTATGCATTATGCATAAAAGTTGTCATCAGGATTTAACAAAGCATTTTGCACAGAAAGATTAGAAATAAAATCTCTGCACACCAAAATGATTTGGATGGTTTTGCTAGATGGTGTGAACTTAAAAAAAAAAAAAAAATTAGCATGTATCTTACCCTTTTCCCAAGTTTCAAAAGATGAAAAAGCTCCACAGCGAAGAGAATTTTAATGTACAGAACGGGAGCGGGGCTCGCCCATGCTTTTTGCTCTCCCTTTCAGCTGCTCGTCTCTTGTTTATTGGTTACAACATTAATAATTCCAAATCAAAGGACCCTCAACATTTCGTCAAGGAATTGTCAGGCTCAACAGTATGTGCGAGATAGATTTCCTACTTGACAAGTGAGGATATTGAGAACAGCAACCTATCCTGTATGTTTGGATTTTTAAAAAGTAGGACCCTCAGTGAAATAAAATAGTAGTTGTGGATGAAGAGGAGAGATTGATAGAGAAAGCTGAAAGAAAGGAGAAAAGGTTTGGGCTTTAAGCTTCACATGACCATTTTTCAGTACTTTCTGTATTTCAACACTTTTTAAAGATAGACCCATGCTAGTTCTTTCCATGTTTTCAGTGAAGAATGAAGTGACACGAGAGTGAGCGGTTCTCTGAAGGATCTGCCTGTGTAACTGAGCTTCTATGGAGACAATCCTGAAGAATTCTATTTTTAAAGGCATATGGAGAAAGGGTAACTTTTTTTTTTTTTTTTTTTTTTTAATAAGAAATGGACCAATTGTGTCTTGAAACTTGAGTCTGGAAATGCCTCTTCCGAAGTTAAATTTAGCCTTCTAACTTTCAGTGTGTGTCCCTGCACTCCCAGGGTCGTGTCTAAAGGTGGGTGTGCCCGAGCAGGCGTGTCTGTATAGCCGTCATTCTGCCAATCATTCTACCGGAGGCACGGCCGGCAGGATTTCCGGTGGCGGCCGATGGGTCAGCCATGCTCATTGGCTGATAGCTTCACATCATTAGGCTGAAGTTGTAAATTGAAGTCCCTGCTTTTTACTGCTATTTTTGGAGGTTTCATTATGATGATCTTTGGGTGCAGCCCTTAGAAACCCACTTCTTTTTGGTAACCACGAAGCTTTACTCCTTGGAGTCTCCCTGGAAATTACAACTAGTGGAGTAAACTGTGAGCAATACCCACAGGAACAGAGAGATCTTCCTGTTTCTCAGTCCCTGGAGGGTCTTAATGAGTGTTGTTTCAGGTAGCAATTAGCATTTTGTTAGTAATGTCGTTGCCTATTATTATTATTTTTACTAGACTAGACTTTAGTGGCTTTATTCAGCCCTGAGAAGGTTTTTTTTTTTTTTAAAAATACATATATAACTTTTTTATTTATTTATTTATTTTTAATTTTTTATTTTTTATAAACATATATTTTTTATAAACATATATTTTTATCCCCAGGTCTGTGAATCACCAGGTTTACACACTTCACAGCACTCACCAAATCACATACCCTCCCCAATGTCCATAATCCCACCCCCTTCTCCCCAACCCCCTCCCCCCGGCAACCCTCAGTTTGTTTTGTGAGATTAAGAGTCACTTATGGTTTGTCTCCCTCCCAATCCCATCTTGTTTCATTTATTCTTCTACCCACTTAAGCCTCCATGTTGCATCACCACTTCCTCATATCAGGGAGATCATATGATAGTTGTCTTTCTCTGCTTGACTTATTTCGCTAAGCATGATATGCTCTAGTTCCATCCACGGTGGCATATATAACTTTTTTATTTTTGGCTCCTCACTTCCAGGAAAGTTAATTGGAACTGATTGGTTTTATTTGCTGACTTACCAAGTACCACAAAGCTGGAAATGAATGAAGAAACATTAGCTTTCCACTGTCTGCATTAGTTTTTAAACTCTATTCCTCTCAGCTCATCTTTTATCCACAAACCATTTTTTTTTTTTTTAAAGAACACCAGTGTCTGGATAAGAGGAGAAAATTGAATTGAAGGATCATAATAATAATGCTTTACACTTGCATAGATCTTTAAAATTTTTTTCAAGTATATTCATTTCTACCATAATTGGATTCCCATAACAGCCCTTTAAAATAGGAAGGAAGGAAAAGAACACTTATTGAATATCTTCTATACAAAATGCATTCACCACATTATCTCACTTAATTCTTGCTGCGGCGTTGATGAGGTGAGAATTCTTTCTCCCAATTTCAGGAGGAAATATGGGTGAGCAGTGTGATTTGTCCAGACTTTTACAGTAGGCAAGAAGGGAATCCTGGATTTGAACCCTACTCTGAATGACTCCAAAACTTAGTTCTGTCCACTTGGTTGGTGTGGGCAGGTCAGATCATCATCTCATCTTTTTAGTCATTAAAATTTGAGAGACACATGCATGATTTGCTTCTAGTTAATCAGCTAAACTAATACCACCAACCCAGCCTGAAGATACAAGTATGTATTTGTTTTTGCTGGCTTTCTAGACTTGCATACTTTCTGTGACTCCTGCCGGTCTCTGACGATCTGTCAGAAGTTGATGATGCTTTCCTGTCCAGATTGATTCCTCAGCTTCTCAGCCTGAGATGCACCCCCTACTGCTTGAGGGCCCCTTAGTGGATGACAACAGAGATAGTGAGAGAGAGAGAAAGGAGAGAGAGAGAGAATCAGCAGGGGAGAAGGTGATAATCAGTCTGAATGATGCTTGTCTGTGCATCTGTGAATTTACAGATTGCAATACTGGAGGGTGGGTTTTATGTTCAATACCAATTTGAATCAATGTTGCATTGCAGCATAGCATAGCTAATATTTTTTGTGAGTGCTGCCTCTAAAAATCAGATCAATACAATTAAACTTTAAGCTAGTGGTTTTAATGTGAGTATCTTAATACTTGGCGCCAGAGTTGGTATTTTAAATCTGATATATTGGAAAGAATAAATATCTTAGGGGAACACTAATGGGAAAAGAGTTGAAATCAGATAAACCTGATTTGGGTCATAATCAGCTAGTCAATTAGTCCATTCCACGGAGACCGGTGCCAGGCTATATTTTGTCTTTCTCATGTGCCTCAGAAACGTCACTGGACGTCATGTTAGAATAACACTTTCCAGTATTTGAAGTATTATTACACCCATTCTTTCGTGCTTGAAGTGTCAGAATAGCTGAACAGTTGTATCTTTGGTATTCTCTTCTTTTGAGCTTTCCAGAATAGCAGGTGCCCCTCATGAGCTCTAGAACCAACCTTCAAGGATTCCTTACTTTCTGGTGCTAACATCAACTGAAAAAACCCTTCAAAGAAGCCCATTTACTAGATACCTATCTTTTCTCCATCCCACTTATCTCAGAAGTGTCCATCCTAACTATCTACAGAGGCTGTTAGAGGAGGCAGGATTTCAAAGAGCTTCTGAATGGAGAAGGGGAATGGCTGTTCTGGAAAAGTGGTTCTCCACTTTTTTCAGTATTTTTCTTATGCCTCATTGTACCATCTTTCTATCCCCCCCATTATATATTGCTGAGGCCTTTCCTCCATCCTGTCCCTTGTCTTTCCTTCCATACTTGACTCCTACTGCTTTAGTCAGAGCTTCACTTCCTGCCCAGTCTGGTGCAATAGCTTCCTGACTGGTCCTTCTCACCCAGCCATTCATATGAATGCCAGACATCCTTCCAAAGCTTTGATAGACATTGCTTCTCACCAACAAATATGCAGTGGGTTCTGATGCTTAGAGAATGAAGTAGAGACTTCCTGGTCTGGCTTTCAAAGTCTCCGTGAATGACGTCTTTGTAGAGTAATAGGAAAACATTTTTTAAAAAGATTTTTATTTATTTGACAGACAGAGATCACAAGCAGGCAGAGAGAGAGAGCGGAGGAAGCAGGCTCCCCACTGAGCAGAGAGGCTGTTGTGGGGCTCGATCCCAGGACCCTGGATCATGACCTGAGCCGAAGGCAGAGACTTTAACTAACTGAGCCACCCAGGCACCTCAGGAAAGCATTTTTAAGGGTGAAAATTTAGGAGGCTGAAGAGCTCTGTAACTTGCCTGTGTGGCATTGAATGTGATATTTAACCTCTCTAAGCCTTAGATTCCTCACTCTGGGAGGAATAAAGTGAGACAGTATATGGAAGGCACAGAGCACAGTGCTTGGCTCCCTCAGTTATTAATGTTATTCACCTAAACTGTCTACTCACCGTTCAGTATATTTTGGGTATGAAAAATATGCTAGGTATTGTGTTAAGTCCTTTCAGTACTCAATCCCATTTAATACTAAAAGTAGTAAGATAGGTGATTGTATTATGGCTATCATATAGATAAAGAAACTTGGGGTCAGAGAGGTTAAGCAGATTTTCCAAGGTTACACAACTAGTTAGTGCCAGAACAGAATTAGAATCCAGATCTTGCTGACTTCAGATCCTAATCCCTAAACTAGAGCACCTTTCCATTCATGCTTCCTTGCCTCTTCCCTTGCAAAATCTAGGATGTCCTTGCCCCATTTCAGGTCTGTGAACATTCTTCATATGTTTCAAAGCCCAGGTCAAATGAGACTTCAAAAAGAGAAGAGGCAATAGAGATAGAGAAAAGAGGGAAATGATAGAAGGAAACGTGGCTGTCAGAGAACAGACTACATGTGTCAAAGCATTGATTTCTTATATTTATCTTAATAGTATTTGAATTAAAGTTGTCTCATGTGTATCTGTGTTCTTGGAAAATGATGAAGTCTTTGAGGACAACAGTTTATATATATTATATAACATACTATATTATAATATAGTGCTGCATGTATTCTGATGTTCAATATATAGAGAATCAGCTCCTTGAGAACCTGTGTAGGAATCCTCTCTCCCTTGGACAAGCAACTCAGTAGTCTTGAGTGCTGAGATGTAGGAGGTTGTTGAGAAGAGGTTATTCCTTGAGTGCAACTAAGATTTATGTTATGGGGGGGTCCCAGGTGACAGTGGGAGAGAGCCAGTCAGGAGGACCCTAGCAGGGAGACACAGTGCAACTGGGGGAGTAGGGGGGTGGAGGTTGGCAGAGGCATGACAGACAATGCAGGCTTGTCTGGGTGTCAGAGGGGCCCAAAAAGTTGGAAGGTAAGCACTAGGGTTCGGGTAGATGATAAATTGAGAGCAACTACAATCATTTTGGGGTTTGTTAATTTGTCATTTAATATAATCTAAGTCTCACTCCCCATGTCTATACAATGTCAATATTTGAAGACATAATCCTGGATTACCTCAGAGGATTATTGGGGAAGTAGAACAGAAAGGAATATGTAAGGGAATTGAAACTTGAAAAGCAGTTCTATTGTTTTCCAAACTGTTTTCACAGGTGCAAGGAATTCCTATTCCTATTGATAAAGAATAGGACAACACCCTGCCTTTTGGTAGCTTTTCATTGAATTATTGAAATATGTCACCCACACCCACACACTTAAGAAGACAAGACCATAATAGAAATTTAGAGGACAGAGGGTTTACTGTAAAGCAAGGTTGTCAATTGTCAAAGAAATTTCAAAATAGAAGATGACACCAAAGCTAACTTTGAAGAGTGCATTGCAACTAGATAGTTGGAAAAGATGAGCAATGGGTCCAAAGCTGTGAGGGGCATTTCATTTTTTTTTTTTAAAGATTTTATTTATTTATTTGATAGAGAGATCACAAGCAGGCGGAGAAGCAGACAGAGGGAGAGGGAGAAGCAGGATCCCTGCTGAGCAGAGAGCCCGACGCGGGGCTCAATCCCAGGACCCTGGGATCATGACCTGAGCCAAAGGCAGAGGCTCAACCCACTGAGCCACCCAGGCACCCCGATGATACATCTTTTTAAAGTAAAGGGTCAGTATCAGAGCAGAGGGAGTAGGGAGAGGCTGGGGGGGCCTTGGGACTGAGGCACCCATGTCTATGATAAAGGACTGATGTTCTAGGGGTTCATTTCCTTGTTCATGAGCACAGCCTGGAAGCTTCAGCATGGATCCCCAAAGAAATTTCATTTGTTCTCTTCTCCTTTGCTACATTCTCTTGGAAATTTTGTCAGGAGAAAAATTAGTACCATATATTTCCCAAAGCTAGAAGTTTAAGTTCTATCAAGTTAGTGTTTGGTGCAAAGAAAAAGATGGTATAAATATTTGATATGGGGCCCAAAGAGGTCTTACAGGTTAAGTATTATGGAAAGCTTAAAGTCGTCTGAAAACTAATTTTTGAAGGCTTTATTAAATTGTGGTAAGAGTCCTCATTGTTCTTATTCTTTGTGAGTCCTGAGTTGCAATTTGGAAAAGCACTGGGCAGGGCAGTTACAAAAATAATAATCATTGGCTCAAGCTTTTTAATGGTAAAAAGATGATTTGAGTCTCAGAAGAAGTGAACAGGCAACATTTTCTCATTGCTGTTAATTATAATTTAAGACAGACTCAATTTTGTATTAGTCACAGATGTTTCATTTCTCAGTTCATATATAATGTGGTACATGGAATATCTCCAAAGAGATTTTAGAAGTGTTTGCAGTCTTGTCCATCTCTTCGCCACTTGGTGTGGTCTTTTCCAAAAATCATGACATTTGGAAAGAAACTCAGATAAGTTTTGAAGACATTTTCAAGACATTTTGCTTTCAATGATCTCTAAAAATATTCCTATTGAAAGTGAAAATTGAGAACATGCTCTGCGAAACAAAATCAAAATGTATATTGTGTCTTTGGAAAGCCTGGTTTCGGGAGTGGCTGGGCTGTGTTTCAGTTGTGCCACGGGTGAGGGTGGGGACCGAATGCATGACTTCTGAGTAGATGTTAGTCATAGAGGCCTTTCAGAAGATCCAGTGTTCCCACTGCTATCAAGCCAAACATGTATTTCAAATAATTAGTCCGAGCAGCGAGTTCCCAAATTACTCCACTGTGGATTATTCTAACCAGGGAAAACTTATCAGTAGGACAAATCACTCGTGAAATTGTGATAGGTTTGGGAATGTTCCAAAATGTGGCAGTTTGGGATTGCAAACCCTTGATGAGGCTTGGTGTGTCTGAGAATTAAAACTTGCCTAAATGTTAAATCAACCACAAAGATGGTCTGAAACACAGTTAACACCTGTATTTTCGGCTACAGCGGTATGATGTTTCTTAGAAAATAAAATAGAATCACCATAAACACATGATAGGAAGTGTTCCTTGTGTTATATTGGTAAAAGTTAGAATTGCAGGCTATATGCCACATCTTTCCTCAAAAGAAAGTGCATGTTAAAGGAATATCCTAATCAGTTTAATTTTAAGATGAGCATTTATGAAGACTTCTTTTGGGGAAGAACATGTAAATCTGGCACCTTACACATATATGATGAATTCATTATGGGCACGCATGCAAAGGTCTTTAAATATCATTTTTCCTCATTTACTATTATTATTATAGACATTAACTTTTCCCAGAAAGAAAGGCATGGTGAATTTGTATATTTATAATCTTCATACTTTGCTATTCACATCTTTCTCTAAAATCCATCTGTGATATCCAGTCAATGAAGTTTAGGCAGTTAATCTTTAGAATAAATTTCTTGCACAGTTTCTCTGTGATCTGTGGAATCTTTCTTTCCAAAGCTTGAGGTGGGGTGATGGGAATTAATTCATTGGAGTAAATTTGTAGTGGTGAGTTTTCTTGTGTAAAGTTCTGAATCCCAGTTGGAACTCCTGACAGTTGGTTCAAAACTTTGGGAATTCCCCAGATGAGGTCCGAAGCTGACCCCCATCCACACAGGGCAGGGAGAGATGGAAGAAAGCAGCAGGCCACTCCAGAAGGTAGGTGGCAGTTTTAATAAACAAGGGAATTTACACAGGAGGCTTGTCTTGGGTAGCCTCAAGATGAGTAATTTCATACCCCCTGACAGAGTCATAAAGATTTATATAGAGGCCTTAGCAGGGTTTGGTCATGTGTACTGTCCAGGTGCTCTGAATAACACATTACTCTTCCAAGATTGTGTCCTTGATGAGGCTCCTACTGTGGGAACAGAGGGCAGAATGCACATGCTAACGGCAGGGGAGCTGCTGGTTGTTCAGGTCCCACTCATAGATTGTGTCCTCTTGATAATCTCCTCCAACACCAATACTATTGGAGAAAGAGCTGGAGACAGGACGAGAAGCAGGGATAGGAGGGAGGAGTAGAATAGAATATATATTTTCTTAAAAGTTAAAAAGATTGCAGAAATGGCTAATTTGGGGACTTATTTAAATTAGGCATTTAGCAGGTATTCATCTCTAGTCTGGAAACACATTCTTCCGACTTGAGAATGGCATATCAGTATTGCTGACTACACTGATTTCTCAGCAGTGAACATCCAGTGTCCATAGCGAAAGCCCTGGGCTGCGAGACTGAAGGTCCAAATTCCTGTCTGAGTGTTGCTTTTATTTTGTTTTGGGGTAAAATGCTTTATATTTCTGGTTTTCTTTCTGTACACTAGAACATAAAGGATAACATGGACTTCTTCACAGGGATAAGCAAGTCAGTATCTGTGAATTGTTCAGAGAAGAGACTTAACTATAAGATAATTGGAGCATCGGGAGGGGGGATTTGGAAAATCTTGAGTGAAGGATTTGGTATCAAGTGGACGAGTATGACCGAGCAATCACATCATTCATCTTATTTTTATTTTGTTTTATCTTTTTTTAAAGTAGGCTCCATGCCCAGTGCAGAGCCCAACGTGAAGATTGAACTCATTACCCTGAGATCAAGACCTGCGCCGACATCAAGAGTTGGACCTTTAACTGACTGACCCACCCAGTTGTTCCTCATTCATCTTATTTTAAAAGAAATGCCCCTCCAACACTTTGCAGCTCCTGACTGAGAGGACATCTGAGACACCTACTTTTCCAAGGCAGCAGCTCAAATTTGAAGGCAGGTACAGTTCAAAGTCCAAGAAATGTTGCTTACTATCAAATTCAAGTTTTTGATGTGGTTTGGCAGAATGCTAGACTTGTGTGATGTCCTGGACTCCATGGATAACCACTAATGATTTGGTGACTTGGTATTAGAATGTTCCATTTCAGAGCTTCTGAAGGGTAAAGATTCTGAGCACTGAGTAGAATTTTGTTGTTTAAGAAGCCCCAGTACAGGGGAGAGCATAACCAACTGTTTCCAAGATGAGGGAGTATATACACCTTTCGGTTTCAGAGGGGCTGTCAGTGGTCTGAGGCCTCCTCACAGCCATTCTCATTTCTAGCTAGATCTAGGGTGTTGAGTTCCCAGGGGAAATAGAGTTAGGTTATAGCTTCCCTCTGCTTTGAACAACTTCCTGTTAAGGTTCTTCACCTTCCTTCAGACTGTCCTCTTAGCCTTGCATGCATATCTGTTTGTTTCATAGAAAAAAACAGGGTATTGGGATGACTTTCAGAAATGATGTTTGCTTGCTCAATATGGTAAAATGACATTTAAAGAACATCCTAAATTAATATTTTTCCTCAGAAATTTCATAATATGTTACTACATAATTCTACAAGAGAATTTTGCGTTGACAATTTCAAGGCTAATTTTGGGCATTGTGAACTCTAATGTTTGGCATTCCATTAAACTGAAATACCTATTTAATAATACTCTTGTGTATCAGTTATCTATGACAAGAAAAATGCTATTTAATAAAAAACCTCAAAATCTGAATGGGTCTATAGGCTGATTCATGGCTCTCCTGATCTGAATTGGGATTGATGAGGCTACCACATCAAGGCATGTACGTTCTCTGGCACGTCAGAGGGTTAGGCTGGGAAAATTGGGTGGATTTGGTTCTATGCCATATGTCTCATCCACTAGTGGTAGCCTGGGAATGTTCACATGGTGAGGGCAGAAGAGCAAGAGAGGAAACAACATGCAAGTACCTTTTCAAGCCTCCGCTAGTGTCAAGTTTGTTCTTATCCAGCTGGTCAAGGGAACTCACACGAATGCTGCCAGGGTCAGGGTAAGAGGAGCTTCTAAAATGGCAGAGCAAGAGGTATTCATACCAGAAAAATCATTAATTTGGACCACTAACAAAATTAATCTGCTACTTCTATCTACGGTATAATGAGAAAAGAATCACATTTGTGAATATATTGGTGTGTAATTGATGAATAAGTTCTTAATTAGACAGTTACTCCAGGCACTATGACTAGTATAATGGAATAAGGCATTAAAAGGAGACCAAGGAGAGTATAGTGAGTGGGCAACTGAACTGAGAAGTGAAAGTGAAGGTCAAGCCAGATGGGCATTGGCACTGCTTGTGAAGTTTTGTGGCACACCCCTCCTCTCTTCTCTGCTCCACCTCTGAGTCTTATAAACACAGTCCAGTTGGCTTTGTGGACTGTGGCAGTAATGAGTTATTGATGGGAGTGAGTGCCAGGTGAATAACTATTTCTTTGAAGATCTCTTCAGGCTGTGGTAACTGGAAGCAGCACAGAAGGAGAAATTGATGGCCCATATTCAGCTTTTGAATAGTAAAGCTTGAAGAGCTTTTAGGTACTGAACAGCTTGAGGAAAGGCAGGATAATGGGACATAATTGTACTGATTACGCAGTTGAGGTATGTTAAAGAAAAGTCGGCTAATTCTGCTAAATGGTGGCATTTTGTAGCTCCTGTTAATATTTTTTAGTAGAGGAACAAGCAATGAATTTATTGAGTCTTATTAAAAAAGATGATCTCTTAAATCAGCTCTAGCACCTTGGCGTTTAATGGTTCAAGGCACTTCTCAACATTACCTCACTAACCCTTCCAACATCCCTGAAGTGTCAACTGTTTATGACTAAGAAGGCTTAGCAAGTAATAACAAGTGACTTGTTCAAGGTTATACCTAAGTAAAGCGCTAATTTCTCTTCTGTGTTAAGCCCATCCCAGGTGTGTGTGTGAGTGTGTGTGTATGTGTGTGGCCCACATTATCTCAGGAGGCTGTCTAGCCTGCTGAGTTAGACCATTCAGAAGCAACTAAAAAGAAAAAAAAAAAATCTAAGCTCCAAATTACTTTCTCCAAGAAACTTTTCCAGATTAAGTTCTGTCCTCTGGTAAATAAAAGATGTGGGAATGAAAAGATTATTTTTGCTAAAATATATTAGTGCTTTGATGATTTTCTGTTAAGTGGAAGCTGTTAGAAGACTTTCTTCATATTTTATTGGTGTTGTATAGTGTCTATAATCTAGAAACTCTCTAAGTGTAAATTGACAATGGGAAGGATATTTCTTCCTTTGATTTGTGGAGTTATTTTATCACTTATTAAGTTGCTAAATATTTTTCTTTAAGTATTCCTCTGTGATATTCAGTGTTGTTCATTGAGTATATCTAGTTCTGCTTCTGGCATATGGTAGCATTTCCAACCCTCTCGGAGTTAGGTATGGCTTGCTTTGGCTTAGATGGTACATGTCACTTTGGGCGGGTGCTTTAAGAACCAGTGTGCGATTCAGCATGTTCTCTCGTGAAGCCTGGAATGGTGACCAGCAGCTTTTCAAATAATGGTTGGGACCCTGAAAGACAGCAATAAGCAGTTATCCTTGACAGTCTGCAGTCGTTGTACAACATGGAAAAGCAAAAGTTCCTATAACCTCCCCCTTCCCCTTTTTTTAATCCATTAAGATTTGATGTTGTTTTTCACAAGCTAGTCTATCCTGACTGACATAAGAATTGGTACCTAGAATTTGGGCGTGCTGCTCTAACAGATAACTTAAAATATATGGGACTGGCTAGCATGGACTGAATGCATTGGGTATGTTTGGCAAGGCATTAGAAGAGAGACTAATTTATTCTATTAAAAGATTTTGTGTATTTGCAAGCTGGAATAAAAAGGAATAGAGAATCCAAAAACTCAGAAACTTGCATAATTGCTTTCAATTCAAACAGCAAAGCATAAAAATGAGAAATTCTTATAATTATTGCAAGGGACGCCTATTGTTAAAACCTCTAGGTGGATCAAATTTCAGTCAGCAAATACTTTCAATTGGACCAAAAGGGCTAAGAGAAAAGATATTGAAGTTGTGGATCTCCTGGAGAAACCTGATATTTCTAAAGTACCAGCAATTAAGATGAGAAAGAGAGGTAGGAGTGGCAGTAAAGTAAAGGCATATAACAAGTCTGAGAATTTGGTCTAGAAAAGAGCTATAATTACTGGTGTATGAAAATTATTGTAATGAAATTGATAAGAAGCCTATTGAGTTTTTTTTTAAATTTTATTTATTTATTTGACAGACAGAGATCACAAGTAGGCAGAGAGGCAGGCAGAGAGAGAGGAGGAAGCAGGCTCCCTGCTCAGCAGAGAGCTTAATGCAGGGCTTGATCCTGAGCTGAAGGCAGAGGCTTTAACCCACTGAACCACCCAGGCACCCCAGCCTACTAAGTTTTTAAGGATCTTGTATTCCAAAGAATGACAAGCTTACAAAAACCCTCAAGAGTTAAAATGACACTTAGAGTTGTAATTGTCTGAGATCCAGAAGTGGGTGGAAAAGCTACACAGCTCCAAAGGAGGGCATATTCCCCGATGCCCATTTTCTATGTGGCCAAAGAGGATAATGGAGAAGAATATACTTCTAGGAGACAAACTCAAGGACCACAGTGAACAAGGAGGCAATCAGAGCCTCACTGAGGAATATTTCTTTCCTCCAGGATAAGGGCCCTCAAAACACCTGCCCAGGATTTCAGACTTAAGTAGACAAGAGATCTGTGTGTCCTTTGCTTTCTCTTTCCTGGATGGAATGAAGATAAATGACAAGGAGACCACTGTGCATTATTCCAAGATCCTAGGCTTTGAGTTTGATGCTGTAATCATATGAAATTTTCAAGGTGTTTCTTGTGGGTAGATATGAATATGTTTCATATATAATAATAAGAATGAATAAAATGTTTGAAAATCAGAAGGGCAGATTGCAGTAGTTATTTGTTTATCAGGTTTTTCTGGTTCTCTTTTTAGACACATGATAGGTTGGAATTTTCTTGATTCTTTTATTCAAAGACATGAAAACAGAACTGACTTCTGGATGAAAGCTTAAAGGGTCAAGGAATAGTCATCTATGTTCTCTTCCCTCTTGGTTTGCATACCAGCACCTTTCAAGAGTCCCTCCATCAGCTCAAGTCTGTGTGGAAAATAAACCTAAAGTCTGCAGTGCTGATCAGCAGTGGATGTTGTGCGTTTGAGAACTAACCTATTGTTGTTTTAGACCACCATTACTCTGCGGATTGTTTGTCACTGCAGCATATTCTACTCTGATCTGACAGATATATTCCCCAGTTGGAAAATAGGGATGTTAAATGCATATTGATAAAGTGAATAAATGTAAAGTACTCTATTTTGCTATTGAATTTTATTTAATATGTGTTTTTTTTCCTCAAAGCAAAACAACAGTCAAGAAATACTTAAGTTACTTGAAAGCAATTTTACTCTCTATAGGAAAAGTATCTTATTACCTGGGATATTAAAAATTGTCATCTGTGTTGAATACTGATAGTACTAAATAACCTATGTATCTCAGAATTTGATAACAGGATAAACAGAAGCAGAGTTTAGACACATTTGTATTTGTAAATATATGAACAGATTTAGGGGGTTAATCAAATTTAATTATTTCTAATCCTGAATCTGATTTCCTGCTGGGGCCTGGAAGAATTCTATTCTAAGCAAGTCACTAGAAACATAATGTGTGTATGGCGGGAGAGGTGGGTGTGTGTGGGTGTGTGTTGAGTTCCACTGAATCACTGGGCATAGGCTATTCTTGGAGGCAGCTAGGACACTAGATTTAAAAGAATCATGTTCTCATCTGATATATAAATGCTGTGCTCCTCAATAATTATGGATGGGTGACTGTAGATTTCTCTCACCTGAGCATAAGCCCAGATTTCACACTTTCCCTCAAAGATTATTAATACTGTGCAGTACTCAACGCTTGTACTTAATAATATAGCACTATTATATTCTATACTTACACTTACAAAGCAATTTTGTAATGTCTCTTATTTACTTTATGGTATCCTGCAATGCCTAGGGAACAGTAACTTAGACAGAATCAGCTAACTACAATAACAAGCCAGGCATATTTTATTATTGCTTTAATGGTAGACTTTTGATATTCAATTACTCAACAGTTGCCTGGTGCTTGGGTTTGTGACTGCTTTGAGCCATTGATTTCTACCTCCCCCACATCCTTCCACATGATATAAGCAGTAATCATTTGGTAAATGCTAAATCCCAGTATAATAAACTTAGTTTTGGCTACATCCTTGGGACTTCATTGACCAATACCAAATTCATTTGCAGAAAAAGTATAGGCTTCTCAAATTTGGCTACACATTGGTATTACTGGTAAGATTTTAAAGGACGCTAATGTCTGTGTCACATTCCCAGAAATTTTGATTTAACGGTATGGAGGTTTTGTTTTGTTTTGTTTTTAAATCCCCCACATAATTCTAACATGTAACAAAAATTTAAGAATCACAAATGTACTGGTTAAAAAGCACATGTTCTGGGGTTATACAGATCTGGATTTATGTTGCTGATTTCTCCTTACTAGCTATATAAGATGGAACAAATATTTAAATTCTCTAAGGCTTAATTTCCTTATCTTTAAAGTTAGCATGAAATGTTACTATAAGTTTTAAATGGGTTAATACAAGTGAAAGGTTAGTTCTAAGAGTACCTGACACACAGAGAGCACTCAATGAATGTTTTAAAACTAGATTAATTATTAACTCAAGGTTGGGGGGGGTCTTGAAAGCAGAATAAAGATTGACTTGCAGAACAAAAATGAGACATTTCAGAGAGAGGAAGTAACATGTGTAAAGGTTTTGAGTTGAGCAGGTATGACACATTCTGGGAATGATTTGAAATTCATTGAGGTGGGAATATGGCATGCGTAAGATAGACTAGAGAAAGATGAGGCTGAAGACATTGCTGGAGGTTAGATTTTAAGAGTTGTATATTTTACCTTTAAATTAATAGTAGTTATTAACACTAGTATTTGGACACCCTGATGCTTTGCAATTAATTGTGAGTTATGTTACAGGTAGAGTGAAAACTAGATTCATATTTATTCATTCCATAAGGTCATTCTTCCTTGCTGGTATTCTGATCTCTTGTCTTAAATATGGGGGAGTAAACTAAAATGCAGTAGATGTGCCAAAAATTACTCGTAACCTAACACAAGCTTATTTTAGGACCAGGCCAACCCTACTGGTATAGTGTTATTAGTTGTGGGGATTGACATTTACTTTTATGTTGTGAGATGTAATTTTAGAGCTATATTTATTGTCTTTATCCATAGATGAACTTCTGCTTCAGGCCATGATGGAGCAACTGGTACTAGACTAGCTTTCCTGCCTTAAACAACTAGAAAATTGGGCTTGTATGTGGAACAACTCTTTTCAGATGTTAGACAACAAGCAGCACACATGATCTATGAAAGACAGAAAACAAACAAGGCAAGCCCTGTGACAGCTCTGCTTTCTCCATAGAAACACTTACCACACCACAGCAAAGGGAGGGGAAACCAAGCAGAACCTAATGGTCTTACCTAGCTGAGACAGAAATTAGAATTTAGGGAAGCTGAAGCAACTAAAATTGTAGGACAGAGTTCTGAAGATTAGGGAGCTATGCAGAGAAAAGAGCTTCGTATACCTATGTGGAGTATCCTTGAGTTTTTAGTTGAATAGTAAGTTACATGGGTATAGGCCATGACTTCCACAAGCCTTGGCAAAGGACAGTTACTGGAAAAGAACAACTCTCAAGGAATTATAAACAGAAAAACTCCCAGGACTCAACAGGGTGGGGCCATTTGATATCCAACCGGCAGTGTAGAGAAACCTCATGGCACACTCAAGTGTGTGATAAAGACTGATAAAGATCCCAGAAATCGCAAACTTTAAGAGTAAGAACAAACTAACCCTTGAGTAAAGACCACTCTACACATGCTCTAAAAACAATGACAACAAAACAACAAGCGTCCAAAGAACCAAGCTCATCTACAAGTAATTTAGTGACTTAAAGGTCTAAAACTTATATTTTTCAAAGACAAACAACAAAACCTGGACATTGAACACCATAATGATATAAATGTTCAACTTCCAACCAAAAATATATGACAGGAAAAAGCAGGAAACTGTAAACCATAACAGTAAAAACAAATCCAGAAATGAAAGAGAGGATTTAAATGAAAGAGAGGAATTAACAGATAAGGAAATTAAATTATGAATTATAACTATGTCAAGAATTTAAAGGAAACATGAACATGAATAAGTAGAGAAATGGAAAAGCATAACAAAGGAAAAAGACTCTTCTAGAGGTAAAAAAATAAATACAATATCTAGAATGGATAATTCACTCGACAGATTTAAGAATAAATTAATCATTTAAGTAGAAAACATCAGTGAATTTGGAGACCAGAAAAAAAAGAAATTTAACAGAGTCTTTCAGACCTGTGGGCGATGTCAAGTAATTTTACATATATTTAGATGGCATCCTAGAGAGGGTGGAGACTGGGGCAGAAATACTATTTTTAAAAATGGCTGAAATTTTCCAGATTTGGCAAAAAATGTGAACACACAGGTCCAAGGAATCTAAGAAACTCCAAGCAAAGTAAATACAAAGAAATTTCCACCATGGCACATCATAATAAACTTGCTGAAATTCAGTGATAAATAAAACCTATGAACAGCCACATGAATAAAAGAAAACATACCCTATACAGGCAAAAATATGAATAACCAGAGACAACAAAAACTAGAAGACAAAAGAATGATAACTTTTAAATTTAAATTTATTTTTTAAAGGAATGACATCTTTAAGATGCTGGGGAAACAACACCATCAGAAAAACAACAACAACAACAGAAAAAAATGAAACAAAGCAAAACAAAAGCAATGGACATCATAAAATTCCACATGAAGCAAAAACATCTTTAAAAAGTAAAGATTAAATAAAGATATTTTGAGACAGTCAAAAAGAAATTTATTGCCAGAATATATATTCTGATTGATTTTTACTTAATAATATAGTCTTGTACTTGATAATATAGCACTAAAGGAGTTAAAGGAAATTTTCTGGGCTGAAGAAAAAATAATATAAGATGGAAATACAAATTTGTATAAAAGAATAAAAATTATTGGAAATAGTAAATATACAGGTAAATATAAAGGTCCCCCCCCCCACTTAAAATTTTTCTTTAATAGACGATGCATTGAGTAGTTAAAAAAAATACAGAATTAAAATGTATTATAGGAAGGATGGGGCATAGGAAATGGAAAAATACAGCTGTCTGGTTCTTAAATTATTTTTGAAGTACAGTAATATTATTTGAAGGTAGTTGTGATAAATTGAAGGTATTGTAAACCCTAGGGCAGCAACTAAAAAGAAAAATAAAATGAAAAGATCTACCTAGTAAATTAAAAGACAAATCACTTTTCCCAAAAGAAGGAATTAAAAGAAAAAAGGAGAAAGGAACAGACACAAATAGCAAGATGTTAGGCTTTAATCCAACCATATTAAAATTACAGTAAGTATAAATAGCCTAAACATATCTAATGGAAGCCAAAGATTAGCTTGAATAAAAAATCAAAGGATGGCTAAATTCCATTTATAAGAAATGCACAAGTAAGTTAGAGTAAAATAATAGAAAAGTTACACCATGAAAATAGCATAATAAATCTGGAGTGGCTTTATTCATATCAGGCAATGTAGATGTCAGGATAAGAAATATTAATGGAGGGGCACCTGGGTGGCTCAGAGGGTTAAGCCTTTGCCTTCAGCTCAGGTCAGGATCTCAGGGTCCTGGAATTGAGCCCCGCATTGGGCTGTCTACTCAGCAGGGAGCCCGCTTCCCACTCTCTCTATGCCTGCTTCTCTGCCTACTTGTGATCTCTCTCTCAAATAAATAAATAAAATATTTAAAAAAAAATAGAAATATTAATGGAGCTTTAGAGGGATATTAAAAGGGTTAGTTGTTTAGGTAAATAAAACTATCTTATATGTATATGCATTTTATAACAGTTAGAGAAAACATGGAGAAAAGTTGATAGAACTGAAAGGTGAAAATAGAAAAAATCCACAGTACTAATTGATGGTCTCAACGTTCTTTTAGCAATTAATGGAACAACTAGACAGAAAATTGGTTAATATAGAAATCCTGAAAAACAGTATCAACTAACCTGACCGCACTGACATTTTGTAGACTACTGTACTCAACAGCAGTACCATACAAATCCTTTGCAAGTGCTATTCTGGCACTATCTTCACATATTTAAAGGATTTAAATCAAACAGTATATTTTTTTTACCATAATAGAATTAAATTAGATATTAATAATAGAGATATCTAGAAAATCCACACATATTTGGAAATTAAACAGCACACTTCCAGTTAATCAATGGGTCACAAGCAATTAGGAATTAGGGATGCCTAGGTGGCTCAGTCATTTGAGTGTCTGACTCTTGGTTTCATCTCAGGTCATGAAATCGAGCCCTGTGTCAGGCTCCACACTTAGCAGGGAGTATTCTTAAAGATTCTCTCCCTTTGCCCTCTCCCTCTTGTGTGTGTGGGCCCACACACATCTGTGCCCACACACACACTTTCTTTTTAGAAAGAATAAATAAACCTTTAAAAAATGGGAATTATACAATATCTTGAACTAAATGATTCTGAAAAGGCAATGTATCAAATTTTCACCTAAAGCAGTACTTTGAAGGAAGTTTATAGTAGCTAAAACCATGCTTCAGGGGGTAATTTATAGCTTTAGATGAGCATATTAGAAAAGAAGGAGAGTTTAAATATGATGATCTAAAATATGAGAAAGAAAGTTAAATCCAAATTAGGTAGAAGAAAAGAAATAACAAAATAATTTGAAAGAAATCAAAGCCTAAACATAAAAGCTAAAAATGTGAATCTTCTAGAAGAAAATAAAAGAAATGTTCACCAACTTTAGATAAGAAGATTTCTTATGTAGGATACTAAAAGTATAAACTAAAAGAAAAGTGATGAATTGGACTTTATCAAAGGTAAAAACATCTACTCTTTACAAGACACCATTAAGAAAATGAAAAGGCAAGGTATTGACTAGGAGAATGTATTTGCAATACATATAATTGCTAAAGGATTTACATGCAGAATACGTTTAAAAAAGCTCTTAAAACTCAATATTAACAAGTTAAATCCAGTTAAAAATAATAAAAACATTTGAGAATACTTCAAACAACAACAAAAAAAGATGTACGAAATGCCAATAAGTATATGAAATGAAGTTCAACATCCTTAGCTGTTAGGGTATGTAAATTAATGCCACAGTTAGTTCCTCTACATACATGAATGGCGATAGTATGGAATAATCAGAATTGTCATCCACTGATGATGGGAATAGAAAGTGGTACAACTACTTTGAAATACAGTTTGTTAATGTCTTATAAAATACATTCACTTAACACAGAAATTCAACTCTTAGGTTTTTATTCAGTAGAAATAGAAACATCTAGATAGGACAGAAACATACAAAGACTTTCATATGAATGCTTACCATAGGTTATTATTATTAGCCCCAAATTAGAAATGTGCAAATGTTCATTGGTTAAAACAACTAACCATCCTACTCTGAAATTAAAAAGAGACTAATAATTGACACATGCAGCAATATCGATATAAAGTTAAAAAACCATTGTACACCCCTACCTCCCTGCTCCTCTTCTACTGAGCACCAACAAGTCAACTTCTCATCTTTAATTCCAAGGTCATTGCCTCCTTAGAGACTTTGCACTTGCTGTTCACTCAGTCTGAAATGCTCATTAGCCATGTCTATTCATGGCTGGCTCCTTATCACCATTTAAACCCCTATTCAAATTTCAACTCTTAGGAAAGCTCTTTCGTACACTTGCCTATCCACTCTATCACATTATCCTGTTGTGCTTAACATGTTATTAAAATCTAACATTGTTTACTTATTTATTGTCTGTGCTACTGCCACTATAATGTAAAATTTAGCCACAGTACCTCTGTTGGCTTATTCCTCAGTATAATTCCAGTGTCTAGAACAGTGCCTGGTACAAATATTTTTGGGATGGATAAGTGAGGGTAGACTTGCTGCATATTTGAATGTTTCAGAATGGTAAAGTTGTGAATGCAAAGTTATCAAGATGTATTATCATAAAAATTTATAAACATATGTATCCTGATAAATATATGTGTATATTCTGATTATACATGTTGCATTGTTTTAGAGAGATTTATAGAACTCTGTGTAAGAGGGACTCAGTAGCTGAGAGGATATATATCATCATTTCCTGTATTGTCACATTGCAACTTCTCACTAGTGAACCCTGTTATGTATCACTCATTCATTCAGCGCTTACTGAGAACCTTTGGGCACTGACAATTCAATAGGTACAAAATAAGATGCATGGGAAAAGTGGAATGGAAGTACAGTGATGGAAGAAATAATGTTGTTTAGAAAAGAGGTCGAGGAAATGGTAAAATCTTTGAAAAGAAGTTGCCATTTCTGCTTAAGCCTGGATCAAGTAGAGTGAAGAGAAAGGGATTTTCAGGCAGAGGGAAAAACTCTAGCAAAGGCAAGAGGTATAGGAATTCGGGAAGTCACTTGTGGTAACTGAAGAAGCGTGGGTGTTAGAGCGTGGTAGAGAGTGATGTTGGAAAATATGTTGAAGTCTGATTGGGAAGGATCTCCAATGCCATGCCAAGAAGTGTATCTAGTAGGTAATTTAAGAACCATCAAAGGACTTTTTCTAGGACTGTGACATGAGCAGGTTTGTGATTTACAGGATAGTTCTTGCAGCTGTTAGGATGAGAGAGTGAGCCCGAAGGCGTAGAGATTCCTTAAAAGGCCATTACAATTTTCAAGCAAGCAATGAGGCCTAAATGAAGGCATTGGCGGTATGAATAGGGAGGAAAGGCTGATTTCAGGATTAAAATTGATGGGTCTTGGGACCTATAGGGGAGTGAGGGAAAAAGAGGAGATAGAGCTGACTCTGAGTTTCTGGTTGGGAGTCTTGCAGATGGGGCTCTAATTGATCCACTGTGACCTGCAATTGATTGGCCCTCCTGGTTCACCTCATTTCCTTCATTGACCTTTCTTCCCAACTTTAACTCCAGGAAAGAGGCTTCCTTCTACTTTGGGCTCATTAATACCTCTTTTCATTCACCAGGTATAGAACCTACCAGCTAATCAATCTGTAGGAGTAACCTTTCCTTTTCCTCTGTGTCAGCAGCTGAGTATCTCACAGATTGATTCAATGCGCTCTCAGTTCTGTCAAAACTGTTTCAGGATACCTAGAGAGCTCTTTTGCTGCCTTGTAGGTTTGCACGTCTTCTAACAATCTGCTGTAATACTTTAATTCATTCAACTTTTCCTTATTATCCCCTTGTATCCACTTACATTAGCCCATAGATGATCTCAACTCCGGCCTCAATGGTCTCTAAAGGTTTGTTCCTAGTCCTTATGTAGGATTCAATATTGAGAAGAGTACTATAGGGGGAGAAAAACCAACAGTGCACAAGGGGGTGGTTTCTGACTTTTCAGAGTTTATAATCCAGAAGAAGAGCTGAGACTTTACCCCTTCCTTTTTCTTCCTTCCTTCCTCCCTTTCCCTTCCTCCCCTCCTTCATTCCCTCCTGCCTTCTCCTTCATTTCGGATTTCCTTGCTTCCTCTTTTCATTTCTTCCTTCCTTCCTTTTTTCTTGCCTGCCTTTCCCCACCCTCCTTCCTCAATTAAATCAAATTAAAAACTGCAAAGGCAGAAAGAGTGCAAAGGTAAGTGAAATATCAAGGTTTTTGATCATAGAGCAACCAATAGTTGAGTGATCAGTTATTGGGCATGGGACTGAAGCCTGGATTAACGTGGAAGGTCTCATAGGAAAACCAGTATGCAACTTAAGGAATATCTATTCTTAGGAATAGAAGGTGGAAGAATTCTCATAAATATGGGACGTCTTGATTTTAGGGAATTTTCTTCCCCATGCCAAATCCAAAAACAGTCTTATTTTTAGAGGAAGTTGAATAAAATATTGATTAGATTAATAGATTAATAATAGAATTATGGGAAGGGAAATAGAGCAAAAAACATTGAATATTCTTTTTGCTGTGCTGTAAAGAATGTATATCTTCCTAAGAACATTAGGCAAATTTCTTGGAAGTAGATATCTTGGAAGTTGTTTTGAGTTGATTTATGCCAAGAATGGAATTCTTTACTTCATTTTAGTCCTAAAGTGAAAAGGGAACCAGTAATGCATCTCATGCATCCTTTTTAAGTAGTTAATTGTCATATTGCCTAGTGTGGAATAAATGAAAAAACAACCTAGTTGTTAGGCTTTCAGTTAAGACATTTGATTCCCCAAATTCTGATGCTTAGCATGCACAGGGCACTTTATATTTGCCACATTATTAATTTGTCTTCATAATAGCCATGGGAAAGCAATGCAGGGATAACTTTATTTAACAGATGAAAAAAATAAGGCCACCAATATGTAGAGTCACCAAGTCTACCATTTTTCAAAAAACTTTAAGTGTGGTTTTTTTTTTTTTTTTTTGGTGGCCTTGATACTTATATTTCCAGATGGTAAATCCAAGGAGCCAAGCAGTTGATGTCAATCATTCATTAACATCACCCTAAACATCAGGTGGACTATTTCTTCTGAGTCTCATTCTTTGAGCTTAGCTGATAATTTTATGGTTATTATAGGAACAATACTTACCTAAATTTGTAACACATTTTTGTTGCCTACAAAGAAGCTTTAAATTATTAAATATCATTTAACAGATAAAATTAAATAAGTGTTCTTAACTACCCTATATGCCTCAAACAGGTGTTTCTATAAATCCAAGGAAAAAATTCAAGTGAATTTGTTTACCATTGGCTGAATAAAAAAGTTCAGGTGATATAGTTCTGATAATTTATTATTTGGCACACAGAATTATTTTAAATTGCTGCATTAGCACTGACTCATTCAGAATAGCATCTGCTAGAAGACCACCAAAGAATCCCAGGGATTTGGTGCAGTCACTACAGTGACAATAAACAACAAATTGGTAACCTTTGGGACTGGCAATTTTATTGAAACACATTATTTTTTTTTTTTCAAAACTTTAGCAGAATCTATACCAGTGATTTCAAGTTTTTAAAAAATTCCATACTTCATATTACTCAATATTGTCAGGCTTTTTAATTTTTGCCGGTCTAATGAAGATAAAATTATATCATATTGAAGTTTTAATTTGCCTTTCATTGGTTGCTAATGCAATTGTGAATCTTTTAAAATACTTATTCACCATTTGTGTGTTCTTTACTGTGAAATATCTATTTATGTCTTTTGCTCATTTTCTATGGGTTATTTGTCCTTTATTGTCTCACTGAATTTTCAAATATATCACAGAAAGTAAACTTTTTTGGTTACATATGTTACCAATGCCTTCTCTAAGTCTGTGTTTGTTTTAACCTTTTGAAGGAAATATTTTGCTAATTATTTTTGGGGGGATGAGGAATATATACTAATAATTTATTAAGGAAAAGTCAACTTTTTTTAAGAAAAGATTGAGTGTTCCACCAACTCATTTAAATCATGCCTATCTGGAGTAAAAGCCTTGCTTAATGCAAGACGATGAACACTGGTACCTAATAGGTTAACAAGAAAGTGGGCAACATAAAATATGATAAAATAAGTTATGCAACTGGAAAAAAGCAGATGTGGAACCATACTGAATAGTTTTTGTAAGTGCAGCTGAAATATGGAATAAGTAAAGAGCGGTCACTAGCTTCTGAAAGGCTGCCTATAGTCAGTAATGTTCTGCTAATCATTTCTTTTCTTTTTTTTTTTTTTTTAGATTATTTATTTATTTATTTGACAGATCACAAGTAGGCAGAGAGGCAGGCAGAGAGAGAGGAGGAAGCAGGCTCCCCACTGAGCAGAGAGCCTGATGCAGGACTCGATCCTAGGACCACAGGACCATGACTCGAGCCAAAGGCAGAGGCTCCAACCCACTGAGCCACCCAAGTACCCCTCTGCTAATCATTTCTTAATACTAGCATCATCAAGTTTATCAGTTTTGCCCTATACAGTTAGTAGACTTTGGGTTCTTGTTTAAGAAATCCTTCTCTACCAGTGGTGATAAAGATCTTTTTTTTCTATTTCTTCTAAAATTTGGATATTTGCTTTTCACATATATGTATTTAATCCATCTAGAATATACTTTTGTATACTGCAGAGATCCAATTTTATTTTTTCCAAATGGATAATCAATTTTCCTAACACACTTTATGGACTAGTTTTTGCTTTCCTCCATTATCTGCAATGTCATTGCACATGTAGGTATATGTGGTCCTGTTTCTGGACTCCTTATTTCTATGTGGCAAAAAGATTTTTTGTTCCTGCTTGTTCCAGGCTTGGGGGACTCCAGGGTGGTCAAAAACTGCCTAGCTGCTACAGGGAGAGCCTCAGCCAGAGGCCCTGACACCAGCGGTGGGGTGCCAAAGGGGCCCCGCAAAGCCTGCAGGGATCTGGAGGCTCCTAACTGTGCTGGAGGTGGGCGTTGACCCTGCCAGCACCCCTTTTGGGGATGTTTTGGCTGTTCTTAGCGCTTTGCCCATATACATTTTAGAATTGTTAAATTTCTCAAATATTTTGTTTGTAATTTGAGTGGAATTTTATTGGATCTAAGATTAACTTTGAGGAACACTGCTATTTAAACTATGATAAACTATTTTATGAATTTGGTATATTTCTCAACTTAGGCATTTAGAAATGTTTTCTCATTGACTTATGGAATCTTTCTCTTGGTAAGGAATACCTTTTTGTATTTTATTTAGTTCAGTCCTGAATTTTTTGTTTTCTGAAAATGTCTTTTTTAGTTTTCATTTTTGAGGATTCTTTCCATTGGGTATAAAATTTTATGGTACCAGGTATTACAGCATTTTGAAAAATCCTTCCATTGCCTTCTGGCTTTGGGGTGTGTGTGTGGAGGGAGGGGACGTGCGGGGGTGTGGGGAGGCAGCTGTTAGACTCACTGATCCTCATTTGAAGGTGAGTATCATTTTTCTCCAGCTGCTTATAGGATCTGTGGTACGTTTGGATATGGTATTTTTAATATCTCACTCTAACTTTGTAGTACTTTTTGAAAATATGGCTGAATGGCAACAGTTTAAAAACATTCTCAGTTATCTTCTCAAATAACATTTCACCTTCTTTCCATCAACTCTTCTAGGACTTTAGTTAGACATAGATTAAACCTTTTAACCGCATTGATCATATTTCTTACTCTCTTCTGTTTTTCACCCTATACTTTTTCCTCTCTGTGCTTTATCCTGGATATTTTCTCTTAATGTATTTTT
Organism: Mustela lutreola; assembly: GCF_030435805.1. Taxonomy (NCBI): domain Eukaryota; kingdom Metazoa; phylum Chordata; class Mammalia; order Carnivora; family Mustelidae; genus Mustela; species Mustela lutreola. The sequence goes on along the minus strand of NC_081299.1, from coordinate 74,420,529 downwards.
GTTTATTGACATTGATATTTCTATTGACATATTGATATATTTCCTAGTATATCTTGGATATATTTATATATGCTAAATCATTAGTAGTCCCTCTAATTCTGTCCATTCTGCAGTTAATTCTAGCCATGAAATTCTTGAGTACAATTATATTTTTCATTTTTGAAATTTCCATTTCTATAGTTTACATTCTGTGTTTAAATTGTTACTCTTATTTATTTATTTATTTATTTTTAAAAGATTTTATTTATTTGACAGAGAGATCACAAGCAGGCAGAGAGAGAAGGAAGAGGCTCCCTGTTGAGCAGAGAGCCCGATGTGGGCTCGATCCCAGGACCCTGAGATCATGACCTGAGCCGAAGGCAGAGGATTAACCCACTGAGCCACCCGGGTGCCCCAATTCTTTTTTATATGAACATAATCATAGTTATTTTTAAGTTGCTAGGTGATAACTCCATTATTCATATTCTATGGATCTGCTTCTATGTTCTATTATTTCTCTTAAGTTTTGACTTAATTATATGCTTAGTTGTTACTTTTTGTTTTCTTTGCTAAATCCTAATCTCTGCATATTAAAAAAATAGCAATATCTTGAGGCTTAGGGTGATGTTGTTTTCCACCCAGAGAAAATTTGTTTATTTCTGACAGGTGGGTAAGGGCATTCGTCATCAAAGTTTACTTTAATTCAAATAGGGCTTTTAATCATTTGAGACTAGTTTATGTTTTGTTCAGCCTTATTCCCAAGCCTTGGAGATTTGCCAGTCCCTTCCCACTTGGCAGGTTCTGGGCTTGCATTTTTTCCATTTAGCCTCTTGTGTCTGTTAAAATCTCTGCTCAGCTTCTCTGTCAACTCTTTGTACTGGAAATATAGGCAGCCATAGAGGAAACTAGACTCAAATATATATGGATTACTCCATGTTTTTATCTTCTGAATTTTGATTTCATTATTCTTTACTTTCTTTTTGTATCTCCTATGAATTCAAACATATTAAAACAATGTGCCCACATTTATTAGTTGTTTTAAGCTGGAAAAATGATCTGAAATATCTAGTTTAGCAGTATCAGATTTCCACTAATTTTGGAAATTTAATGTGTGTTTGTGTGTGTGTGTGTGTGTGTATTATTTCAAAATATTTTGTTTAGCTTTCTTATCTGGTTGTTTTTGATAGTGTCTTATTTGTTATCTTGATTTTTTTTTCTCTATTTTAAACATTTCATTCATAATTATTTTACCTTTTATGTATTTATTTATTTTTATTGTGTTATATTAGTTACCATACAGTACATCATTAGCTTTTGATGTAGTGTTCCATGATTCATTATTTGTGCATAATCATAATTATTTTACATTCTATAGCTAATATGTTCAGAACTCTAAAGGCCTAGAGGTTTAAACGTGGTTTTTTTTCTCTTCACCCTTCTAAATAGTGGAGTATTTATTCATGTGTTTAGTAATTTTCTTTTTATTATGAGGTCATATTTTGTTGAACTTCTGTGGACATCCTGAGGGCCTAACATGGGGGTGTTTTCCTCCAGAAAAAACTGGTTCTTGCTCCTGGTGGGTACTATTGGATGTGATTAAGTTGATACCACTCAGTTATAATATTTCAACTTCAGGCTTCTCTGGATGAATGAATAGTCTATATTTGAAATTGCGACCTGAATGATAATAGGTCTATGGGGCCAATTCTTAGTAGAAACTGTTATAGTGTGTGTGTGCATGTGTGTGTGTGTTCTGCCTGGAGTCCTGATGAAGGCACACAGATTTCTGGTAGGTTTCTGTTGCTAGTATGCAGATGTTTTTAATGTCCTTTTAATAGTGCTGTAGCACTGTTGAGGTCTCAAATTAATGAAGTCTGTATCTCATGGGTCCTTTACTGGGTTGTAGCTGTGAGTACATATCCTAGATGTGTTAGGTAAAGAAAAATACATCAAGTACATCCAAGAACAGATGAAATAGCATATTAATAGAGAAGTAAAATAATTCCTTAAGCCAGATATAATGCAGAGGTCAGGTAGGTAATGCAAAGGCATGTAGTTGCTAAAAGTAAGGTAATAAGAGGTGGTGGACCCGCTGTCTGAAAGATCAAAATTTAAATTTAAAAAAGATGACCAGGAAAACGTCTCCTAGAAGGCTTTGACCCAGAGACTACCAGTTTTTGACTTCTGCCAACTCTCAACCCATACCTTGATAATATATTTTAAATAGGCACTTAAATATGTGTTAATATTTTTTAATATATTGTGATAGCATTCAATTTGACATCTATGTGATCTATAACAATTTGGCCTGCTTAGGCTCGAGTATTTAAAACTCTCTGCCTGGTATAGGTTTTGTTCTACATTCCTTTTTTTCAAGATGAGAAAGAAATATCTTTAGCCTACATTAAAAATAATGGTCATGGAGCAAGGATTTCCTAATCATAGTAAATTGAAGGAGTTTGGATAAAGGATCAATTCCATAAATTAGGGATTCTAGAGACTAAAATTAGCAGTATTCATGATTTAGAGAACAAAAGTTACTATTAAAACATTGTGCATAAAATGCTTCCATCACTAATCCATATTATATGATGATGAGAGAAATGAGGTGAAATAGAAGATTAATGAGAAAATCAATGGTAATTTCTGTCTTCTTACTAAATAAGAGTCGATTTGTATCATTACTATTAGCATCTAAGTATAAATGGGAATAAGATCAGGTCTAGAGGGAAAAGTTGTGTTGAATTTTATGGCTCTATGTAGGCAAAATGATGTGCTTAATTCTACAGCTTTCCACTTATGTCGTGGCCATACACTACTTTTTCCATCTCTGGACTAGATATTCAGTAAATTCTTTCTATCTATCAAGAAAAAAATGCTGCAGAAATATATTTCTTATTTAATTTCTACTATTCTTTTAAATGGTAGTTTGCAGAATGCATCTGGGTGTACAGCTAATGACCCATGAGCAATAAGCAACTGTTTAAGTAAAATGCACTATGAAAAAGCTTTTACCAAACAGCATTTTAATATTTTAAATAGATTTTCCATTGCAAGCTCTTTGTAACTGGATTAGTTCTCTGATGTGTTCTGACAGAGCTGTGGTTAGGGATACTCCATTAACTTTGTCTGTCATCTTATTTTCCCTAGTATCCAGCAGAACACCCTTATATTTCATAATTTGTATTGCTATCAGTGCTGATTTGTAAATGTGCAAATTATAATTAACAGTGGCTACTACTTCTATTAAATATTAAATCATTCTTGCAGCTTATATTTTCCACAGCAGATGGAGCCCTGTGGTATGCAAATAGACTTTCCTTACATTGTCAGCAAATTTTAACCTATATTTTAGTTTAAAGAATACTTTTTTTTCCTGTTTGCTTTATGTTTTCTATAGCATTTAGGTTAATATTTATTTACTGCAGATTTTCTTTCTACTAATAAGAATTTCATGGACTATTACATTCCAGCACTGTGGTTTTGTTTCCCTTCATTAATAGCTCCTTAATCATCTAGCTTGCAAGTATGAGAGCTTGTTATTTGTACTGATACTGCAGTATTGCATAAGAAGCGTTTAGTTATATTTTAATATGTACAGCAGAGCAGAGATGTTGGGTACACCATCGTAGGTTTTAATTTGAAATCCAATCTATGTGCACATTTTCCCCCCAGAATAAGCAAACACATTTAAGGTTTTATATTGTGTCTTAAACATTCTATTAAATGTCATCAGCCGATTCAGGAAAATGTATTGCAAAAATATTAGAGAAGTATAAAATGTGTAAATGTAATAGATGCTTGGGACATGGAGAGGAATGTAAAAGTCCAACATTTATCAGGTAACCATAAACCACTAAGAAACATTGATAGAAAGTAACATTCTTATGATATATAGTGTCTTAAGCATGAACTCTTATTTCTGGTATTTATTGCAGTGCTGTTGTATTAAAAAACACTAATCCAGAATTATTGCAACCTTTCCAAACCGTGGATTCCTAGAGTATGAATATTTTGGTTGTGGAGCAAGTTCTTACTTTCTTAACAATGAAAGGATATATATTCTTTAAACCCACTGGAATCAGAAGATTGTTTCCTTGACAGGTTTTTAATGGCAAGTTAAGACTGCCGGGGAAACCATAGAACTCAAAGGCATTAACTGACAAATTAAGCAAAGAGTAATGAAAACTTCGATGTGTTTGAATCATCATTCATTGAACTGTAATTGCCTTAGCAGCAGAAAATTAAATTGTAACAACTAAGGGTCTTGACACTTCCCACATTTTCTTAAAAAAAAAAGTTTGTGCATGCCATGGAGGATAAACAGCAGTCACATGAAATACTGGTTGTGAGTCTTTTTAATTACTGAATTTTATTTATTGTTTTGGAATCAGCCATTCAATAAGACACACAAGTTTCTTATAACAGTCTGCTTTTTGTATTTTTTTTTTTCTAAAGATTTTATTTACTTATTTGACAGGGAGAGATCACAAACAAGCAGAGAGGCAGGCAGAGAGAGAGGAGGAAGCAGGCTCCTCGCTGAGCACAGAGCCTGATGCGGGGCTCGATCCCAGGACCCTGAGATCATGACCTGAGCCGAAGACAGTGGCTTAACCCACTGAGCCACCCAGGCGCCCCTGCTTTTTGTATTCTTTAACATAGGAAATTTTAGTCTATATTAGATAATACAGTTATAAATAGGATCTCCTTCAAGTTATAGGGCCTGTTGGTTTATGGAAACAAGTAGAAGTGACTTTCCAATTATACGATCTCCTTTTTCCTCTTCCATGTCATGGGGGAGGAGAGATCTGGTATATGCAGGATAATTTTTTTTTTCCAGATATTGCCTTTATGGGTGTCATTCAGAGGTCCAGTTAAAAGTGTATTAATTCATTTGTGACTGGCCAAAGAAATTAATCCCCAAGTAGCAGGTTTTTCTTGAAAGAAAAGGAATATCTTTGTTGTTGTTCTTAAGTGGTATGAATACTAGAATGCATACAGGGTACTCAGAAATAAAAGCCTATCTGTTTCTCTGCGGATATCCTATAGGAGTCAAAACAGAGACAACACAAGGCTTTATAAAACAATGTTTTAGATTAATCGAAAGGTATAGGTATGGAATCCATAAGAACAGCCTGACCAACCTCTTCGTGAACTGTAGAGATTGTGAATTTCCCAGCAGATAATGCTTCAGCTTTGGGTGGGAAGCTGTGATAAATGTTTGAGTGGGAAAATATGTGTGTGAGTTAGAGCATCTGCTTTCATTACTTAGTTTTCAAGAGGACACTGAGAGTCAAAGAAATGAGTGGGTTTTATCCTGGAAAAGATCCAGGGGGAAACTAGATCTTCTGAAGACAAAGGAAGAGCTGATTTCAGCAGCTCCGATTTTGGGAGTGGTGGGCAGACTGAGTAGGGTAAGGACTCACTGAGTTGGTTAGTGGTGAGCTCTGCTCATCTGGTAACCGTGTCCTCCCTCGGTACCTTGGAGCCTTGTTCAGGGTTAACTCATTTTAAAACCTCCTATTGAAATCTTTCAAAATGAGGTGCCCTAAGGGAATGTCTTTGCCTTAGGAAGCTGTGCTTAACAGGTGTCTCCTGAAGAGAAGGCCTCCACAGGACGTTCGTAAAAGCCTGGAGGAAGGAATGTAATGGGAACATGGAGAACAAAAAGGAAATGGACGGGTTTGCAGTTGCAGATTCGAAGTTAGGCAGGACTATCCATAAAGAGACTAACTAATTTTCTAGGTCAAGTAATTTCATCCACGATTCAGAAGCCATCTATGTTTGGAGGGATTTATATACTATCAAATAGTCTGTATATTTCTATAACTTGAAAAAATAAGAGTGCAGTAGTGACAAATACAGCAGGTGTTCATATCCCTGTGAAAATCTGTCACAGGAATGGAGATAGTCAAGCTAGTTTTTATTCCCTCTTCATTTAGGGGTAAAGGCTAAGGATGGAGACTGCACGGGAATGGAGAAAGGGGGAAATGGGATATTTCTGGATGAATCGGATAAAAAGCTGTTTGTTTTGTTTTGTTTGAAGGCCGATGGCAACTGTTGGGGACCTCATACTGTCAATAACTTCTCATATTTGCTAAAGTCAGTGTCTTTTCTGGACATCACTTCCTTTCCCATGTATCTTTGCATCTTTAGCCAGCAATACCTACACAGCCAGGTTAAGTTCTCCTGGTATCCTGTGAAAACTCCAATATTTAAGATCTGTTATTATGGCCACTATGAGGTTAAAGTATAAAGTTGACCAAGGGGTGCCTGGGTGGCTCAGTTAGTTAGGCCACTGCCTTCGGCTCAGGTCGTGATCTTAGGGTCCTGGGATGGAGCCCCGCATCGGGCTCTCGGCTCAGCAGGGAGCCTGCTTCCTCCTCTCTCTCTCTGCCTACTTGTGATCTCTCTCTCTGTCAAATAAATAAAATATTAAAAAAAAAAAAAAACTCGACTAAGCGGAATTCACAGTTCATTCACATTTCTTGGATCCTTCTTTCTGATAAGACTTTCCCCTCACCTCCTTCAAGGAGCTCAGTTACAGCTGTCCTCTGCTGACATACCTCACCCTTCAACCATCCTTTTTTTTTTCCTCATCTAAGTATATAATTTCTTTGGCCTATGCCCTCAGTACCTTCCTTGTTAGGTTTATTTAATCTTGCCTGGTAAAGTAAGTAAGATACTACTAACTGATAAAGGCTTTTGGATAACATTTGCCTTTTGCTAGAAATTTTATTTACATGAGCCAAGAGACCCTGTGCTAAGACCAGTAGAACAGGAGCATCCTTTGTTTCCCTTCCAGTCATCAGTTTAACTACTTTGACTATGAGGGGCTTTGGCTGTCTACTTAAAGTCTGGAGATTGTGTAAGGCCCCAAACCAGAGCCTTCCTTAAGAGGAAAAAAAAAAAAAAAGGTGAAATAAATATAGCATATCGTCCAAAATAATGGTTGTCCAGGATCTGTGAATTTATGCAAACCTAGTGTTAGGCTCAATAGAAAGTAAATAGTAAATCTAAATAAAATTACCCTGTAGGGGATCTAGCTTGGCAAAAATGTGAACTCTCCTTAACCTCTTCATATTCCTCATGTTCCATTTGAATTTTTTATGGATTCTGCTTTTGAAGACTGAGTATATTTGTCATAGGTATACATGTTCTCTGGAAAGCTTGGCTTGAGAGAAACTTTATGCAAAGGTCTTTTTTTCTGGGGGGATGCATGATCCAATAATTTTCAAAATGCTGTAGGCACTATCTAAATATATATATATATATTTAGATATATATGTAAATATATAATTATATATTATATAATTAATGTCATGTAATTATAATATATATGGTGTATATATAGTATGTATGTAAGTGTATGTATATATATAGTATATATATAGCATACATATTTTAGATTTTATTTACTTGAGAGAGAGAGAGAGAGAGCACATGAACTTGCAAGATTACTCAGGGAGGGTCTGAAGGAATGGGAGAGGGAAGGGAGAGGAAAAAGCAGACTCTGCACAGAGCACACAGCCCTGAGATCATGACCTGAGTAGAAACCAAGAGTTGGATGCTCAACTGACTGAGCCACCCAGGCGCCCCAACGCTATCTAAATTTCGAGGATTTGCAATGTGTGTTAGCGTAGTAAAGGCTCTTAGAAGTCCTGTAGTGAAAAAGCTGGTTTGAATTTGTTTAACTCAACATTTCCTAAAGGCTTATTCTTTTGAGTACAACATTCTGGGGCACTAGTTTTCCAATAAGTACAATTGTGGAGGGTGAGGCAAGGCAAGATGCTATGGACATCTACCTGTATTGTAGTTATTTTAGTAGAAGAAAATGGAGAAAATATTATGTTGGAAGATGATATAAGCAGCACCAGTAAACACACCCATTTGTTTTCAACTCATTCATTTATTTATTAAGAACTTACTAAGTACCATATAAATAATACCGAACCAGGAGTTTGGATTTTGCCTAAAAAACAAACAAAACAAAAACAAAAAAACAACAAAACCCTCCTAACCTATGTTGGGAGACACTTAGAAAATAAAAATGTTCTAGGTTGCACTTACTTGACTGAATCCATGATCAGTGGTGAGACGTCTTCCAGTGGTTGAGTCTCAACGTCTTAGATATTGCAGGGAGAAGTAGATGCTGATAACTACTGCCTCATCTAAGCCACATTTTATGCAGATATCTAGACTCAGTAAAGAATGTCTAAACAAAAAACATCCCTTCAGAGGCTTTTCATTCTGTTAAAGTTTCCTTTCTCTGATACTGGGAAGAGAATATAGGACTTGGATTCAGAGGACTTCAGTTTGAATCCCACCTCTATCTTTCATGGCCTTGTGGTTGGCAACATCCCTAATATTGCCAAGGCAGAGACACTGAGGATCCAGTTATTAATATTTTCCTGGACTGAATCTAGGAGGATCCTAAAGGGATCTAATAAAAATAGTTCTGTCCTTCATAAAATGTTGAAGTCTGTACAGATGTTAGATATTGTTTCTATTATTCTTGCTTTTATTATTCTCAATCTAATCAAAGTAATCAGTTTGCAAGGCATTGTCTTAAATACATTCCATTTATTTTCTCCCTTAATCTTCACAACAGTCCTAAGTGTTAGATATAATCGTTCCATTTTACAGGTGAGAAAAACTGAAGCTCCCAGAATTTAAATAATGGGTTTAAGAAAAACATGTACAGGGGCACCTGGGTGGCTCAGTGGGTTAAGCCGCTGCCTTTGGCTCGGGTCATGATCTCAGGGTCCTGGGATCGAGTTCTGTATCGGGCTCTCTGCTCAGCAGGGAGCCTGCTTCCCTCTCTCTCTCTCTCTGCCTGCCTCTCCGTCTACTTGTGATTTCTCTCTGTCAAGTAAATAAATAAAATCTTAAAAAAAAAAAAAAAAAGAAAAGAAAAACGTACAGATTTTCAGTGCATTAGATCTGTGGCCTGTCCAGCAACTTTTTGGAATTTTCTAAATTCAACTAATAATATTAAGCACCTTCTATAGTCTGTGTATGATTTCAAGTTCTGTGTATGTGTATAGTGATCAAAAAAATGGACTAAAATTTCTGTTCTTGTAGAATTTTAATCCTAGTGAGGAAGAGAGACAGTAAAAATAGTATCTATACAGCATGTTAGAAAGTGATGAGAGCTATTGGAGGAAAAATAGAATAGGATAAGGGGTAATTGAGAGTGTGGGGAGAGGGGATGAAATAACTTTAAATAGGTAGCGCAGAGTTGCCTATCAAAATGGTGTCTTGAGCAAAGATTTGAAAGAGTTGAGGGAATGCGTCATGTGGATATTGAAGAGAGGAATGTTCTGGTTATAGGGGGCAGATAGTGCAAAATGTCCTGAGATGTGAATATGTTGGACATGTTTGAGGAACAGCATGTCTAGTGGAACTGGAGTAAAGTGAGCAAGGGGTGGGGGGTAAGAAAGTGATCAGAGATGTCAGATCATTTAGGGTTTGTAGACCACTGCCAGAGCTCTGACTTGCATTCTTCACAGAATGGAGTAGGGAAGAATTTGTAGGAGAGGAAGGATGTGATCTGATGTATATTTTGAAAGGATTTCATTGGCCATTTTGAGAATGAACTGTAGGGGTTAAAGGTGGAAGCAGGAAATCAAAAAATTCTCATTCCAGGTACAGAATGAAGTGAATTAGAACGTGCTTCCAAATCTTATTTGGTGAACATTAAATTCAGTTAGTTCATTTTCCATATAGCAAAATGAGTAAGCTGGGGAGGCCTGTTTGAACACCTATTTATCTTGGCCAAATACTTTCTTCTCGCATCTTGAAGTCATTTATTTGGTCATGTTGGTGCTATAACCAAAATGAGTTTTTCTATAATAGTGACATAAATCCTTGACTTCCAATAGAAGATTGGATTAAATAGGATTTTCTTTGGGGGGTAGGTGGTATATTCCAACTACCTCTTATCAAAACCAATGTAATTTTCAGTATAGACTAGGTAGTGGTTTGAAATATCATCTATCCAGATTCTGTTTGATGGTAGAATATAGGATTAATAGTGGATTATCATTAGAAACCCATATTCTACCACACAGAATTAGGATCAGAGCCATGATCCTTTGAAAGCAAATCATGGAACACCAACACAATGGGAATTTGGATTCATTTTGAGTAACCATTGATATTATCCAGTCCCTAGTCTTCAGATCCATACAACAGAGTCTAGATGGGGAATTTGATGCTCTTATTCTTTTGGAACTGATAGAACCGGGAATCACATAAACTGTAGTGAGCTCATTTATTGATATTTGAGTAACTTTATGGACCGTGCTTGGGTTAATGATAGGGCAGAAATGCCATTAAAGCAGAATACTATTAGTTAATCTGCTGATGACATGCATTAGTGATACTTGAAAAATTGTACAGTAGTGAGGACTTTTGTAGTTTTAGCTCATCCCCCTGTTAAGATTTGTAGGTGTTTATTATGTGAACCTAATTTTCTCCCTTCACCCTCAGCCAGTGACTCAGATCCCTTAACCTACGTGCAGACACACTCAAGAAGGCTTTCTGTTAATGGAACATGACTGCTGTGTTTTCTTTGAAAATGCAGTACAGTTGCTTTAAAATTACAGGTCTACTATGTGACCGAGAAGCATCCTCAGTTGAGGTACAGATTGCACAGTTTATTGGAAATGTAAATCCTACTTCCTTAATTTACTCCAGGGTTCATGATGGGGAGTAGAAGTACAGCAAAGGGAGGAGAGTGCTCAAGGAAGTATTGGTTTAATCTGAGGCCTGGCCCCTTCATATCTGATCTGTGTTTTGCTAAGAATTGATTGGTGCTTTCTTGGAAGATACGCTCTGGAAATGACCGTCATTACCTGTTAGAAATATCTTTGGTGCTCACCTTGACTGCATATATATTGAGAAATTTTAATGGTACAGAGGATATTAGCATGACCTCTGTGAAAACAAATTCATGAAGCATTCCATATTTTTAAGCTAAACTTATGGTGTAATAGTTACATATAGCAAATCATTAAGTTGTACCCCTTAAAATACAATATTATATGTTAATTATATCTCAATAAAACTGGAAATAAAAGAGAAATATTTGTGTTTGGAGACCCCTCCCGGGCCAAAGGATCAGATAAGGTGGTCCCATCTTTTGAGAGTATGGTCAGGAATTTAGCAAGAAACTAAACATACAAAATGCTGTATTAAGTACATGTGTTGGTACCTGAAATCCGGCATCCTTTTAAAACAAAGTGGTTAAGAGGGTATAAATGTTAGTATTCCATTGCCATCCCTGCCACCACAAATCTACAGCCTACTATTTTCCGACCATACGTTTCCTAATGATGCTTCTGTTGATAGAAAGCCCCAGTCATTTTTTATTAATGGATGCTGTGACTTCTTCCCACTCTCTTTCCATTGGCACAGCATTTACTGATTAAGGATGCTGGGTGAGTCAGAATATTTCTTGCATAATGATTGGTTACTTGGAATGGGTACCAGCTCTTCCTTTGTGATAAAGAACAGTGTATATAAATAAGGGTAAGAGATTTTCTTGATGTTCAAGGTCTTTGGTCTCTGAGTTACAGACTATAAATTTCCTGGGCCACATTCTAGATGCAGAACTTCCATTGAAGTCAACAGAAGTTAAAAAAAAAAAATTAATGGCAGGAAAATGCACTATTACTATTTATTATTACTTCTTTTTGACTGCTCTGAAGATAATTTAGTACATAAAGTATTGAAGAAGTTTGGGGTTTTTCCAGTGACTCATTTTCATGCAAATGTTTATCACATTTCTGGGTATTGTTTTCCTTTATCATATATATTTCCATCTTCCATGGGTAAATCAACATCTTCATCCATATTGCACATTCAGCGGCTGTAAATTCAGCCTGTATTCTCATTAAATGTTACAAATATGTGATTTTCATTTATGAATTTAGCGGGTGTTTCTGAAATTTCTACTGCAGCATCTGGCCAGGAAATAGTGTCTGTGAATCAGAATTACTACACCTAATTTTATTTTTCTTCTGTATACTTCTTTTTCTAATCCTTTCATAGCCAACAGGAGACAATGGGAATTTTTTCTCTCCCAATTCTTAGCGACCCCCTCCACCCCACACACACTCATATATAGATCTTAGGTTTGATTTTGCTCTTCCTGTTATGCACGGTTCAGGGAACAATGGAAGCAAATCCTGAGTCCCACCCCTTCCTCTCTGCCAGCACTCACATCTAAGCCACCACTGTGGTTTAATCAGACCAGTGCAAGCACCTCCTAAGAGGTTTTTCACAACATTCAGCTTCAGTCCCTTCTAATCTTTTGATGCTGCTGTTAGAATGATCTTTTAAAAACACAGGGATGATTCTGCATCTCCCTGCTTAAAACCCTTCTTATTGTCCTCAGGATAAAGACCAAATTCTTGGACCTGGTTCATGGAGCTCTTCTCCTACTCTGGTCCCAACTTGCCCCTGCGGACAGTTGTTCTACCCTGTATCTCCCTCCATGGCCCAACCACAGGCCCAGCTTTCAGACCCCCCACATCATCACATTCTTCACCTCTGGGCCTTTGCACACGCTCTTTCCTTTGTTTGCCTTACTGTTCCACTTCACCTGCTCCTGAATATATCCTGCTCATTCTTCAGCTTAAACTCTCCTCTTCTGAGTGACCCCTCTTACTGCCATCCATGAGCTTTGCATTCCCCCAGTATCCTGCTTGACCTTTTAAAATAGCCGTCACTCCTACGACGTTTTAGTGCCCAACTTCCCCAATAGATAGCTCTCTTCATGAGGCCAGTGATCCAGTCTGTGTTGTTACTGCCCTGTCCCAGCACCTTGCACATAAAAGGCATTTGGGCACGTAATTGGTACGGAAGGAATGTTTTGCTGACTTCACTTTTGTACTCTGCTGCTATTCACCTCTTTTCAGACTACTGAAAAGAGTAACCACTGGTTACTGTTTTCCACTATCATTGGATATGTGTTTCTCTTTGCAAGGAGACAGTGGGATGCTCTTCTTTTGAATTGCACAGATACTCATTGTCTTGTGCCCTTCCTCTCTGGACCAGCTTCCAGATATTCATTTTCACTTTAAGAGCCCAGTTTGGTTTGGAGTGATTGAAACATCCATGTGTAAGGAGGAGATCACTAGCTTGAGAGGAGGGGCTTGAGTTTGAACTCACCTATGACATTAATTTTAATTCTGGGGGAATTGTTGAAGCTCTGTGGTTATTATTCCCCTAGGTGACAAAATGAGAGGAACAAACTGGATACTGAGAAGCCATTTCGTGTGCTTTAGGGGAGACTGAGTCCATTGTGCTGGGGTACAGAAGATAACATGATTGAAAGGTGAACAAATGGAAATTCAGCATATTTTATTACTATAAATGCTAGTGATTTGACCTAGAGAGGGCTGAGGACAGGCTGTTTCTGCCAGCATGTGCCCCCTCTTCCCCACTGCTCTGTGATTCACAGCAACCCTGGACAATTATGGCTCAGAGAGAGCTGATGGTGGACATGTATGAAATGTGCTCCCACGTGGATTAGTGACAAGCCAGGGTAGTATAGAGTCACATGGTGGAGGCTGTGGGCGTAGGGTGATTGTTATTGTCTTACATATAATCATAGTATCTTTCCTTATGTAATAGTCACATTGCTGAAGAGTGCCTTATGCATAATTAGTGAAAAGGTGTAGGATTTAGAATTAGGCTGATCAGGGTTTAAATTCTAGCCCTGTCATTCTAGTGTGTGTGTGAGAGAGAGAGAGAGAGAGGAGAGAGAGAATGTGTGTGTCAGAGATATGAATCCATCCAGTTGGATTTCTGTGAGACTCAGTTTCCTCCTCTGCACATTTATGACAGTAACTCTGTCATAGAGTTGTTTAAGGATTTTAAAAGATAATATTTATGAGTCATTTTTGTCCATTTAGCATGCTTCTGTCCTGTAATAATACCATTTTCCTCTAGAGGAACTCTTCCTCTCTACTTAGTTCATGACCCTGGTGTAAGGGCTGCTGATCAAGTAGTGACTGGTTGCTCCACCCTGCCCCCATCCCCGTTCCAATATCCCCAAAGCAAGGGATGAACTGAGCCTGAGCAATCCAAATATAGTCCTAGATCTTTGAAACTGAGGCTCAAGTGAGGCTTTCTAGTGTGGAGGTGAGAAAATGCAGACTCAGAAGCTACTGGCAACGGGGGCGTTATCTTCTCAGAGACTCCTGATTTGCAGAACACATGGATGGTTGGAAGAGAGGAAAGGATCCTGGTACCATCACATCATTCCTTCTAGTCATTCCCAATTACACTTTTCCTTTTCCTTGTCATCTGAGTCAATAAATTCACCTTTTTTTGCATAAGCCAGCTCAAATTGCATGCCTTTAATTTACATATCAAAGAGTCAGGACTAATAGAGTAGCATACTGTAGATCCTGAGGGGAACTTAGTTCTTTTCTTCATACAAACATGATTTTATTTTTTTGTTTCCTCATAGAATAAGCCCAGGTATTATTGGTTGAAAAAAAAAAAACCCAAAAGTTTCTATATGCTGAATTCCATTTTTTAATATGTTAGTACTCTCTCCTTTTGATTTCCTCCACAGATTTTAACTACTAATCTAAACAATTTTTAAAAATATTTTATTCATTTATTTGACAGACAGAGATCACAAGTAGGCAGAGAAGCAGACAGAGGGAGGGGTGGGGGAAGGAGGCTCCCTGCCGAGCAGAGAGCCTGATGTGGGGCTCAATCCCAGGACCCTGGGATCACCACCTGAGCCAAAGGCAGAGGCTTTAACCCACTGAGCCACCCAGGCGCCCTAAATAATTTTTTTTTTTTAATACTTTGGATACTTTAAAAATATAACAGGTATGGATATTTAAATATGCTAATATATACTGTTGCAGAGTATAAAATTGGTACAGTATTTCTAGGTGGTGCTTTTGTAATGAGTATCCAAAAGTTTTGTTTATACTTTTTACTCATGAATTCCACTTTTGGTACTTCATCCTGTTGATATAAGCCTGGATGTGAACAATGCTATATGTACAAATTTATTTATTGTAGCTTAATTTGTAAGGATGAAAATAAAACAACTTAATGAATGTTCAGATTTTAAGGGTTATTTAAATTCCATGCAGACTTTTAAATAATTTTTATAATATTTAATGACATAACATCAGAGAAAATTCTGATATATTTTTCAGAAAAAATAGAGGCCATAAAATAGTATATACAATATAATTCTGATTTCACACACACACACACACCCCAAGTGTGTGTATTCAGAGCTATTTAGCAAAAATACTAAGAATAGTTCTTCTCTAGGAAATTGCATTGCTTAGTGTATGGAAGACATTGTGATAGATTCCCCAGCATCCGTACCATCATCCCCTCCCTACCTCCACACCATGTGCAGCAGCCATGCAATTTGGTAAGGTTGATCTTCACCTTGAGTTCTGTGGGTGGTCAGTCATTGTATGAGATCAATCAGCATGATCCCATCCCTCTAGTGATGATGATTAGGTTAGGTATGGACACAGAATGCAGGCACAAGCCATTTAATGAAAAGCATTATGTTGGCATTAATGGCTGGTTCAGAGAGATTTCATTGGATCTAATCAGAGCTGAAAGACTTTTGGTTTGGTAGGAGATACTAGTCTCTCTCCCTGAGGTGGTTAAGGACACCTGGAGTTCCAGGTGATATTGGAAGAGATTTTGTGATCTTAGGGGTAAGCTGGCCTTGAGTGAACTGACACGGAAAGGACAGAGAAAAGGGGTCATGAGACTTTTTTTTTTAAGATTGGTACAGTATTTATTTATTTATTTGTCAGAGAGAGAGAGAGAGAGAGAGCAAGAAAGCGAGCACAGGCAGCCAGAGGCAGAGGGAGAAGCAGGCTCCCTGCTGAGCAAGGAGCCTGATGTGAGACTCGATCCCAGGATGCTGGGATCATGACCTGATCCGAAGGCAGCTGCTTAACCAACTGAGCCACCTAGGCATCCCGGTCATGAGACCTTTTATGTGATGGCATTGTCATATCTCTGAATCATAACATTAAAGTCTGCCCTAATTTTAGAATGAGCTAACATATTACCTAATTAATTAGGCTAGGTGGCATTGAGGTTTTCATTCTATGAAATAAAACAGATCAAATTTAAATTAAGTGATTTTCATTTATTTTTCTTTTCCATTATTTGTAAAGATTTTTTTTGCATTGAACACATTTTACTTTTATAATTAGATTATTTATTATAAAAATTGCTATTAGCCCAAAACTGGCAAAGACCCATTAAATCAGCGTGTATTCTTCTCTCCTTTCTCACTCTCCCCCTTCTTCTGAACCTCTTTCAATTCTCTTCCCCAAATTCCCACAAGAGCCAGAGAAGCCAAAAAAATGTCAAAATTTTGTCACTCCATTAATTAGGAGACTTGAATTGGGTGAAGCACAACCTACATTCTGTGAAATTGATTGGCAAGTGACTGGCAGAGCTACCTTCTTGCTAATGGGGCAATGGCAGAGATGAGATGATCACCACTGTTTATCAGCGTGTGGCTCATTCTCATTCTGTGGAAACCTGAGAGGATTCACAGAGACACTGGTTAACATATGCTGACCAAAGAAGCTCCAAACCAGGCTCTAGAACTCCCTTGCCAAATTTGGAAGTGTGGTCAAAGAAGAAACCCCATGAGCAATGTGGATTGCAAAAGCTAAAGTAAATTTAACCTAGACATATATTCACATCTAATGAGTGGCAGTCAAATTGAATTGGTTACAATTTATAAGGTATGATGCATTGGAGAGGGGATACTTTTTTTTTTTTTTTTTTTTTTTTTTTTTTTTTTAATTTTTTATTTTTTATAAACATATATTTTTTATATACATATATTTTTATCCCCAGGTCTGTGAGACATCCAGATGGCCAACAGACACATGAGAGGGGATACTTTTTGAGCGAAGTGAGCCTGTAGCAAACAGCATGGAGAGAAGAAGCTCAGAATTCGATTGAGAAGGCGATTCTGAAATGGACCTGGAGAGAAACAGAGCCAGTGGTGGCATATTTAAGATATCAGGGGGACAGCTGTAATAAATCCTGCCTTGCGGAAGAAGAATGTTCCCTGGCAGGATCTGTCTAATGATGGTACCCCCATCTCTATCTCCCCACACCCCATTGCTCCTGGCTCCAGATGATATGCACTGTGGGGCTGCCATTAACTAGATGTGAAATCTTAGGCCAGTCATTTAACCTCTCTGTCCTTGAGTTTTCTCATCTGTAAAAGGGCTGAGAGTAGGTCCAAGGTACTTTTAAGGACTCTGCCTGCTCTGCGGTTGGTCCATCCTCCTGTCCATCTGCACAAAGCAGCCAATGACGAAAACCTCGGGAGCCTGTGCTCTCTGCTGCACAGTGTTGATTCCCTGCTGGTGAGGAAGGCAACCTCCCAAAGTGGTGCTCCCAGGGAGGCAGGGGGCTTTTGAAGTTAATGCTGCTCTCTCTGCAGCTGCTCTGCAGAGGCGAAAAAACCTGGATTTTAAAGAAGCAAATGTGTTTTGTTTTGTTTTGTTTTTTTAACAAAATTAACTCACAGCTGCAAGCAGCACAATGAAAGCACATTTTAAAATAATCAGATGCTTTTGGGGCCTCCTTCTGCTGCCAGAACAACTTCAGTCCGAGCTGCTGCGGGCAGCCTGTCAAGGCTGCAGCCTCCGGCGCCAACTGTCCAGGGGAGGAGTGGGGCCTAAAGCTGTTGATGTCAGAAAAGAGTCCGAAAGTTTTATGATCTTGGGGACCCTAAAGGCCTCAGCTGTTTGTTTGTTTGTTCTTTTCTAATTAGGATGCATTATATATATTTGAAAGGCATCTGACAGCTAATAGGTTGTTTTTAAAGGGTCATTTCGTGAAACACTTTTAAAAAAGGCTTAGTGATCTTTTACATTCCATTTAATCAACTAATCTTTATTTTATAAAAGTGATAAAATGTGAATCCAGTGCAGTCTCTACAAGGTGCTCGAAATGACCACTGTCTAAAATCATACTAGTTTCTGAATTTCCCCCTGTACTCAATACATTGATTTTAAGATAAGGATACTGTGTATTTAGAGTTGTTTACAATACTCTACTCTGCAGACACATGTGAATTTCTTCATGTTGTTCAGGCTGCTGAGTTGACCTCAGAAGAAAAAGAAGTAATGGAGTTGAATATTTTGGGAAACGCTTAATGAGATACTTAATGTTGGAGAGCCCAACTTTGTCTAAGAGAATTAAGATCATCATCAAGAGGAGCTGAAGGCCAAGAATCGCCTTGATGGCTAGGGCTGGGAGTAGGGACATATAGTCAGGTGACCTCAGGTCAGATCACCTATTAATGGTGTGACCCCAAGCAAGGCCATGCATCTTCCAGATTTCTTGCAGGCACAGCAGAGCTAATAATCACTACCTTATGTGATGGTGATGTCTTGAGGACCAAATAAGAGTCCATATATCTATCTAGTGAGCATACTCTCTGCTCCTTTTGTCTGGCCTGACAAACCATTATTGAGCATATACTATGTTTTCAATAAATGCTTCCTTTTCTTTTTTTTTTAATTTCTTTTAAAGATTTTATTTATTTATTTTTGTGAGACAGAGAGTTTGAGTGGAGGAGTGGTGGGTGGGAGGGACAGAGGGAGAAGCAGTCTCCGTGTTGAGCAGGGAGCCCGATGCAGGACTCCGTACCAGGATCCCAAGATCATGACATGAGCCGAAGGCAGATGCCTTAATGAGCCACCAAATGAGCTTAACCAAATGAGCCACCCAGGTGCCCTCCTTTTCTTTATTTAAAGCCCAGATTTAGCTGTCAGATTTCAGGAGGATGAATGGGTTGAGCATTTTCTGAAGATTGGAAGAGATGTGGGACAAGTGAAAAGAAATACTGGGCATAAAAGAATGGGCTTTTTCACTTCAAGATTAAAATAGCACTGAGTTCAAAAAAGTTTTTATATAAACTAAGAGATGTTCTATATTTACCAGGTTTAAAAAAAAAAAAACTAGGAAAACATTAAAACTGGTCTAATCTCTTGAGATTGTGGTTTTCAAAGTAAATCATGTGTTTACGTCAGAGCCAGGAACTTGGATGTGATTGAAAGATAATTCCTTTGTTCTTATTATAATTAATAATGATGATGCTATCTTATTTTGGATTTTGAAGACAGCCAGACTATTACTGTCATAATTAAGAATATTGGCTAGAACCCATTCATGTTGTTAAGGCCTGAGCCTGCCTTTCTTTAATTGGGCGATTATAACAGCTATGATAATAATAATGTCACAGCTGTTCTAAGATTTGTACATATAATAACTCATTAATACTCATAACAACCTTTGTGGCAGTTAGTTTCTTGTCTCCTTTTAGAAATGAAGAAATAAACTGAGACACAAAGAGTTATTAAATGACTTGTCCAAGATCCTACAGCTTAATGGTAGAGGCAGAATTTGAAGAAAGGCAGTTGGCTCCAGAGTCTGCTTAACCCACTTACCATACAATCATTTTCTTAACTGTGAGTTACATGTTGTCACAAGCAGCCTTGAATCATGATAGGTCATCTTAAATACTTAAAATCTGGGTTACCTATTTATAGTTTGGAACGAATATTTTCCTTGAAGTTTGTAGTGATGTTAGCAATTGGTGTCTGGAAATGTATATTTAGGAATTTACCAATTCTTCTCTTATGCATAGGGACATTTGCACACAATATTTTTTATTGTGATGTTGCTGTTTGGTTTCTTTGCAAATTGGAGAAAAGTCCATCCTGTCATAGGATGTCAGCCAGTCATAAGTCAAAAGCTCATTCGCAAATATACCTGTTATATTGTGAGCACAGTACAAGGTGTGATTTCAAGAGAATAACAGTTTCCCTTTGACAAACCTTCATTCCCTTCTTTAGAAACTTAAGGGCTAATGAATTGTGTCACCTAAACACTGAAGGAAAAGAGAAGCTGAGAATCAGGGAATACATGCCTATGTATACCATAAATAAAATCCAGTAAACAATTTTGTTTCTAATTATCTTTCAAATCCACTTCCTCTACCCAGTCCTGGGCCTTTACTTCCCCTGATCCTACCTCAGATCCTTATAACTTTCTCCTACTGCATTGCAATAGCCTTGTAGTTGGTGGCTGTGCTTTTAATATCTTCCATCTTATTTTACATAGTCTTTCCACAGGATCCCTACAAAACAGAATAATTACCTCATTGCTGTCACTGAGAACCTTCCCCTGACTCTTTACCTCCAGATAATAAAGCTTGAAATCTTTAGGATGACAGATAAGGCCTTCTACAAAATGCTCTGCCTAGTTTTCCAACCCTTTCTTCCCTGATACACTGTGCCCTTCATGCTTTACTCTTTGAAGCATGTAGGATGCCTTTTCTGCTCTTGTCTGCTAGGAGAAATCCAGTGAATGTTTTCAGACTGAATTGAACCATCACCTCATTGGAGAATCCTCCATTGACCACCTCCTTACTTGTTTCTTAGAAATAATTCTCTCACCTCTGTGCTTCCATTACACTTTATACAGACCTTTATTATAGCCCTTCCCATGGTGTTTTGTCATTCTTTGACTACATGTTGACCTTCCTCACTGGAGGGGAGGACTCTGTAAGGTAAGGATTGTGTTTTCATGCTCTATCTACAGTATCTAACGCAGTGTCTGATACAGGAAGGGTAGTCAGTGAATGATTGTAGATGGGGGGATGAATGGATCAAAAAATGATAGAACAAATTATATTGCTCAAATAGAGAATTTTGGGAGTTTTCTCTAAGTTTCTTTAATGAGCTCACTTAAATACTGGTTCAGGTGGAATAGAACACATGACATGGACTAGGTGGCACAAAGTCTGGATCTAGTCCAAGACTGTCCCAATTTGGTCTGTAGCCTTGGACAGATCGCATAACTTATCAGTGCTTCCAGTGTCTTCATCTAGAAGATAAGGATACTGATATATATAAACCTTCCAGGGTTGCCATTAAGGTTGAATAAAAATAATTCATAGTCAAAATGCTTTTGACAAATGTAGATAAGGCATGTCAGCAAAGCTTCTAATGACCAGATCTCTTATGTCTAATTCTATGTCAGGGAGGCATAACATATAGATGTTTCTGTATTCGTTATCATCTCGTGGTCATCTGCTTGTCCCTTTATTTGCTCTGGGTCATTGAAGATACTCTAGAAGGTTACTCTTAGCAGGTTACTTTTCACAAGCAAAACCTGGAATTGCAAAGAGAATCTTAGAAAATATAGTACACATTCAGTACAAAAAGAGCATGCCTATATTAGACCATCAAAAGTCAAAGGCATAATTTGAAATGATGAACATATCCATTTTAAGTTACACATTACTTTGCATAGTTAATATCACTGTAATTAGTCATAGTTCCTATAATTTATTGAAAAAGATGCTCATCCCCTCTAGTGTACTACAGTGATGAATGTTGGGAGAGCAACTTTGGAAGCTGGAATCAAGAAATGAGTAGCAGTTGGAGAATAAGTATGTAAATCAATAATACCCTTTCTTCTTCATTTTAAAACCGGGATTTTCATGACACGCTGCAAAAATCAGAGAGCTTCCACAAGTTAGAGCTGTCACCGCACTCCACAGAACTAGGCAGGCCGCTTCAACTGTAGGAAATGTTTAAAATCCTCTCAAACATTTGAGCAAATCTCTAGTAAATATTTAAACTCTGTATAACTAGTCACAAATAAATTAAGCTGATTTTATGCAGTCTCTCTAATTAGAAGGGCACAGCATTTGTTGAAACGTGATTAGTATTATTCATTAAGCAAAAAATTCTCATTTGTATCTTATTATCACTATTCTGCATAAACCAACACAATTTGTCATGAACTCCCTCATTTGCTGTATCCTCAAAAAGCAGATTATGCTTATTTTTCATTTGGACAGTGGAAAATCAAGCCAGGTGTTTGGCAGCACCGGAGTGTTCAGGTGTAACTGTGCCAGTGATGGAACATTACGAGCAGCGTGGATGAAGAATGAGGCATGGAGAATCTTGGGACTGAGGTGCCTTGAGGCCCATCCCTTCTGAGTGCCCCTGCTGATGAGACAGGTGTTGCACGGGGCTGCTGGGAGGGGAGAGGGAAACAGAAAAGAAACTTTTTTGTCACGTCAGATCTTTTCCCTTCAGTTGGAATCTGAAAATGCTTGCTTGAATTCCTGCCGCATTTGGGCTCTGGGCCCGTGTGGCGTAAAAGCACAAACAGCCGTATCTTTGTTTAAAATATTTCCAAAGCAGAAAGATGCCGCTCTGTGATGTGTCTAGAACTGTCTGTGTGTCTAGACACATAAGCGCTGTACATATTTAGCTTTGCAGACTTCTAGATATTGACAGATAAGACAAAGACTCTGTTGTATTAGCTGGGTGGAAGGGGACTGAGGACTGCTGCGATCTATTCGTTTTGTCTTTAAAATCTTCTTTGTTCTCTGGCTCAGGTTAGAGGCTCCATTAGGGGTTGGGAGTGCAGCTGCTTTATGATTCTGGCAGAAGTAGGGGTGCGAATGCGGTAAGGTCTATAAAAGAGTGACACGGTGATAGGAAATTATTTTTTAAGGCAGTAGTGGGCTCATGTGCTCTTTCAAATCCTGTCTGTTCTTGGGGCACGTTGGAGCTATGAAGAGCTGGGCACTATGGCTTGTGTTTCAGTTTCTCTCCGTTGTGTCTCTGTTCCTCTCTGTTCCTTCACTGTCTTCTCTTGTTTTTGTAAATATGCTGCCTTTCTCAGGCCTTCCTCCCTACTACTCTGGATGTGGTTGATTTCCTGAGAGACAAATCATGTGGAATAGTGTGGGGAAAGTATCCAATGAGATATTGGAGAGGCTGGGAATATTGACCTAAAAACATACACAGCAAAGGGGTGAGGTATAATTGTGGTCTCCAGATGTCTACAGGGTACTTGACTACCCTGCTCCGAAAGCACTCTAAAGCAAGCCGGGGGGTGGGGGGAGATAGTGAGAGGCAAATTAGGGCTCTGTTTGAGGAAGCACTCTGTCATAGAGGTGTCTAGACATGGAATAGGCTGGCTTGTGAGGTGGTGAGCTCCTCATCACCAGAAATAGTAAAGCAAGGTTTGGCTTGGGAACTTGATCTTTGTGAGTTCCGACTTCCTTCTCATTACTAGTTTTAACATTTTTCTTTATTAGAAAGGTAATTCTCAGTGGCCTCTGTCAAGAAAACTGGGAGAATCCCCATGGGAATCCCCGTCTCAATTTCCTGCTCTTCTGTGCCACACATTTTTCCCCCCAAAGATTTTATTTGTCACAGCAAGAGAGAGTGAACACAAGCAGGGGGAGCTGCAAGCAGAAGGAGAGGGAGAAGCAGACTCCCTGCTGAGCCAGAAGCCCAATGTGGGGCTTGATCTCAGAACCCTGACATCATGACCTGAGCTGAAGGCAGATGCTTAACTGACTGAGCCACCCAGGTGCCCACCTCAAATTTTCTGAAGCCTGCAAAACAGTTTTTACCTATTACCACATGTTGCCTGGCAAAATATTCTGTTAGCATTTGGGGTGGCTGATCATGCTGAGAGACCAGTATAATGCATGGAATTTTTAACTCCAGGTTTAGTGTACCCCTTGTAAATTTCATACAGAAACCTGACAGTAGACTGAGGGCCTTCTGTTATTACCCTGTGGCCAATGCACAGCTACAGAGTAGTTAATGGCCCATCCAGAAGGCATCCTCTTCTTTCACAGCATTTCCTTGTCCTCTCTCTGAATGAGAGAGATGTCCTTGTCCAAATGGATTCGGGGTGTCACATTTGGATGTAAATAGTTAATTCACTTTGGAGACTTTTACAAAGTTAAAATATATTCAAGGGTATATCTATGTGAGGTGGAATTAATTACAAATTCAAGGGTTAATTATATTATCTTCCCAAGTAGGAAATTCATTGTGAATTTAGTTTATGGGTCAGATGAAATGGAAAGTATGAAACTTTTGAATAAGGTTTCTCAGATTTTGGTCAGGGACCACCTACTTGCTGAAAAACAGATTCCTGGGCCCAGCCCCCATATTTATTATATTAGTTTTTATTGCTGTGTAACAAATAGCCACTAACTTAGCAGTGTAAAACAACACTTATTTAGTATATCCTAGCTCTGAAGTCACAAGTTTGGGCCACGTGGCTAGGTATTCTTTTTTGAAGTCTAGCTAGGCTGGCTTCTTACTGAAGATTCCAAGGAAAAGTCCAGTTCAAATCCGATTCACGTTGTTGGCAAAATTCAGTTTCTTGCTGGCTATCAGCTGAGGGCAGCTTTCTGCTTCTGGAAGCCATATATCTGTATGTATGTATGTATATATATATATATATATATATATATATATTTATATTTATGTGTATATATATATATATATATATATATAATTTTTTTTTCCACATGGCCCTTTTCATCTTCAAACCAACTAAGGCACATGGAGTCCTTTATGCACAGAATCTCTCTGACTACTTTTGCTGTTACATGTCAGAGAAAACTCTCTGCTTCTGAAGCACTCATATGATTAGCATAGGCCCAACTAGATAATCTCCACATTTTAAGGTGCGCCAGCTTGAGACTTTAATTACATCTGCAGAATCCCTTCATAGCAGTACCTCGATTAGTGCTTGATTGAATAAGCGGGCTATGGGAATTGTGGGGGGCCCATCTTTAGAATTCGGTCTACCACACCTACTAAATCAGCATCTCTTCAGGGGAGCCAATGAAGTCTGTCTTTTTAATGACACTCTAAGTGATTCTGATGAATAATAAACTTTGAGAACTACTGGCTTAGAAGGATAATAAGAAAAGCAGTAAATGTTAGGTATTTGGTGAGTGATGTAGAAAACAGTTGTTGTAGGAGCTCCAAATGAGGGACCACTGAAGACTGAAGATACTGATGATTACAGGGATGTTTGTGGAGAAAATGGACATTCAGAAAGGAACAGCTGGCCTTCCAGACAGGGTAGAATGTGTGAACAGAGGTTTGAACTTGGGAAGACATATAATTGGCCTCTCAGAGTACAATTAAATTGAGTCAGTTTGGAGTGGAGAGGTGTGCAGTTGTGATTTGGGGGAAGTGTGGGGCTGGGATTATATTAACCTGTAAGACCTTGATTACCATGTCAAGGAGTTGAAATAAAGGGGAGCCAATGAAAGTTTTTAAGAATAACTATGTTTAAAAGGCAATGTAGTTTTACTTACTTTACCTCATTTACTCACTGAATTTTCCTGAAGTTGATGGTTAAGTTTTGATTTGCTTTTAGTAAAATCAGTGTCTTGGTCAGATTACCATGATGGCCAAACATTCTTATTTTTATTCATGGGGATGAAGAAGGAAGGGGGTTTACAAGTTGTAAGAAATGAACTGACATTTGAAAAAGGGTAAAATAGTCCAGGGTCAGACTCTCTGGTTGAGGAACAGTGAGAGTGATAATCTGAGTCTCTTTCTCAGGCACCTTTTTACCTTTTCTGATTCCTAAAATGTTTTCCACTCACCATCCTCCGGGTACAAATGTATTCGTAAGGCCCAAATCCTCAGTGGGAACTTATGGGGAAGGTGAGTGCTGTTAGTCACTACATAGTCATTAGAATTGAAAGATGAGAATTCTGTAGCTTGGAACAGAAGGTGTACTATCTTGGAGCCAGGTTTGATAGCTTTGAATTCCAGATGAAGACTGCAGATACAGGAGGGTATCATCTGACAAGCATCTTAAGCAGATGGATGACAGAGTGGGTGCACTGGAGAGTATTGTTAATTTAATGACTCCAGATAATGGTTCTTTAAAATTGAAAGTAAGCCACTGGGAAACAGCCAGCAAAGCTGTAAGTAGTGGGTTTCTGGCCTCCTGGTAGATCTACACAGGGAGAAGGGGAGGGACATGTGTAGTTCTGAATTCTGCAAAACTCAAATTGCTTCTTAGAAGAGGTAGTTTAGGTCTTACTCATTGGCATTTTTGAGGATTTAACCAAATTCTTTTCTCAGGAAGTTGGGGGACCACTTTATTTTAGTGGCAATTCTAAATCTTATGTTTAAATATTAAATGAATTATAGAAAAGATTATCTGGGCTCTTCCTTCCCCTAGGTTTAGTGAACCAAAACCTCAGGAATGTCAAGCGCATGAAGCCCTTCTAATCCCACTGTCTCTTAAATTCATTATTTTACTTATTCCTATCTCCTGGAGCTCATGCTCTACTCTAGGGAGGTAACAGCCAAGTAGGGTTCTACTGCAAGCTGAGCCTATACTGTTACCCCAGCAGCAGTGATGGTGAGAATAGGGCCTTGTCACATTCTTCCCCACCACCAGTGTCCGTGGGATCTAGCAGAGAGCTGAGGCTCCACCTGCACCTGAAATCATTGGAACTGAATGGAGTAGAATGAGTTGGTCCTAACAGCCCCAATCTTCTGACCTTCTTGTACCCATGGGGCAGATTGGGGAGCTAAATTGAGTTTATACCCCAACTTGAAGGGAATGAAGTAGTGCAAGTCATTGCTCCACTTTAAGCAGGAAGGAGCTAAACTTCCACTCCACTCCACTCATTTTTGCCTGGATATTGTCAGCAGGACCCAGTGGGATGTTGGACATACACATTCACCTAGTGTCCACACTATACCTCAGCAGGGAGACTATCTACAAAATCAAATAGGATCTAGGGCCCACTAATACTAATATCCAAAATGTCTGGATACAGAAAAAAAAGTCACTCATCAAGAACAACAAAAATCACAACTTGAAAAGAACTGATAATCAAGAGACACCAACACCAAGACAAATTATATATTAGAATTATCTGACAAGAATTCCAAAACAGCCATCGTAAAAATACTTCATCAAATTCTCTTGAATCAAATGAAAAAAAAGAGAAAATCTTAGCAAAGAAATAGAAGTTAAAAAAGAACCAAATGGAAATTATAGAACTGAAAATTATTGAAAGAAAAATAAAATAGTGGATGGGCTCAGTAGTAGAGAATAGATAACAGAGGATAGAATCAATGGACTTGAGGATAGATCAATAAAAGTTACACAATTTAAACAACAGAGAAAATAGACTTAAAAAGAGAAGGAAAAATACAGAAAGAAAATATTTGAAGAAATAATGTCTGAAAATTTCCTAAATTTGTTGAGTGACCTAAACTTACATATCTGAGAATCTGAGCAAACCCAAAGAAATCTATACTAAGATACATTAAAATTAAAGTTTAAAAACTGAATACAAAGAAAAAACATTAAAAGCAGCTAGAGATAAATGACATTATTTATCAGTTGAATTGAACATCAGTTTGAATTCATCATCGATTCACGTGATAGTGAATTTCTCATCTGAAACATAGTAGGCCAGGAAAAGGTGGCACAGAATTTCTGAAGAGGTGAAAGAAAAGAACAGTCAATGCAGAATTTTATATCCAGCAAAAAATCCTTCAGGAATGAAGACAAAATCAGAATTCTCAAGAGAAAATGAGGAATTTGTCATTAAAAAGCTCTGCCCTTATAGAATGGCTAAAAGAAGTTCTCTAAACAGAAAGGAAATGAAAACAGAAAGAAGCTTGGAACTTGAGACAGGAAAAGAAAAAACAGAAAATGTAAAAATTAGGGTAAATAGACTATTCTTCTCATGAATTTCTTAAATTATATGTGATGGTTGAAGCAAGAATCAATGCACCTTCTGATATAGTATTTTATGTAGAAGAAATACTTAAGAAAATTGTGTTTTAAAAGTGGATAAGGTAAAGTATCTAAAGGGAAATAAGTTTTCTACACTTTACTCAAAGTAATAAAGCATTGAGACCAGTAAACTATAGTAAGTTACAGTCTAGAATGGGAAAAATGTTTCCCTGAAACTAGAAATCTCCTCATCAACTAAACCATCTTCAGTAGACTATACATGGGTGAGAAATACAATTTTATTATGTTCACACACACAAAAAGTCATTCTGGTACTTACTGTATTGCATTGGATCAAAGAGATCTTCTTTGGCAGCATAAATTGGAGGTGGGAGCAGAAGCAGTAGGGCCTGAAGAAAGTGGATGAGTTCCAGTACTTGAATTCTTTCCTAAGTTCCACAACAAACAGACTTCAGCTCAAGTCAGAACTTATCTAAGGAAGACCGTCCCTGTCTTTCCCAGGCACTTTTACTTTTGAATTGCAGTAATACGGCTGAGTGATTGAAGTTGAATTCTAGTGTGGGCTCAGCCCCACCAACAGGCAAAAACAGGAAGTAATTTTGCTGCCGTGGGCCTGATGGCTGGTTTCTCAATTATAAATCATAAGTAAATACATTTGTAATGGATGGAGCCCTTCCATATTACTCTGATATGTTGTGTAATCACATAGATCTCTATGGAGGAGTAACCAAGATCCTCAATCCATCCCAGGCATCCACTGGAACCTCAGTACCTGTGTGCAGTTTGCTTTGAGCAAACAAGTTTTAATCTAGGCCTTAACACTAGTATGCCTATTTTGGGCTGCACTTGTGAACTGGGCTACACTATACCTAAGCTTTGAGAGCTCCTTTTACCTTTCTAACATGAGATACCTTTCCTCAAACTCCATCTGATGATAATGGTCTCCAGGAACTTACTACTTTTAGGGTGAGAGAAGGATACAGAAGACAACCCCTCTAAGAGTTAGCAGCTGAACTGACTAAAGCAGTTATTTCCATTTCCCTGTGCTTCCTTGGTCCTGTCGGGCTTTTCAGTTAGGGTTAACAAAGGAGCAACACTGGAAGAAGATAGGAAAGAATAAAGTAAGGTGAGCCATCCAGATAAGAACTCTGGAACATTGCAGAGAAGTAAAGGCTAGCTCTTCATCTTTTGGCTGAACATACCTGAACTTCCTTAGTTATCATGGCCCAACTATTAAGAGGATTTCATTGTGTCCTTAGATTTTCCTTCTTGGAGGCTTGGAATGAGGTTTGAAAATCTTGAAACTCTTCTACAGTGAGGGCTTTCAAACTTCAGTGGAGCACTGTACTGGATATTCTGCTTGAAGTCAATGAGACTGACCTTTCTTCAAAGAAAACTTATGTAAAACAAGCAGGAAACTGCTCTTTGACATGGGAGATAGGGATCCTAGATTCTTAATTTAATCAGTGTTCTCCTCAGGGCTCCTGTGAGGCACCTTCTTAGACCACAAGGGCTTCACAATGTACAACTGGAAACCACTAAGTTAGGGTAAAGACAATATGGGGAATACACAGGTCCAGAATTTTACCTTCTCATCCAGATGACCACTGCAGGCTCCCTTTCTAGAGACCTTCCCAGGATACCAGCTAATTACCCTTAGCTCTTACCTTCTGGCAAGGACTGATTCCACCTCACTTTCTATCAACCAGCTGTTGGCTGGAGTCCCTTTTCAGTGACTGATCACTTGAGGCTACGCAGCTGTTAATCCATCTGACTTAGGACAGTTGCTTATGTTCTATTACTGCTGCTGTGCTCACCATCCTTGGGTCTGAGTTCGTATATTGAACTCTTTGGTTTTTAGTCCCAATGGTCACTAGTCAGTTTCTGTAGATCCTTTCCCAGCAGGTACTTGTTTTTTTCTTTGCTTTGAGTGGTCCAGGCATGCCTGTGTGTTTAAGCCAGCCCATGTTATGATAGCCCATTCTTCCATGGATAGCTCTCTGCTAGCAATTTTATTTATAATATTGGGGCCAAACCTACATCCCAATGGTCCTCACTCAGCTCCTTGAGAATTTTACAGAACAGGTTAATTTCTCTTTTACATGGCAAAAGTCATGTCTTCAAGTTTCTGAAGACAGATCTCATATCTTCACTGAATGTTCTCTTTTTGTATTATGTATTATCTTTACAGGATGCATTTATTTTATTTTTAATACTAAATAGTAAAACTTATTTATCTGATCACCTGTAGAAATGATTTTTTTTTTTTTTTTTTTTTTGCCTTAAAAACAGTAACACCTTCAAGAGTTAGGACTTCTATGGGAAGTTCTGTAGGAACTTCAGATTAGGATGGATTTTCTTTGTGCTATCATCCTCTGCATCTTTATTTGGCTACTATTATTGATATGGAACAGTAATTGATCACGAGAGATATTTCTCATTCTTGAGGGTTTAGATACAGTATAGGTATGGAAGGAGAAGAGTTAGTTGGTAGTGACCTGCACATTATCTTGGATGATACTTCTGTCCACTTGACCCACCAGTCATCTATGCTATTGGTTACTGGGCTCCTTTCCGAGGTTCTGAAAGTAACAAGCATTAATGTTTATCCATCCATATTCTCCTTGTAAATGCATATCCTTCCAAATAAAATATACTTTTTATCTCTCCAGTGCCCAGTGCAGCGGATAATACAAAGTATATATTTAATAAATAGTTGGTGATTGAATGAATAAGTAAATAAAAAAAGGAAAAGCCCCAAAGACGTTCTGTCTTCTTCCTCTCCTTTTTTCTCTTTCTCTGTCTCTGTCTATATGCCTGTCTCTAACACACACATCCCTACTTAGGGGGGTTCCAATCACACACTAAGCCCATGCACTAAACTTTCCCCTCACTAGCTCATGGTTTTAGCATCAAGTCACCCTGGCTGCAGGTCTCCTTTGACAGTTGATGCTGTTTGCAGGATCTCAACTTTCCTGCCATTCTAAGTGGCCAAGTCCATTTATTCTACTTGCAATAATTGATTCCTGTCTTGTGCCTTCTACCCCCTGTCTGTCCCATAGATTCCTGCCCCTACAAATTCTGATTAGCAGTGCTCTAAGTTTGGGGCCTCTGCTATCTGCAGTTGGATCTCCCTAGTCCTAGCTGTCTAAGCCTCTGCTCAATGCCTCATTTTTCCTTTCTTCCTTTCTTCCTTCTTCCGTTCTTCTAGGACAAACATACTTACTCTATTACTCTATTGCTGAGAAAACAGTAATGAATAAAATACTAGTCCTTGCTTAAGAAGCATAGAGTCTAATGGGACCCCATGCTCCTGTGAAAGCCTTCATCTGTTGTCTGCTGCTCACACCTCTTGAGAGTTCACCTGGTTTCCACCATTCTCTGGGTCCCAGCCTCACTCCATTTCCCCTTACCACTACCTCTCTGCTGCTGTTTAAGTCCTGTATTTTATCCTTGTGGGTCTGCTTTGGAATCTTGTGCTTGTTGAGGGCAGCAGCATGCTTCATGGCTGCCCTGTGACCCTATGTGGGCATCATCATACCCCATGACACGTTCCGTACAAGCACAGGTGCATGTGTGCACACACTCATGTTTATAATGCTTTCTTTATTGTACTCCACTAGAAAAGAGGATTTTCATTTATATCAGTTACATTTTCAATTCTAAGACTTCCTGTTATGTGCCCTAAACCTTTACACTTGCATGGACTAGATTTCCTGGGGACTCTGACAGGGTGTCCCAGAATGCATGATGATAACTGCCTTTAGTACCAAATGGAGCCCACTGGCTCTGTATCTGAATATGAATAGTGTGGGTGGTAACAAGGACACACTTTTTTTCCCCTTTTTTCCTAATTCCGTATTATCACATTGAATGTATCAGGGTACATATTCATTGCCTTACCCTCCTGGGTTGAGTTGCTGTGCTCATGCATAATCAGATAAGGAGAAATGGGCCCCATCCTTATTTAGAAACTCAATGCACCTGGAACAAAGAACTTCTGATTCTGCTTACCATCTGCTGGGGGAAGAGAAGGCCTCCCACTGCCCCATTTGCCACACTTAAATTGAAGGGTGCATTCCCAGCAGGTGGCTGAGAGTGTGGATCCACAGCCTGGGTGTGGATTTCACCCTCAAATGCCCCAGATGAAGTTGTGTGGGAGTTCTTTGACTTCCCACATTTGGGAGCAGAATGAAATTGAATTTCTGAGTAGGAGGACTGGTAAAGAAGAGTCAATGTTCTGTAAACCATAGACTAAAAGACAGAGACAAGAAGACAGATAATAAGTATATGTTTTATTTAATAATGTTCTCAGTAGTTTCAGTCATTTTTCTGTAATTTTCATGATGAATGCAAGCGATACTTTTCTGCATATCCTTAGTGTTGAGAAAACAGGCTAGGGAAATAATTTTTTAGTCAAATATGAAACTGTACATGATTCTAATACCTTGGAGGAGATTTCCTTCTACTTTCCATTGTTCTGTAAATGAAAAGTAAATTATGCTTTGTTAAAAAACTTTCCATTGAATAGTTTTATTGCAAATGTTTCATTCACTTCAATAAATAAATGTACAATATTTTTTGAAAATTGAGACTCAGGCTTTGTAAAATTTAACAACTCCACCAAATTAGTCTCTCTGGTTCTTATTCTGCAATAGAAAATTATACTTTTTAACTTTTAGTTAAGTAGCATTTAAATAAAATGTCGAATTCACTTCTGAGCCTTTGAAAAGCATTAGACCTGAGATGCACAAAGGTAGTTACTGTTAGAAAGCTAAAGGGTTTTTCATGATTATGTTCCATCTTAATGAGAGATGCCATCTTAATGAAAGGTAGTATGGTTGAGTGAATAGAACACTGCTTTAGAAATTAGGCTTTTGGTGGCCTCCTCATAGGATTTCCAGTGCATCACTCTGTGGCTCTTTGCTGATGCCTTAACCTCTCTGGGTATTTGATTTTTCTTCTATAAAATGGAAATATTAAATGCTGATGTCCACAAAGCTCTCAGGGATCTTTGAGCAAGAGGAGCTTTTTACATGCAAATGATGCAGGAAATCATAGTGGACCTACCTAAAACCTATGAGGGACATTCAGCAGATTTCATTTGTGACCACTAATCCAAGTCAGAATTATTTTAGATCATGGGTTAATTTCATTGTTCTATGTTTGTGATATTGTTATTTTGACTTATTTTGGGGAATGGGTATGAGAGAGGAAAGGAAGAAGGAAGAACTGTATATATTGAAACAATTACTTTTACTTCTAAATGTAGGATTGCAGTTTAATCAAAACAATAAATAGAACACATACACTACCGTACATGATGTGGTATGACAGGACTAGAATCTTCATAAAACCTCAAGTCTGGCTTTATGCTTAGAAACAAAAAAAATGGGGGAGAGATTATTGCTGCTACTTCATATCCTTTTGGCACTTTGTAAACACAAAGCAAACTACCTTCTGTACTCTTGATTCTTACACAGCAACAAAGAAAGGAGGAAAGAGATGTTATCTTAAAAGCTGTGCCCCCTCAAAACTGTACCATAATGGTTGGTTAACCGTAGCAGTTAGCCAGTTGGAGTGAGGCTGGAACCAAGCACTGATTTAGGGACAGGAGCTACAGGAGCCAAAAGCTTTCTGGGGACATGGCTGTGTCAGGAAAATAGTCTATTGTGGTGGTTAGGGGAAGTGGAGGAGACAGTTGATTGTCATGGAGAATCTGGAATATTGATTCTTGGGAGGACAGTCAGCAAGGAATGGGAGGGGTCAGCATCGGTGAGAATTAAAAGTAGGCAGCCACACCCGGCACTGGGCTTTGGAGTCAGAGCTTGAGCTTCCTAGAGAGCAGATTTTGAAATCATAGGAGTCTAGGGCCAAATTCTTGTTCTATCATTTACTTGACAGCACAATTTGGGGAAAGGTATGTCACTTCTCAGGTTCTCAGTTTCTGCTTCGGTAAAATGGGTTGAATGATACTTAGCTTACTGTGAGGATTTGAACAAATCATGCATGTAAAGAGCTGGTAGTTTCTGACATTTATTAGTATTGGAAGACCACTGTGGTTTCAGCCGGGAAGATTGTTAACCAGCTGTTCAGTTCCTTTTGTGTATGGTCAGAATTGATAAGGAGAACAAAAGTGGATGGGATAGTGATAGGTCTAAGCCTGCTTTGGGGATTATTACTGAGCCTGGTAAACAGACTGAGGCTGACTATGTAAGCTTTGTTGTGCATACATGGCCAGTTTTACCTTTATCTCAAAGGATGGGTTCATGTCTTAGTTATCTTTGTGTCTTCCGTACCTAGACCAGGACCTGGCACAATTTACAAATAATTGTAGAATAAAACCAAATAGAACAAAAATCTGGCACCTTAAGTGGGGTTGTATAGCTCCCAAGAGAGCTAGAGCATGAACTCTGGCATTCAGTTTGTTCTTAAAGAGAAATGGCTTAACTACTAAGTCCTGCTCTCTGACGCATAGCTCCAGTGTTGATTTTGTATATTATGAGGCTGTCAGATTAAGAGATTATCTCCAGAATAGCAAGTGAATATATGAGGACATCAGTGGGGTCCTATGGTATATGCCTATCTGGGTATAGTGGAATATTAGTCTGTAGACAATAACTTATTCCAGAAGAAGAATGGATAATCCATATTCTTTTGTACAGCTGAGTGTCCCTTGAAAGAAAGGATGTTTTATATTTCTCTGTAACTTGTAGGACTAAATTTAGAAAAAAAAAATTATGTAGTTAGGCTGGCTTGGTTGGCTAAGCATGTCATTGACTCAGGTCATGATCCTGGGGTCCTGGAATCAAGCCCCACATCAGGCTGCCTGCTCATTTGGGAGTCTTTTTCTCCCTCTCCCTCTGCCTCATTTGCCAGCTTGTGTTCTCTCTCTCTTTCTCAAATAAATAGATAAAATCTTAAAATTTTTTTTTTCATGTAGTTACCTGAATTTCTTCAGCATCCTTTATGTGCCATTTTATATATGTGATATACTTTATTCATTGGCTTGGGTTTATCATAGAGATAACGGGCATGACAAAAGCATGTGCACAGGACCTAGTTTGTAAGGACCTCAGGAAATCTTTTGCTGGGCTTGTTTGCAACTCGTGTACTCCTTTGAGTCTTAGCCCAAACAACCAAGTTGTTCATGGAGAATTGTTATTCCTGGTTAAAGCCATATCAAAAGAAATCATTAGGTGTTGGATAGCTTTGGATGAATGTATAAATCTCTTGTGAATTCCTAGTCATAAAGGAGTGCACTGACTTAAAGTTTATTCAGAGACACCCAAAACTTAACTCAGGTTTTTCTAACAGAGTTCACCAAAATTGGGTTGTTTTTGAATAAAATCCCTGAATGGACAAATGTTGCCTGATGGACAAATGCAATGGGGAATTTTGTTAATTAGAAGTGACTTCTAGTCTCATATAACATATTAAAAGAAGATTCACAAGCCAAATATGGGCCTTCATTGTAGCATGTCAAAAATAAGGCCAGCACAAGATAGACAAGGCCATCCTTGGAGAAGATTAGTTTTCGTTTGTTCCTTTGAAGTGATGAAGGTCTTGGGCATAAGAGTATCTACCCAAATAGAGAATACATTCCACTGATGCATTTTCCAGATTTAGGTAGCCGGGTAGTGTTGCCCTGACTTTGTAAATGGCCCCAGAGTGGTAGGAGTTAGTGTGTTTATGGCTGCCTTGTAGTTTTAACACATTTCAGAGACCATTTATGCTTGGACATCCACTGACTTTAGGTATCAAAACAGGAACCCAGGGCTTTGGAATGAAGAGCTTATGACACATCTTATTCCCAATGCCTCACTTAGGCCAACCACTTAGAAGACACTTTGTGATGTTTGTTGAATGGTTGGGCAGTGCTGTCCACTCTGATTTTTGTTGCCTTTTATCATAGTTGCTGCTGCTTGGGAAGCTTGATGGTCATAGCTGTTTTTAGGCTTAGATCTGATGTTTGCTATGGTTACCTGTTAAAGACCTAACCTATAACAGCCTCAATTCAATGACAATTTTGATTGCCTTAACAGATAGCATGAAGAAATCTAAAAGAGGCAGTGCAAAGGATCATGTTAGCTTCCCTGGGAAATAAACAGAAGTATGAAATACAGTCTGTGTTTTAGAAAAACATGGCATCCTATGAAAAGGAGCAAGGCAAATTTGAGGAAGCACTTAAATTATAATATTTAAAACACAATAAGAAATCATGTGGCACAGGAAGAGTTAGTGGAAATCAGAGAAGGGAGAGGAAGAGACAGTTTTGTGGAAGAGCTGGGGCTTGATCTAGACCAGTGATGTCATAGCGTATTGTGGTGAGGTACATAGCTGATCTCTACCAGGCTTGGTGAGGAGAACTGACCTTTTAACTCTAGTATCCTAGAAACATTCCAAGGTTGATGGAACTACCTGTGTGAGAGTTTTCACTGAAGACTGGAAAGAGACTAGTCAATTGCCATCTTGCTCTTTAGTGTGGTACGAGGACCCAAAGGGAAGCAGCTGTCACAGGTTCACCTGGCTTTTCATGGATAGAACCAGAGCCTTCTTCTATCTCCTCTGTGCCACCAGATGGTCCAGTCCCCTGGGTGTGTGGTCCCTTGCCCTATCATCCCCTTTTAAAAGGCCTTTGTAGTCACACTAACTTTGAAATAGCTGTAAAACTGTTAACTGTGAAATAGTTGTGAAAATGTTGATTTTAAAATTCTGATATTTCTTTTTTTAAATAAAGATTTTATTTATTTGACAGAGATCACAAGTAGGCAGAGAGGCAGGCAGAGAGGGTGTGGGGGGAAGCAGGCTCCCTGCTGAGCAGAGAGCCTGATGCGGGCCTCAACCCAGGACCCTGAGATCATGACCTGAGTAGAAGGCAGAGGCTTTAACCCACTGAGCCACCCAGGTGCCCCGAAATTCTGGTATTTCCTCTAGGATGTGGACTATCCAAAGGACCATCTTTCTCTTAGGATTTTGATGATATATACATGAACCTAAAGAGACTCCAGCATTTCCTCAACACATCCTCCAGGGCCTATTCCGTTGGCTTCATTGAGCAGCAGGGATCTTTGAAAGCTTGTAGGCTATTGATTGCGTCATATCAGAACAACAGGATGGAGAATCTGATGTTAGAATGATGACCTGACATTGATTTGAGTGTTCCACACACAGTTTTGACTGTCCCAAAGAACTGTAAGTTAGTTCAAAAGAATAAATAAATGCAGTAACACAAATTCAAATCAGGCATCTGTGTAACTGTTTATATATGGACATTGAATTTGGATTCTATTACAGAGCTAATCCAAACTAAGGTTTCTTCCCCCACCCCCGTATGATACGCACATTTTCTCATATTGCTTTGTAAGTATTTTACGTGTGCATGTATGTGTACTTGTGTGTGTGTGTGTGTGTGCGCGCAGGCATGTGCACGTGAACTGCTTTCTAGGCTAGCCTGTAAACTCCTTGAGGGTAAAAATTACATCTTTTGAAATCACTCACAGTGCCTACCAGGTGGATTTAGATTCCAGTAAGAGCATAAATGTAGCCTAGTTTAATTCACAAAGAATTTGTTTCTGATTCCTTGCTTTATTACATCTACCACTCAAATTCTAGTTTATCTCCTTCAAAAGCTTTCTATTTCTTCCTCATGCTTCATTTCATGCTCAGTGTATATGTGTGTAACCAGTCAACTTCATCTCACTTCTTTTTAGTTTCTTGTGTGGGAGCCATTTTAATAGTATTTGTTTCAAGTGAAGGTCTGTTATCTAAAGTAAACACACACAACTTGGCTAGAGAAAACTATTTGAATAATATTTACACAACAATAAAACCTTGAAGATATAAATATAAAATACAATATCCATGGGTAGTAATGTTATTCACATACTTTACGAAGTATTTCTGGGATAGAAAATAGCTAATCATAGAAGAATCCTCACCTACATTCCATATAAGCATCTTTTATCCGAGGCACTCAAAGAAAATTTTATTAAAAATATTATAAAACTTATTCATAATCATTCTCTTCTCACTAATGTTTAATGTCAAAACAGAGATGGGTCAGTAGAATATGCAAGTGAGTCTGTGTCTGAAGACACCATTTTTTTTCTTTTTAATTCTGAAATATAGGTTTGGGGCATGTGAAAGCACAAATTCTTTGTGGGTAAGTATGGACTTCTGATCTCTCCATTCCTGCTAGCTAGCTGCGCGGTGCAGTTAAAGGAAGGGTTTTTGTTATTCACCCTTACAATTCCAGTGGAGAAGTCATGAGGTAGTTTTTTCCTCCCAGTGAAGCTATTTTGAGCACCAAGGCATTGTGAAACTATTAGATCATAGATGCTAATGATTGTGTACTTATGATGTATGTGGGCGGGGGGACTAGAATTCTAGGGAAAGTGTCATTCATTTTATTAAAGATGACAAACTGGCTGCTTAGAAAGTGCTGTTGAGTGACAGGATCCTACAGAAAGAGCACTGAACTTAGAGTCCAAATGCTAGAATTTGGAACATGACCTCTGAGTGATGTTAGAGCATGTGATGAGCCATATGACTTAATAATGATTATAAGTATAATAATGTACAGCTAAAAGCTAAGAATGCTCCCGCATTCTTCCCTGACTCAGCTAAGTGGTTTCTATTACCAAGTACTTTGCATCTGTCATTCTAGTCCTTATGATGCCACCAAGTGGTGCTATTTACTTTTCTTATTTTACAGGTGAGGAAATAGACTCAGAGAGTTCAGTAACTTTCTCAGCATCACACTACCAGTACACTGGCGGAGCTGGGATTTAAATGGGTTTATTGCAGGCCAAAGTGTGGGCTCTTCCTACTAGACCATGATGCCAATGGCACATCTCTAAGCCACAGTGTTTTAAGCACTTAATGTAAGACAGTGTAAGTGCTTAACATATATTATTTTGTGTGATCTACAGAAAATGCTGTGAGGCCAATATCATTTTACAGCTTCGTAAACTCCAAAATATTCTCCAAATATGTTGCTCTAAGTTACAATCCTTTTCTTTAACCTGCTGTGTCTCATATGATCTTGAAAAGTTTCTGGGATGGTAGTCAGGGCTGGTCTTTTTTCCTTCCATTTTGAAAATAAGGAAAAGGATGCTCAAAGGTATCCTTCCTGGTTTTCTCTTGCCTGTTGGTTGTTTCTCTTCCAGGTCCCCTGGCCCTTCCTTTCAGTGTTAGGGCTCCTCAAGGGCTTATCTCCAATACCTTTTTCTAGGTTGGCTTTATCCACTGTATCTCCTCCAGAGAATTCATATAGTCCCATGTTACTGAAATGCATTGATGGCTCCATGTTGATGATTTATTTAAATATCTACTTTTGTGGCTTTCAAATTGATGACTTCTAGATCTGTACATGTACAAAATGGTTGTCTCTCAAATTTAAATCTCTAGCCCTTGGTGTCTAAGTTCCAGATGTCTGCTCAGCACTTCTACTTAAATGTCTTAAGGACATCACAAACTGGACACGAGCAAAAACCATTGTTTCCTACCCATTTTTCCAATCCGAGGCTCCCGCATTCTTCCCTGACTCAGCTAAAGGCACCACCTCCACCTCATTGCTCAGGGGAAAGCCTAGGAGACATCCTTACTTCTTTTCCCTTCCTTCTACAACCAAGACATCCCCAACTTTTGACATCTGTGCCATTGGATTCAGACTACTAGTTATCACCCTCAGCATTATGTCTTAGGTCACATCCCCATTATCTCTTACTTTGGGAATGCCAGTTATCACCTAATTGGCTCCTTTTAATCACTTTGTCCACCTGTATAATTCATTCTACACTGAGACAAAGGTGATTTTTTTTTTTTTTTTGTATTTCATAAGTCACAGCCTATAAATCTCCTACTTAAAACCTTCCAACAACTTTCCATTTTACTTAGAAAAAAATACATAGACTTTGTTAGGCCCTAAGAGACCCCCACTCTCTGTCCCTGCCTCCCCCGCTGACATCGTCTTGTATCCTCCTTTCCATTGCTCATCTGCTCTGACCACATTGCTTTCTTGTTTTTTCTCAAATATACCAGCATTGTTCCTGCCTCATGGCCTTTGAACATTTTATATATTTCCCCCTTGATCTTTGCATGACTGGGTCTTTGTGTTCACTCTACTCTCGCGTAATCATACTCTTTTGTTGACCACTTTTTCAAGTAGGATCTCCCACCCTTATCCAGTTATTTTTTATTTTGTTGCCCTGTTTGTATGGTTTGAAATTATCTATTTGAAATTATCTTCTTTTTGTTCTAAATGTTTATTTTACAGGCTTATTATCTGTCAACCATTGTAATGGAAATCCCCAAGGACAGGAACTTTTTCAGACTTGTTCACTGTACAGCTGTACCTGATACATAGTGGGCACACACTTAATCTTTACTAATGATCAAATCATGGAGTGGGTAAGAAACAATAGGCAGTATAGGAACAGGTTTATGAACCCAGACTTTGACTTGGTTTTGAGTTCAGACTTTGCTATATCACCTTGGGAAAATTTCCTCTTTGTAAAATGGAAATATTAATTGTTCCATTAATGGTAATTAATGGAAAAAATTAATGGTAATTTACAATTTCCATTGTAAAATGGAAATATTAATGGTAACAAAACAGAATGGTTTGTTCTGAGGATTAAATGATAAAAGTGAAGCACTTAATGACGTATCTAGTACATAGCAAGGCTTCAGCAGTGCTGGGCTTTCTTATTAAAAGCAGTAGAAAGAAAGATCTTTAGATTGCACCTCTTGTCAGGTGTGGCTCTAGGACAGGAGTGAGAAATGAACTTGAAGAACAGTAGATTGGGCTAGGAAAGAGTGTACAGGTCTGAAGCTGACCAATAGTTCATGATCTATCATTTGCATCTGCACAGAGCTTCCATTTTGGCTCATGGATGCTGTGCACTGCACAACCCCAGGGGTTTCCTTGATTTAGACTATGATGTAAGTGGTATTCATGAAGTTATCTAATGAATTAGCCTTATAACCTATACCCTAACTGAGTTAGTCTAAGAAAGTCAAATAAGTTTAATATCATCTGAAATCTCACAATTCTTGATTGCCTTTTATCACCAAGGAATTTTTAATTCCAGGCTGTCTTATTTTTAAAAGTACAAGGATTCTTCCCACTTCAGTTTTCTACATCCTAAATGCCACATGCTGAAATCTCAGTAGTTTCAATTTTATCAGTTATTTTATGAATTAAGGGGCAGGGCTTGCTGTCTGACAATAGAAAAGAATATTTGGGAAATGATCTGTCTTGGATTCTTACCTGTGGAGTCGTTGCAACCTGTTATGAGTGGCTCAAGAGCTAGAATGGGTCTCATTTATCCTGCTTCCTCAATGCCCTACACTCTACATGCCAATTACAGGTATTCAATAAATGTGCACAACCTGAGTGAACATCTGACTCCCAGTATTCTACTTTGTATGAGCAAAATGGGATTGGTTCTTCCAGAGGTAGCCCTGGTATGAGACATCTCATGGTGGTGGAAGGGAAAAACAGCTGCCCCGAGTTGGTTGCACTGAAGATAAAACACCTTGTGACATTGATCCTAGCCTAATTTGAGACATTGTGTAATTTGACATTAGACAATATGTCCAGAGCAGTTGCAATTTCATGCCAGATGTTTTTAGGCTGCACATGGAGTCTGAGAGTTGTCCCAAATGGCAGAATGTCTTGACATATCATTTGAAGGTCAAGAGTAAGGAGGGTCAGCTCTACCCTGAACTTGTTCATAGTCTCATCCCATTTGATTTTTATAGCACTGCTGACATTGTATGCTCTTGATTTTCACCTTCTTAAATTTTAGAATATAAATACTGCTCTGTGAAGGCCTTAGCATAACTATCATTGTTCTCATTTACTTCTGTTCTTCTTCCTTTTTTTTTTCTAAAGATTTTATTTATTTGACAGAGAGAGAGAGATCACAAGTAGGCAGAGAGACAGGCAGAGAGAGAGAGAGGGGGAAGCAGGCTCCCCGCTGAACAGACCATCCGATGCTCCCCGCTGAGCAGAGAGCCCGATGCAGGGCTTGATCCCAGGATGCTGAGATCATGACCTGAGCCAAAGGCAGAGGCTTAACCCACTGAGCCACCCAGGCACCCCAACTTCCATTATTCTTTATCTCTTTGTAGGCATAGGATATATATATATATATATATGTGTATATATATATATACATATATATATATAAAATGTATACATATACATATGTATATATATGTATGTATACCTATATATACACACACATATATATATATCTTGCAATATATATATATATATATTGCAAATTATGTGGGACATTGGACTTCTCCAGATCAGGTTCAATGAATTAATGTATATTAATTCATAATAATGTGTATGTATATGTATATATATATATATATATATAGCAGATTATGTGGGACATTGGACTTCTGCTCCAGATAAGGTTCAATGAATTAATGTATATTAATTCATAATAATGTGTATGTATATGTATATATATATACATATATATTATATATATTATATATATATATATATATATATATATATATATATAGCAGATTATGTGGGACATTGGACTTCTGCTCCAGATCAGGGTCAATGAATTAATGATGGAATTAAAAATATATTTGCCCATTCTTTGACTTCTGATGATTTTCCCTGTCTTTTTTCCTAATATAGTTTCTATCTATAAAAGTTATAAATAAGCAAAGATATAGAAGATGGGGGTGCTTTTATCATCCGGGGAAGCTATTCTTCATTTCCACTTAGAAACCCATTTATTCCTTTGCAAGGAGTGTATGGGATTATTTCAGAGCTCATTGATGTAGTGGAGTTGATTTCAGCAGTTCCTCTAAGTGACTTCTGTTTATTCTCCTCAACCTCAACCTCCCTGTCTGAGGGAGAACTTTGGCATCCAAAGGGACTTCGTCCATGTTAAAGTAACTCTGATTTGTATTTAGAAAACGATCTTTTACAGAAGAGGTTAATCACACTACTTAAGGCAAATTCACAATAGTTAAAATAGATCATTAGGAATTCATTCAGGTGTGGCTTCTGTAAATTGACTTCCAAATTTTCAAGGGAAAAGACGAATGCTTAGTTTTAAGGACAAGATCTGTCCAAAAATAATGTTACCTTATCAGGAAGGATTATAGTCTGACAAAAACTATTTAATCTAAAAAAAAAATCAATTCTTGTTTGAAAAACCTGGTAAAAATCTTAATCTAGAGTAAGCCAGGATATATATTTTGGTCAAGTAAAAAGGAATACTACTGTTAGATTACTGTTAGTGTGGATGTTCCTTGAGGGTAGAGGGCTTTCTTGCTCAACCTGTACAGCCCCTTTTAGTATACATAGTATCTTGCATGTGGAAAATGTTTAGTAGGTTGCTTCTGAGTGAAGTTGGATGTTTGGATTTGGTTCTTTATATTCAGAGGATATACAAAGAGTAAAATAACAAAGAAAAAGCATAGCTTGGACCTTGGTGGGACCGTATGGTGTAGCGAAAATAATGGGAACCTGAAATGCAAGAGATTTGGATCTAATATGGTTCTGGCATTAACTAGTTATGTAACTTTGGTTGATAACCTCTGTTGACCTTAATGTATCTTAACTTTAAACTGAGGAAATGAGAGCTAAGTACCTGTTTGCTCTAAGATATGATCATTTGAATATGTATTTTACTCCTATCCTAAGCCTGATTTTTACTTCTGTTGGTTACCTAGACAGAGATAACAATTCATTCTTACCTTAGACACTATTTTTTTTTTTTTTAATCAGTTAACCAACCCACCCTCCAATTTTCCTAGCCCAGGGAGACTTTTGTGATTGCATCAAGCTGAGCCACTCTGTTTGAATATCTGACTCTGAATATCTGGAGTTTTGAAAACTTTGAGAACTTATAAAAATAGGGCAGAGTAAAGACACAAATGACTGTCCTTGCTATACCCAGTTGAAGTTTATAGTATTCTAATTACCGTGGACCTGAACCTTTGGTGAGCTGGAGTAATTAAACTATTCGGTGGGAGCAAATCATTACCCATAGGAGATGGATTTGCCCTTCTAGGATGCTGATTAGAACTCTGAAATAGGAAATTTACTTAATAGTGCCTGGAAAAGTGAAGGGCATTTTGTTTCCAGAAAGTTGCTTATTCACACAAAATCATGCCAAATACTGTTTGTTTTTCTGTGATCATTTTATAATCATTTCAGTTTTAACAAATAATTCAGAGGGGAGGGAAAGGGTGGTGGGAACAGTATGAATAGAAGTGTCTGGAAAGGGGGGCAGAGTCTACTTTAATTTCTTTGAGAATCTCACAGGAGGGATTACTCAATAAAAGCATATATTGGGGTATTTCTGATAGAATCATAAAAATAAGGGAGGGAGGAAACCCTGTCCTACAGTTGGTAGACAGAGGACACTATAATTGTGGGGGTGTTTTTGCACTCTCCTTATTTAAGAACAGTGATTGTTCTCTAGGGCTCCTTCTCCCACCAATCCCATTAGACCTCATTCTGTAAGGAGAGGAAGCAATTCTTGATTTGATTTGATGTCAGTGGATTTGCTGTCTCTTGGAAAAGCTATAATTGAACATGAAATCAGAAAGAGACTCCCAAGTTCCTTCTAGAAACACTGAGGGTGCCCTGAGAGAGTGTGGGTGCTCTGGCACCAGGAAGGGTCCTACATTCCAGTAGTAGTACCTGGGTAAGATATGGCCACTGGTGTGGGTCACTCCTACCAACAAAGCCTGCTACTAAGATGATTCTTTCCATTCACTATTGAAAAGCAAGAGACTGTGGGATTTAAACCATGGTGATTTGTCTCTTGCAGAATATATAATGTTTGTTGATTTTTAAAATCTTGCTATAGAATATTAAGTGGGTGTGCTTACAAGCTGAGAAGTTAATATCCTAATTAAGAACTTCAGTGGAAGAAGCCTCTCCTATTTAGGATTGGTCCTCAGGTCAAGAGGAAT
Source organism: Mustela lutreola (assembly GCF_030435805.1). Taxonomy (NCBI): domain Eukaryota; kingdom Metazoa; phylum Chordata; class Mammalia; order Carnivora; family Mustelidae; genus Mustela; species Mustela lutreola. The sequence continues at coordinate 74,375,940 of NC_081299.1, read as the reverse complement.
GTGAAGTGGTTGTGTGTCCAAGGTATTCCAAGCCCTGGGTTGTAGACCTAGATTGGGTCAGGCATGCATCAGATATGCAGGGCTGTTCTAATTAGACTGTGTTTAGCTACCTACATACTGTGGCAAAGAACATGGATTGTGGAGTTACATAGAATCAAGACTGACTTTAATTCTGGCAGTAAAAATAACACCCTCTGCACAGTGTTGCTGTGTGTAGTCAATGCATGTCAGTGTTAAATATTTAACATTAGGAAGGCCTACGCGCTGATCAGTTATAACAAATAGCAGTCATATGTCTGGAACAGGATTCTTGTGGTTTCTCTGCTGGGTTGCTTTAGGGCTGTACTGTATGGGGTGGGGAGGGGGTGCATGCCTGAGGAGGGGGCTGGACTGCCAGAGCAGTTTGGGAGCCCTTGTGGGATTGGAATAGCAGTTGCTTACTAAACAGAACAGAAAAAATTTTGTACATTTGAGAGCATACGGGCTGGATTAACAGTCATGGGATTGTAAGAAATTAAGTTAAAATGCTTAATACAAAGCCTGGCCCTTAGTGAGTGCTCAGTTAATGAGTATCATTATTAATATTACCTTTACCACTATTTCTTCTCCTCCTTCCTTCCCCTCTTCTTCTCCTTCACTCCTTGTATAATCCAAAAACAAATACAGGCCCTACAATTTAGAATGTAAAGCTTGTTTTCAATCCAAGCTTTGGATGACTCTTGAGACCAAACCAAGTGCTTATCAAATTTTCTCATGACTCTTGGTGTCTTGGTGATTTTTCTATTTAATAAGTATGTCAGTCCAGGCAATTTAGTAAGTATCTATGTGCTAACATAACACTTGGAAAAAAGCCATACACAGAAATTAAAACACATTAATTAGAAATTAATTAATTAATAAGAAATTAAAATAAGTTTCTTATTCTTAAACAACTACAAATACTTAGGAATAGGATATGTACACCTATTGGATACCTCACAACTTTTCAGACCCTGGAATCAGATTGAATACTGCCTCCTTCATTTTTTATTCCACAGTGAATTTTGTGTGTTACTTAGTTTTTGATCATAATAATCATCAAAAACGTACCTTTGAAGAGATGCAATGTCATTGAAAGGAATGCCAAAACCGAATGTTGAAATCATGCTAGTAGTTCAGTGATGTCTGAGAAATGCAGCTGTGTCCCTTGAAATTTAAAAATATCCCTGGGCCTCATAACTTTGTTGAAGTATTCCATAGTGCCTTGGCACACAGTCTGGGAATCATGGGATTAAATAGATGGACTTTTAGGAATAGTAAATATGAAGAGCGGGGGTCAGCTAAAGACGATTGCAGTTCCAACTCAAGGGATCTAGTAGGCCTAAACTTCATGTAATTATGCTTTGACTTTAGGACTCCTGAGATAAATGGTGGTTGGGCTGACTGCCAGTAAATTGAAGCTTGCCCAAGTTTATCTAATTTGTTGATTTTGAACTTTCAAGAGAAATGAGAACACCTTGAAAGGAGAATCACTGCTATTAACGTTTAGTCATTCTAATGGCCTTTATTTACTCACCGAAACTCAGTTATGCACACAAAAAGGTACAGTGTATTGTGCTAGTTTTTTATGGAATTGATATTTAGATTATTGTATTAACAAAATGAACCCCCTTTCCCCCTAAAACTGGATTTTTTATTTCTGACCCATCACTGGATTTTCCGGATTCCATTTGTATCTGTACTTGAGGTGTGTTGCTTTGTCTTGTTTTGGAGGAGAGAACGTTGTTTTGGGTAGAATTGATGGCAGCTAGAACAAGAAGAATTTCCTGAGTAACCTTCCACTACCTTCACATTTTGTTGTTGTGGGGAGGCAAGGTGATTGTCCCAGGGGTACTCCTCAGTTGGAAGCATAACAGGAGTAAAAGCCCGTTTGTAGCCTTTTCCAACAGTGAATGTCCTAGGTGACTGTCCTTTTCTAAACAGTACCTGCTTGAAGAATCCCCTTTTCCATTCATGGAACTACAGAGGTCTCTGGGTACTTCCTTATAAATGACCTCTCCTGGATCCTCAGTCACCATCTCCTAGGGAATTAATGGTCACCTCAGCTCACACATGAAACAAGGTTTAGTCATTACTTCTAACATCACATTGAAATGCTACAAAGTTTGGGGAAGATTCTTTTTAGTATTTTTAGTTTCCTGTAGTCATTTTCTTATGTCAGTGCTTTCTAAGCTATTTAGAATTACAGACCTTTGTAACTAAGTGAAAGCAAACAATGCTCTCCTCCTGAAAATGCACACACACACAATTACATACATTTAGGGAATTCGGTGGACACTCTGAACTCCTGTCAAGTCCAGGTTAAGAGCCTCTGTGGTAAGTGATAGATAGATTTTAAAGTATTGTTTACTATAAATTATTTTGCTCCGGTGTTTTTGCTAATATTTGTAAATTTCATGTCTTTTAGCCTTGAAGTTGGTTTACTTTTTTGGATCTTTTCCCAATAAAAGGAAGAGTAAGGATTATTAATAGGTTGTTTCCAAGATTATGACAAATCATAGCCGAAGTTTCTTTTGAAATGAGAGATCATCTATCAGTGGGCTCCAAATCCAGATGTCCTTCATGGGGGTAGGGAGTGGGCTTTTAAAATTAGACATGACTGCCCTATACCAACCTTGGCCCCATCTAAAGATTTTGATACAGGAGGTATTTTTAACATGTGACAATGATATTGATGCACCAGTGCATGAACGACTGAAAATCCAAAATTCTCACTTTTTACAGGTACTATCTGAAGGCTAGAGAGGTGCCAAAATTAGTGACATAGTTGAGAATTTATTATAAAACTCCTGGATCCTTGGATCCAATATACTTCTTAAAAAATTTTTTTATTAGAAAATATTGCTACTATACAGAAAGTTCTAGAGAGCAATAAAATAATCAGCTTGATCAAACGTTAGCATGTTACCTATGCTTATGATTAAATTAAATATGCATGTTGCATATATACATATGATTAAGAAAAGTGCAAATAGACCAGGTTTATTTTGATTTATGGACTCACTGTTGTTCCTTAATTCCCATGTCTTCCTTCTGTGTTCATTCATATTTTTCCATCTTTATTTTTAATTATTCTTTGTGATTTTGTTTAGATATGTCTAGTAAGCACTACAGTGCTGGGTTTTTTTTTTTTTTTTCACTGTATTTGATATTCTCTCTTTTCTATTTTCATTTATTATAAATGCTATTACATTTGGGCTTATTCTATAATCTTGCTTTGGATTTGTGTGCGTGTCCTTCCTTTATTAACTCTGGGATTGATCAAGTTTTTAATAATTGTTTACTCCTCTACCCTTTGCTTCCTCCCTCTCTCCATTTTTCACTTCCTTCCTTTAAGCAGTTATTCTTTATTTCTAAAGTAAATGTGTGTAACATATTAAAGTATAAAATTATTCAGCATTTCTTGTCATGTCTTAAGAAATAGGAAATTTAGCCAGTGATGTGCTGGTAAACGTATAACTACCAACTCTCTAGAAAAGGACAAAAACCCTGATTTATAGCATTTATTAATTTTCCTGGTATAAATAGTTTCATTTGAAATCTTGTAGCTGATTTCCAGTTAAAAATATGATGTCATTGAATGCATAGTTGGAAATAAATGCCCAATAGCACACAAGCATAAATGTTACACATAGAATAGATATAGATTACCTTGACAATAACTATAGGGCATAGTTAAATGTAGGAAAATAATTAGAAAGTGACAGGTTTAAGTATTTATTATCTTTGCTTTTATTAGAATTCATTTAATTGTAACCTAATATCATTTAGAAAAAATGACTGTTTAACAACTGGGTTGCACAATTCCTGAAAATTTAACATCTGGCTTTTTTGAAATATTTCTAGCACACTGCTGATCGTAGCTGCCACTGAATACTTTCACCCTCCCCTCCCCCCAGCACACACACTCAGAATACGTTGGTTATGATGGCAGTTTTTAACTTGCTCTGTTTTAAATGTGCTAATGCACAAATATTGCTTTCACAGTAATTGCATGTATTGACCTATTTCATTAATTTCTGGTCTCACCATTCTTCCTTAATTCCCAAAACTTCCTTCAGTGTTAATTTGTCATTTTTCCAAAGTATATTCTCCAATTAATCTTTCAGTGAAAATATGTGAGTAGTAAACTCCCTTTGGTTTTGCATGTCTCAAAATGCTTCCATTTTGCTTTCCTTTCTGAAAAGTAGCTTAGCAGGGTAACAACTGCCAAATTGACAGTAATTTTCCCTGAGTACTTCCAAAGTATTTGTTCATTCTTTTCTGGTATTTGTTGTTACTGCTGACAAGTCTACTATCCATATAATTGTCATGGTAATCTCTCTCTCTCTCTCTTTTAAATACATCTTCAATGTCCTACAGTTTTGATAAGATGTTTCTTTGCTAGATTTATCTTTATTCACCCTACTCAATACAAAGAGAATTTAGAGCTAAGTACTTGTTTAAGTACTTGTTTCTCTCTCTTAAGTTCTACAAAATTAATTAATTAATTCTTCAAATAGTATCCCTTCACAATTTTTCCATTCTATTTCCATTTTCTGTAGCATTTAGTAGACATAAATTAGATCTTGACATCTTTTGTTCTTGTATTTGATATTTCATATTAAAAACATCCAACAACTCCTGAAATGTCTTTGTCTTTCTGTGCTTCATTCTGGGTAAGTTCCTCAGTTCTGTTTTCCAATTTTATAATTCTTTCTTCAACCATTTTCAGTCCAGGGTTTATCATTGCATATATATATATATATATATATATATCTTTCTCACTTCCCAGATTTCTGATTGGTTCTTTTTCATATTTAGCTATCTTTGTTTTATGTATCTTTAAAGAATATCTTCTTTTCCATTTTTAATCAAGGATATTTCTCTTTCTCTCAGCATCCTCGACCTACATATTATTAAAATTTTTGTCAGACTGCTCCATAAAACTAATGATTTTAGAATGATTACTATTACTATTCTGAATGTTTATTTTGTAGCAACTTTTCATGCTGTGCTTCATTATGAGTTTTATAATTTTGATTTAATAACTCCTTTCGAGAGGGAGTCTTTGGTATTGTTTAGCTGTGTTTTAATTTTTTTCTTTCTACTTCTATGTGTCTTCCTCTGTTTCTTTGTGTGACTGCCACTACCAATATGTGATGTGACCTCTATCCCTTTCTAGATTCCTATCTTTTCATGCTGTTTCTGGTCTTCTGTTCTACAGTGGTGCTGGGGATCTCATAGATGGATCCATTGAGTCAATGGATGGCTTGATTCAGTTCTAGGCCGTGGTGGCTAGCCATACATATTTGCTTGTTATGTTATGTTTCAAACAATTTTCAGAGGAGGCAGTAGCTAGTTTTACCTTCTGCAGTAAACTGAGCTCTGGTTGTTCTTCTTACACCCTCTTCCACCCCTCTACTCCAGCCCCCAATCTCATGTGAAGCACTTAAATTTCTACTTACTCCTTAGGAGCTGGATTCCATAACTCGACCACTGCTTTTCAGACTTGAAACCCAGTAGGTGTACAGCTTCAGCTCATCACCCAGCTTTACATTTCTGTTCCTTTTGGGGTCCAAAGGATCTTAACCTTGGTTTCAAGTCTGATCATCTATTTTTGCTTTTCTATTTTTATATTATCCATTATTTGGGGAGGAGGGGATTTGACAAGCACACATTCCATCGACCATGATTTCTGCTTTCCGAAGTTGAAAACCCAAGGTAGACAGGATTCAGACTGAGATTCCTCAACACATTCTTCACATTAAGAATACTTCCTTTTGTGTTTTTAATAGAAATATGATCTTTATGTTACTCAAAATAATATTGAAGCCTTTCTACATAATCAGAATAGTCGGAGGCCTTTCTATTTTAAATAAAGATTTAGATAAGAAACTCTGCAGGTGGTTTGGAGATGATATACCATACATACAATTGTCTCCTAGGGTGTGATTGTTTCCTCAGCTCTTTTCCACTTCTACGATGTCCAAAGTTTTATGAAAGATTCTTCATGTATCCAACATAGCGTTGTCTTGAGCACATTTTATTGGTTACTTTTGTCTGAAGCTATTATATTGCCTAAAGCTAGTGACTAATGTCTTGTACCATAATGTCTGCTTATTTATGTTACCTTGACCACTTTTATCTGCTAGCATTCCTAATACAGAAAGCTTTATTTTTTTAATGCCTCTTGCTGTATATTTCTCTAATTCAGGGAAACTTTAGTTCTCAGTGTTTTTAGTAAATCCCTTTTCTAAATCATTTTCTTAAACCCAGAATGGAACTATACCATTTTGTTTTCCCTCATCTTCTGATCAAGAGAGCATACATAAATGAAAACTATCATCTACTCAAACAAACAAACAAACAAAATCCCATTATATTATAGCCTGCAGGACACTTGTATTGATAATTAATGTATCTGAATTTCACACACAGGAGACTCAAACAGTGATACAATAGAATTTTCTTCCAGCAATGTCTATATATAATGCACACAAATATTGGGCTGAATTTTCAGAGCACAGAAATTGTTCTCTTGGTACTCTCAGAAAACAAAGATTTAATGTCATATAGCGAGACCATGATGATGTTTCTTCCAAAACTGACAACTAACAATGCTGCTTCATCTGCATCACTTCCAGGGAATTGGTCAAACTTGTCACATTCAGGGAGATCAGTATGACCTTAGTTTTAAACTTTTTTTTTTTTTTTTTTTGTAGATTTAGCTTTTCTTTTTCCTGGACAGAGTTATATGTTTAAATATAACAAAATAGATATTTCTGTTAAGTTGACTGATGGGACCCGGGATTTAACCCCAATGTGTTAAATTCTAATGTGTTCTAATTCCATTAGATTCTAGATTTCCTGAGTGATTTGGCTTTCACAAGTTGGCAGAATCTAGTGTTTCCTTAGACCTCTCTGCCGTTATTCATAGCTCTATTTTTCATATGGCCCACACCCACTAACCCCTTGATTTGAATTATAGCCACAGTTTTGGAGTCTTCAATAACCCCTGTACCCATGTTGGAAGCTTCTCCTACATGCATACTTAGCACCCTATGCAATATATCCTGTTGGGCTGCTCTGTGGTCCCAGGAACTCTGCCTCCCTCTAACCCTTGCTGCCATCAAACTATAAGAATCATGAAAGAAGAACCCATGTCTTTCAACTCTAGATGATACCTGGCATAAGTGCTAGACAGAGGCTTTTGAATGAACATACTCAGCACTTCTCTAAGGGAGTCTTAACAACAGCAACAACAACAGTACTACCCTGGGCTTTATTATTATTGTGGTTTTCAGTTGAATGCTAGTATGTGGGAGATACAACAGTGTCCCTGCTCACATTAGTTAAAAATTTCAGTGGTTTCATATAACAAAAGATTTCTCCCTCATGTCTTGGCTCTATGTGGTCATTCAGGACCAGGGTTACTCTGTCATGTGACTCTGCCATCTCCTTGAGCTTCATCCTGCAGTCTGTGGGGAATAAGGGAAAATGTGAAAGCCTGAAGTTTCATATTTTTTTGGCCAAGACTCAGTCTAGTGACTCCAGCTAAGATGGAAGGTGTGCAAATGTGATCTAGTTATGTGCCAGGAGAAAAATGAAATGAAGTTTGGGTAACTCAGCCTTGTACCTGCTGTACTACCATCTTAGGAAGCATAGAATCTAGCATATAGTGGATTATATATCTCAAGTTTTTTTTTTTTTTTTTTTTTTTTTATTGTAACAGATTGGCTATTAGCTCCTTGGGACTTAATTGTCAACACATTCCTGAGCTTTTAGTGTGTCATTTGTTTTGCACTCTTGATGTGAACAGAAGCTGGTAGGAATATTTGATTGACAAATGTATTTTTTTTAATTTGAGAAATAACTTTGTACCTTGATGACAGAAGTAAGACATGTTGCTGAAAAAATTATAATGCAGAAAAATATTTTTAAAGAACAGATGAAATTACCTGCCTGACTACACACCTTAGCAAGTAATACTTGTCTATCAAGGTTTATTTTCTCTAGTTTTAGTCAAATGGGTATTTATCAGGCTCTCACAGTAAAAATCATTTGAGGAAAATAACATCATTTCTTTTTCATTAAGTGCACCTTTTTTGTAGGATCCATTGCTTCTCCATCACTAATCTTCCAACTACTAACTGGTCTGGGATGTGCTCTTTTAAGTGAAACAAACTAAAGTAGACACAATTAACTTACAATAACTAGGGGCAATTCAAAATGTTTTTCTTTTTTTTTTTTTTTTTTTAATTGTAAGCAAATCTGCTTTAGCAATTCCTAAGAAGTGACCAATTTAGCAATTGCTTTGAATTGTATTTAAATATGAGTTTCAATATAAAAATGACTATTCCTTGAGTTTTGTATATGGCAAATAAGGAAATTAAAATTTCATTTGGAATACTCTATTTCTTTTGTTTCAAAAAAAAGGAGTCATGATTTGGTAAATAAGATATCTGCCTCATTTTATAGGTTTTGTTTGATTTCCAAAGCCTAAGTAGTCAACTGAAAGGGTTCATTCAGATCTGAGATATAAGACTTACTATATAACGTGCAGTATAATTTTTTTTAAACTTACATCTACCACCGAGAAATTTAGAAGTCGAGATTTAAGAGGGCAGGCTTGAGGACTGACTGGCCTCCTATAGTTTCTGTGGAATCTGAAAGATTATTATATCAAAAGTCAGCATTTCATGGCCCCCTTATATCCATAAAGAAAATTAAAATCATATGCTGCACAGCAAGCTTAAACCATTCAGAATGCTCATAAACATATTTAAAGCCAAAATTACAGCTGTTTCTCCACTCTCGGTACCACGTATAGCTCTAGATACGGTTCTTACATTGCTGTGCACACACTGTAGCAGTAATTACTGTATTTTAAGCACCACACTCTTCTACAAGAGCATTCTTTGGTGGTGATACAGCAACCTGGAGATAAGGAGCCCTTCCTGTACCACGGAACTGCCTGCACAAGGGAAGCACTGAGTGTCCTTAATGTTCTACCCGAGCTTTGTCTTCCTTTGTTTGGAAAGGAGATAACAGGCATTTTCAAATATAGAACCGAAGGAAGCATTTCATTAAACATGCACAGTTTGGTAACTTACTGGCAGCTTTTCCTTTCCGTACTTCTGATGCAATTTCAAATGTGGAACTTAATTGACTGCATATCAATTTAGCTGAAGAACTAACAAGTGCCACTGGTAGCCCAAGTTTGTGTGAGCACCTTCTCCTGCCACAGTGCTCTGAAATAGGGAAGAATCAACAGTCACACATGAACTTTAATTAACCGCTTGAGCATACCATATGTTATAGAGAGCTGTGGGAAGTGTGAAATCCTCTGCAAAATGGAAATTTCTCTGATTCTGACAGTGTGAGCACATTTATTATTATTTAATCTTCATTACTATTATCTTGTATTTTTATTCTCTCTTTTACCCCCAATTTCAGAGTTTTGGTGATTAATTTCAGATGATTAATGTAACAACTCTTCCAGAAATAAGGAAGACAAAATGTATGTTGAAATGATGTACTGTCAAGAAAGCATTTGACTCTAGAAAGTACTTAACCATAAGTTCGGTGTCTCTTCTTCACTTGGTTCCAACTGCGTTTATATTACCACCTATCTAATAGAAATGTCCAGTAGGAAAGGAGCCTATAGAGTATGTTACTATCGTCCCTTGGCACAAATGGGAAATGTGTGTCTAACCCTGCTGGTGGGGGCACTTGTGCATAAAGTAGAACTTGGCAACTCAGAGTTTAACAATTTGGGTGAAGGACCGTCTCCTAATGGTATTTTTGCAAAGCTGTTTAGCTTACATCTCCACTCACTGAATTTAAAAAAGAAATAAAGTTCCCCATCTATTAAGTGGACAAATTAGATATTCTCCACCAGGAATTCTGTCCCTATGCAAAATAAACATAGGTTACTTACATATTCACTTCTATTCTCAAGAAAGATGCCAAGGATGTACTCTTTGGACAGCCCTAGAGTATAGCGTGTTATATTTCTAAGGAGCCTCTGAAGAGACAAAGTTGGGCTGGGCTCAAGTCTCTGAAAGTCCCTGGCAGAATCACTCTCTGGGAGAGAGAAGTTTGCCGAAGACTACAGCTATAAAGGTCGCTCAGGAGAAAGTCTCCCCTCCCTTTGGGTCCATAGAGCTAGTCTTCATCTCCCCTGTACCATTCTCCCGAAAAAGAGGCTAATACTCTGTCTTTAAGCAGAAGAGACCGGTCTTCAGGCAAAATCTTTCATATATTTCTTTTACGTGAAATCAGTAAAAGTGGGATTGCTTTGACTAAAGAAAGGAATATGGAAAGACAGAACCTCTTTCAAACTCAACTTCTATGTCATGTCTTCCCAAAGTTTCCTCTCCTTGGAAACCTCAGAAGACATTTATGGCTTCTCTGAGCATTGTCTGAAAATCATTGACTCAGGACAGCTCTTTGGGACTCATATCCCTTGACCAGAAGCAAGTCACTTTTTACTTTCGATCTTGTCTGATGAAATAAAGAGGAATATTGGAAACTCCATGTTTGAATGTTCGAAGTATTACATAATATAGATTCCCCTAAAGACAGTAGAATTTCTGTTTATATATAATAACTAGCAACACACGTATATTTCCAAATACGGGGAAGAAAACTATGAATACACATATGTGTATGTTTACAGGACCAGAGTTATGCTTATGTGGAATAAGTAGATACTCATGCTGCATGATTAGAAAAAACTTCCTCAGACAAAATATACTTCTTAGTGGCCCTGACACATGTACTGGAGCTCCCATTACTTCTTTGGATAGAGGCTTTTGTTGAAAAAGAAGTTATCGGTGGGGCTGTGGCATATGTTTTGCCACTATTAACATTTAATATTTTATTTTCAACCAGTCCTGTAGAAAGCAAGATTAGGAGAGTGGGGGGAAAGACAGAATTAAAAAGATTCAAAGAGAATAAGAAGACTAGAGAAGCAGCTGGGGGAACATTATTTAGGTTGGGTTTGGAAGAGTAAGACTAACTGTCTAACCTGTGTCACAGAGCTTATCCTAGACAGTAGTGCCTTTCAAATCATAACTGTCCAGGAATAAGGATGGAGGTGCTGAGGAAATCTTTGCCGCTGTGCAGTTTTGTTTTTTTTTTTTATAATTTTAGTTTATTTATTTGACAGTCCAAGATCACAAGTAGGCAGAGAGTCAGGCAGAGAGAGAGAGAGAGGGAGGAGGAAGCAGGTTCCCCGCCTAGCAGAGAGCCCAATGCGGGGCTCGATCCCAGGACCCTGGGATCATGACCTGAGCCGAAGGCAGAGGCTTAACCCACTGAGCCACCCAGGTGCCCCCGCTGTGCATCTTTTTAACTCCGTCGCATTTGTGTGAGTAGAAAATGCACATCAAATGAGTAGCCCACTGGCATTTGTCTGTGGAAGACTAAGAGCAAGATCAACTTGAAGCCCAAGTTTTTGAATTTTTCCTATTGTGTTGACTTTGCTTCCCCACAGATCTCTTTGCTTTTCATCTCTTTGCTTACCGAAACATGTAGGTTCTCTTTCCTAAAAGTCAGCTTAAGAAAAGCATCCCTAAGAAGCTGTTAGCGGTTTTGTTGCATTTGGAGATGTGTAGAATAGATCAGTCTCTGAGCCTGCCTTGGGCTGCAAGGGGCAGGGGCTGCGACAGGGAGTAAGGCGTGGCGTCCTTCTGTAGGACAGAACGGTTACTCTGCACCCAGCAGGGCGGTCAGTTGACCATTCCTGGAGCAGCCCTGGAGTTTCTGAAGCTAGAAGATAAACAACCGCTCCATGTCAGATGAATTTGATCTGCATACTCAGCATGTAGATCCTTGCCTAAGGATTCAGAGGAGAGGAAGAGTGTTAAAGACAAATAAATAAATAAAAATAAAGCCAGATGAGGAAGAAGCCTAAAATGATAAATGGCAAAGTTTTAAACGGCCATTAAATCTGAGCAAGTCAAATGGCTACCAAATGGAGTTTCATTTCTCATTTTATTTATAAACATTCACATAAAATTGCAAGGAGAAAAAAGGGAAAATCCTTGAACTCCCGTGAAAGACATTTTGTGCCGCGTATGTTGAATTACTATTAAGTATTCACCTGTCTTAAATGGGCTTTTTCTCCAGCCTCTGCATCATACATCTTAATGTCAGTAACATCTGCAACTGAATGGTAATGTGGATCAGTGAAGATAATCACCAGTTAATAAGAGCTTCAAATTGTGCTTTGGCTAGTGTACACCCTTGCATGTATTTCTTTGGATAATTTACCAGTACAGTTTTATTAAATGCTTATGCTTGATCACAAAGTGCTTGTGTATGAAATTAGCAGCAAACCTGAATTTTTAAATATGACTAGCACAGTGGTCCTTTTGCTTCATGCAGACCTTTTCGTTTTCTTTTGAGCTTACATCTCCGAAGTCCTCCCTTAGAAGTCATTCTCAGTTTCTATCTGAGTACATTGCTGATGCATATGTAACCTTGCTCTTTTTTTTTTTTTTTTTAACCAAGTCTGTGCACCACAAATGAAGCGATGGAAGGTGGAAAGCTGAGGTTTTTTTCCTCCATTGATAAATCTCGAGTGCATTGGATCTTGTGGGGAAACTTTGACCTTTAGTATTTCTGTTTTTGTTGCTCTTTATTTATTTTGCGCAGAATACGATTGGTCATGAAAAATAACCCAGGGGCGATGCGGTGGGTAGTGGAGGGAAGGCGGAGGAGTGACCTGGTTTTGATTAGTTAATTCAGATTAGGGAGTAAATTCTGATTTCACAGCTGCTGTTCAGGTTCAGTGGCACTACCAATTTTTCCATTCCAAGTTCCCATATATAAAGCTGACAGTTTCCTCGGCTAGAACCCTTTTTAATGTTCCTCTTTGGCACAGGCGCTGCCCACCCCCCCACCATGATTTTCAGTAGCCTTCCTCCCCCATGCACCTTTGCCAGAGCTACTCAGTTGTGAGCTTCAAATCTCCTGTAATTCCAGTCCTAGCAGGCCCTTAAAAATGTAGCAATGCACAGATGTGCAGTGAAAATTTTAAAATGTGCACTTTCTTTTAGGAATATGAACACTGAATATCACATAAACTTCTGATGTTCCCCTTGCCACCTTCTAGAGCTAAGCTAACACTTCCTTCTGTGTTTATATTCGTGGCTCTTAGGTCCGTGGTCGACCCTGGCTTTTAGTTCTTGTGTTTCCCCATCTCTTTTCTTCTGTGCCAAATAGCTTACTGATTTTATGATGTGGGCAGAGGCCGATGAGGGAATAGTTTGTGTCCACAGCCTCCATTTTCATTCATGGGTTGGGCTGAGTTTTAATATAGACCTTAGTTAGAAAAAAGGCTAGTTCCCCACAAAGCTCCCTTTTACAGTTTAAATAAAGAAATGATAAACATCAAAAGAGCAACAGTTT